>NW_006209805.1:914966-918716 GCF_000334495.1 Tupaia belangeri chinensis | reverse complement strand
TGCGCCTGCGCTCGCGCGGAGTGGCGCGGGGCGGAGTCTGGATGAGAACAGCCTCAGCTACCTGGCCGAGATAGCTCAGTTGGGAGAGCGTTAGACTGAAGATCTAAAGGTCCCTGGTTCGATCCCGGGTTTCGGCAGATGTTTTGGCACATTCAGCATCCTTTCCCTAGATGTCATTATATTGTACAGACAAGGGGTGCAGGCTCACAACCCCACATTCAGCATCCTTTCCCTAGATGTCATATTGTACAGACAAGGGGTGCAGGCTCACAACCCCACATTCAGCATCCTTTCCCTAGATGTCATATTGTACAGACAAGGGGTGCAGGCTCACAACCCAAGGCCGCGCCTTTTGCCATCACCAAGACGTCCTCCTTCCCTCGGCCTTAGTTTGACATTTTCCCCCCACTGGAACAGACTGCAGGCACTGGCCAGAGTGGAGAGATGGAGGCGGCACGCCAGCGGGGTACGGTCACCCCGCGACACGGTCCTGTCTCCATCCTTAGAACTGGACAGCGGCGGGTTCGAATCACCATAGGTCCAGCGAGACCCCGCTCCCTGCACCCCCGGGCATGGGGCCGGCCCCCAGCTAGTGTGAAACCTGACAAGCCAGACTAGAAGCTGGAGCCTAGGCGCCCTCCCACCCACCCCGCCCAGGGCCTCACAGTTTCCTGCTGCAGTCCCAGGCTGGGCCCCACTGAGGGGCGACTTCTGGGGAAGGGGAAGGGAGGGCGAGGACTGGATGCCCCAGGGCCTCTCCTGCGCCGCACTCCCAGCTGCCCGGGGTGCGTGCCCGCGCGTGGGAAATCGCTTAGAGAAGCTTCCTATCTTCTGGTACTTCCAGATTTACAGAACTGAGCGCTCAGAGCCTGTGTCCCCGCTAACACGAGGGAGGCCCGACTGCCACAGGTGGCCTGCATCCACGTGTTCCTTGTGGGACGCAGCTCCGCCAGGTTGCCCGATGTCCCTTCCGGCCCATGACACTCAGCCACCGCGCCTCCCGGCTCTCTGGGCTGGGCTGGGCTCTGGGGTTCTGCAGACGCGCCTTCGCTCCCCTGCGGGGTACGGCCCGCAGTTCCCCATCTCCACAGAGGGCAGGTGAGCCTGGGGCCTGCGGGGCCAGGCACCCTGCCGGGAGGACACACCGGGACCCCCACGGGAGCTAACCGCTGTGACGGGCTGGCCGGGCACTGTGGGACACCCGGCGGGGTGGGCTCAGGGCCGGCTGGGAGGGAATGCCCGGGTGACAGGCGGGGTGTGGTCCCTCACACAGGAGGGAACAGTGAGCTGGAAGCAGAGGGGCAGTGGCAGCCCGAGCGTGGCGGCCGCCCAGACTCACTGTGTGGCTCCGTGGCTTGGGGTCCTGAACATGGATGCCACAGGGCCCACGTCCCAGGCGAGCCCTGGCCAGGTGCAGGAGTGGGAGTGGGGACCAGCCTTCCCTGAGCGCTCAGGGCTGTTCAGCGGCCATCCTGGGGTTGGGTGGGGTGAGGCGGGTGTGGCGGGGGCGCTGGGGCCTGGGGAGGCTGGGGGCTTCATGGTCGCGGGGCTGGGAGAGGCATGCAGACAGCAGCTTTGCGGGGCACCAGGTCACGTCGGGACATCCGTGGGCGTCACGATGAGGTGCTCCTGCACGGAGTGGATGCCCCCCGGGACGAGCTGGTCCAACACCATGTTGCTGGTGAGGACTGTCAATTATCGGGGCCATGGCCACAGAGGCTCCCTGCCGACGCGGATGCGGACCTGGGGCAGGCGGTCTGAGTGGGGAGTGAGGAATCCCCAGCCCTCCTAGCCCGGGAGGGGTCTCACTGGGGAGACTTCCCCGGGGACGCTGGACACTGCCAGGGACACCTGTGGTCACGACTGGGGTGCTCCTGGCAGGGCCAGGGATTCTGCTCAGCACCTGCAGGGACCAGAACCCCCAGGACAAGCCACTCGAGTCCAGAGCCAGGCAGACTGAGGTGCGGGACAGTGCCTGCGAGGAAGTTGGCAGGGGTACGCCACCGCTGTGGAGCACGTGAGGCCGGGGAGGGGCGGGCTGCTGGCAGGAGGGGCCTGGGTGCACCCTGGTATGGGCCGAGGCTTGGAAGCTTTGGCTACCTGGCAAGGCCTGGTTCACAGGTCCTTCTAGAGCATTCCACGTCTGCACGCCAGCCCTGACTGCCCAACCTACTGGACAGCCCCCCAGGAGCACACACGGCTGGGCCCCTGGGGCCTGCAGAAGTCACCGAAGGTCCACCCAGGGAAGGAGACCTCTGGACAGTGAGCACGGATCCCACCCATGACCGGGGCCGGCCCCCCCAGCCCAGCCCAGCGGGGAGGCCGGAACCAAGGGCCAGCCTCAAGTGCAGGCCGACGGGGTGCGGTTCGGGAAGGCCTCGTCCCAGAGCCCCTGCCGGCGACCCCCACGGTCGCAGACCCTAGGAAGCCCCCTCTGGGCTCTTCCCGCCCACAGCCAGAAGCACACGCGTGGGGACAGGGTCAGGGGCGACTCCTTTAATGCCAGCGCACACCACGGTGCCCATGCGGGCTGTCCTCACAGCCGCAGCTGCTCCTGCCACACGCACCAGGGACGGGACCGGCCCGGTGGGGAGGAAACCGACAGCTCGGGGCGCGGGGACCGGATGGAAAGTGCGGGGCCCAGGCAGCCCCGAGGGCGACGTGCTCGGGCCGACGTGCAGAGCCCGGTGCTGCCAGCCCGGGCTCCTCGGTGGCAGGCGGCACTCGGCACCCCACGAGCTGAGCAGTCACCGACGGCGCCGGCTCCTCTCTTCCAGAAGCTGGCTGTCGAACAGCTCCTTCTCCCTGTGGGGACACAGGCACGGCTGCGGGTGGGGCCGATCCCGGGACGGCACTGACGGTGTCGAACAGGTGAAACGCCACTCCATTCTCTCGCGCGAGCCTGCCGGCCAGACAGGCATCCGTGTGCCCATGTACACGGGAGGCCTCCAGGCGTGGACGGCCTCAGGGCCAGGCGCTGCCACTGCACAGCGTCGGCCGCCTGGACGACTCCGTGGAAATGCTGCAGCGGCCCTGGGCAAGGTCGCTCTGCTGTGAGCGAGGCTCCGCAGGGACAAGGGACGCTCTGGGGTGGAGGGAGCCGGGGACGCCGCCCCGAGGCCGACAGCCGGGACTAGCGGCCGAGTGCTGAGCTTTGCCCCACTTGGCCGACGGCGTGACAGTGAGCGTGTGCTGACCCGGTGGAGGGCGGCGGGCACAGCGGGCCGACCCCATCGGGGCCCAAGGCGCCCCCAGGAAGGACGAGCTACCAGCAACATTCTGGGGATGGGGACCCCGAGCAGCAGCCCCTCGAGGTAGGAGGGTGAAGACCAGGACGCCCCTCAGCATGAGTTCCCCAGGCAGCCGGGCAGGGCTCGAGGCTCCAGTCCCACGTCACCGTTGGGGGCCGTCTCTCTGCCTTCTGAGCGTGACGAGCCACACACCAGGACCCAGCGGCCCGGACCACCTCCCTGTTCCCAAGGCCCCGTCTACGCTGAGCTCAGCTGGGCCCTGCCTGCCACAGACGGGGACAAGGGCCACCTCTCTGTCACACCAGTGGCCCAGCCCCTCCCCTGCGCTTCCCTGCAGCGTGGCCCCGGCACCACACGCCAGGCCTGACGCAGCCCGGGACGTGGCGGGTGGCTGGCGCGGCTGGCCCTGGCCGGGGACCCCGTTCCACCTCTAGTTGAGTCTTCAGCCTGTCACTGGCGGCCCCGCCCGGCCCCCGGGCCCACACCGCAGCGCCACCAC
>NW_006209805.1:911424-914882 GCF_000334495.1 Tupaia belangeri chinensis | reverse complement strand
GGCTCTTGCGGCTGCTTAATCCGGCTGTGCGGACAGCCGCAGCGCACGAGGGGAGGCGAGTTCAAATACCAGTGCCAGCCCTGCGGAGGAGTAAGACCCGCCACACGGGCACGCGCGCACCGAGACCAGGCGGCTCTCTGAGCCGGCAACTCCAGGCAAGCCCAGGGCCGAGCTCAGGCTCTGGGCTATGCCCACCTCTGCCTGCCACCGCTCAGAGTGCCCGAACCTGCACTGGGCGCCCACGGTGGGCCCACTGGGAGTCTGCCAGCGTTCGCAGGCTGCCCGTGAGGACGAGGGCCGGGCAGCGCGGGCGGCGCCCCACCTACCGGTAGCTCAGCGAGGGCCCCTGCAGGTACTTCTCCTCGGCCGTCCTGTAATCCACCCCGTCCACCGCGGCTATCGCAGAGATGATGGCCTGCGAGGGGACGGGAGCTCAGCGGCCGGACCGGCACCACGGGGCCCAGCACACCATGCCACGTCCCGGGAGTGCGCCCGAGTCCTTTCGCAACTGCCGGGAGCGTCGCCTTCCAGACCTGGCTGCCACCGGGGAGGGAGTGGCAGCGCCCTAGGGCGTCCCTGAAAGCCTGAACATTTGCTGTAAGAAGCAAAAGCGACTGGCCGCGGGGGGCGTGGTGGCTAAGGACGCTGGACTCCCACGTGGCCAACTGCGGTTCGAGTCCTGGACCTGGCGGCTTGCTTTGTCTCTCCCTCTGTCCCTCTCTATCAAACTATAAATAAGTGAAGTTAAACAACAAAATGGCTCTTTAAAAAACAAAGTAAAAGCAGGGTCAGTGGGTGGTGTGGAGGTGGAGGCGCTGGCCCGAGCCCCAGGAGAACGGCGAAGGGGGTGCAGCGCGGCCATTCCTGGGGTGATTTCCCGCTTCCCGTAGGTCCCTGGCCACCACACCACCAGCACCTGGGTACGTCTGTCACACCAAGATGGCAGCCGCGACCTGGCCCTGGCTCCTTGGCTCTGCACCCCGACAACCACGGGTGGTTCTGCAGAGCCCCCCTTTTCACTCAAGTACCCCCAAATGCGCCAGGGGCGACAGTCTACGCTTCACGGGGATGACCTCCAGTTCCAGAGTACACACTTCTGCGGTTCCAGGCTGGGGTGATCAGGGCGGGTACCCCACGGCTCATGCTGTCCTGCCTGCCCCGCCGGAACCGCAGACTCCACACTGGGGGCACCCTGTGACAGACAGGGCTGCCTGTGTGAGGGCCCGTCTGTCCCCACGAGGCTCGGGGCTGCCCGTGTGGAGGGGCGCACATGGGCCATGTCTGTCCCCACGGGCGGGCTGACCTCAGGCAGGAGGACATCCAGGATGAAGCGGACCCTGTCGCCGTGGATGTGAGCCAGGCCGCCGTGGCGCCGTGCGCCCTGGTAGACGCCCTGCAGGTACTGCACCACCAGGTCCAGCTGGCCCTCATCCTCCAGGTAGGTCTCCAGGCAGGTCACGCAGCGGCCGGCGCTCAGGAAGGCCTGCAGCCAGCGGGATGGTGTCCTGCCCCGCAGCACGGCCTGCAGGTGCTCCTCCGATCGGCCAACCCGTCGTCTTCCACCAGCCGCTGGTTGGCACGGTCCCGGGCGGCCCGCGAGCGGTCGGGCAGCACTTTCCTGCAGGGCTGCCTCTGCCCCAGGGGGGTGCCGGCCGCAGGCTCCTCAGGGTCCCCCGAGCTCAGCTGTGGGAACTGGGTGCCTGAGCCGCAGGGGCACCGGGGGGGAGGGGAGCGGAGGGCCGGCCTCGGGGTTGGGGAGCGGAGGGGCCGCCTGAGGGGTGGAAGGAGCTGGGTAGATAGGGGCTCTGCCTCCTCTCTCCCGCCCACTCCCTCTCTCCGGCTGGGCCTCGAAGTGGGACAGTGGGTGGGGCAGACCCGGACCCGGTGGCCCTTCCCTCCCTGCCCAGCGTCACCCTGGACGGAGGGCCCAGGGTCAGACGGCCTGCAGGCAGCACTCACTGATGTCAGCCGCGTAGTATTCCAGGAAGGAGCCGGAGAAGGACCCGCAGCCTGCCAGATAGGACCCCACGTGGGTGCGGGGGTGCTGGAAGGGACGCCCGGCCACGGGACCCAGACCGTGACCACAATGGGGGGTGTGGGGGCCCCGGGGCAGGGAGACCGGCACCTGTGGGAGGGCCTGGCCGCTGTAGACACCTGCCTCGCTCAGGGCGAAGCCAGACGGGACGGGTCTCGGGGCCCTGGGAGCCAGGGATGCACTGTGCCCGGGGCAGCCCTGTCCCACCCGAGTCCCTGGCTCTGTGCGAGCAGGGGCCTCACGTACCCAGCCGGACCCGGTAGTCGGTGATGAGGGAGACACACCAGCCAATGGCCTGCTCGAAGTCCTCCCTGGCTTCACTCTGCCGGGCCGACAATGGACGTCAGGGAGGCCCCGGCCCCAGTCCCTCCCCTCACTGGGGTGCCCCAGGCAGGCACCGCATCACAGATGAGGCGTGGCTGGGCCCCGGACCGCTCCCCGGGGAAGTGGCAGGGGTCAGAGGGGCCAGGCTGGCGGCCGGGCTTCAGGAAAGGAGACCCGGGCCCAGCAGCTGCGGTGCTGCGGAGGCACAAGTAACCTGCCACGGGTTCGATCCCGGGCTGAGACTGAAAGCCAAGAACAGGCCTTCTGAAGGACCGGAGGACCGGGGACGCAGCGAGACCCTCCCAGGGGCAAACGCGGTCCGCTCCCGCGTGCACACGCTCTCGTGAAAAGTCGCACACTGACGACAGATACTTTAAATGAAAATAAAAAGAGCAGAGGGCCGGCAGGGAGCATGGTGGTTAAAGCACTGGACTCCCACGCGGTCGACCACAGTTCGAGTCCTGGACCTGGCCGCTTGCTGTCTTGCTTTCCCTTTCTCTTTGTGTCTCTGTCTGATCCAATTTTAAAAATAACAACAAATGGAGTTAGATACATAAATAAATTTAAAAACTAGAAGCAGAGGAGACAAAAGGGGCCCTCGGAAGGCTCGGCCCAGGGCCACAGGTCCTGCCCCATCGGCTCACCCCGAGGCCCCAGGCGGCACTGCTGGGGGAGCCCCTCCACAGCCGCCCGAGGCCCGTGACCCCCGCACGCTCGGTCTGCACCGGAGCGCCCAGCAGAGCTGAACCACCGTCCTCTGGGAGGGGAGGCTTGACCCTGGCACCCTGAGCACCGGCACCTCCACCATGGGCGCTGAGCTGCGGCCCGTGTGCTCGAGTGCTGGCCTCGCAGCCTCTGCACGGCTGCCCCTCGAGGGCGCAGACGGCTCCCCGCCCAGCCCTGGCCCGGGAGCCTGTACCCTGGCAGGGGACGCGGCCCCAGGCCTCTGCTGACCCTGTCCACCCCGTCAAAGGGCTCCGAGGCCACACGGGCTGACAGGACCACCTGGACGGCTGACCTGTGACGGCTCAGCGCGGCCTGCACCCCACCCCCGTCAGGAAGGACCCCCCACCCGCCCCGCACCAAGCCCTGGGCCACA
>NW_006209805.1:910479-911291 GCF_000334495.1 Tupaia belangeri chinensis | reverse complement strand
GCCGGCCCGTTAGCCCCACGGCCCACGGCACGCCCACGGTGCAGGGCGGGGCAGCTGCAGCCCTGGGAGTGAGCAGCCACCTCTGAGCTCGAGGCCCAACCGGGGCGCCGGCTCTGGGCCGGGCAGACCCGGCTTCGTGCCACCCCTACACCGTGGGGCAGCCCGGGACAGAGCGGCCATGCCCAAGGTCCCTGCCAGGGCCCGTGTCTGTAACGTGGGAGGTGAGGGGCCAGCAGGCGGTGTGGTGGTCAGGATGCTGGACTCCCGCATGGCTGACCACGGTTCGAATTCCAAACCTGGCGGTTTGCGTTCTCAATTTCTGTCTCTCGCTCTATCCGTCTGGTCAAATTAAAATAAACGGATAAAGTTAAAATAAAATTGGAGGTGGGGCCAGCACCTCCGCAGGTGGCCGCCCGGACCACTGGGCTGAGGTTCCGGAGCTCCTTGAGCCACTCCGAGAGCGTGGCACGGCCAGGACCCGGGCAGGGCTGAACGTGGAGCGGCCTCCCGGCGAGCAGGGGCGCAGCCACCTACCAGGAGGGCCTGCTTCTCCTTGCAGTCGAAGTGCTTCAGCCTCCGCAGACACACGGTGATCCTGGGGACAGACCGCCGTCACCACGCTGGCGCCAGCGCACCCGCCCTCCATGGGCATTGCCGGGCCGGGTGGGCCGCGTCCCCGCGGGGGTGACGCTCCCGCAGCCAGGCCTTGCCAAGGGCGCCGTCGGCCCCGGCCCAGTGCCAGTCTCCGAGGAAGGCGGCTGCGGGCAGGGCAGGGCCGGAGCGTGGGGTTCCGGGGGACTCGCCCGCGCTGG
>NW_006209805.1:908588-910180 GCF_000334495.1 Tupaia belangeri chinensis | reverse complement strand
TGAGGAGCGTTGGTTTCCAGGTGAGGGGTGGGGGTGGCTCAGAGGCGGGACAGGCCCGGCCGCGGCCACACGGGAGACAGCAGGGGGCCGTGCTGTGCCCGGACGGCTGGTCCAGCCTCTGGCCCAGACACCCCCGGGCAAAGCCAGGAGCCCCTTTCTGTGAAGCGTCCGGAGGGGCCCGTGCCTGCCGCAAGGTCTCGGGCGTGGCCGCCTGCTCTGTCCCCCAGGAATCTGCCTCTTCAGTGACCTGGGACTGCAGCCGGGACCAGCACGAGGGGCACAGGGGACGGGGCCGAGGGCTCTGCAGGCCCCGCGCGGCCCTGACTTGCCACCAACATACTTCACCAAGCAGCCCCGTGCAGAGCTCAGCCCGACTGCCCTGTGACCACAGCGGGCACAGCGGGGCAGCTCGGGGACACGGACGGACAGAGCGCCTCGGCCTCCGTGCCCACAGCCTCAGCACCTCACGTCACGCGTTGCCAAGCCGTGCGTGACTAGAACACCGGTCCACCAGAAGGGCCGAAGCGGGCGATGAGGGCCAGGACGACGCCGGCCCCCAAGACCAGCCCAGCCCGCTACCTCCCGTGTGTACGAAGACCTGCGTGGACTGGGGATGTGAAGCTCACGCCCAGCTGCACCCCGGGGCACACGTGCCCGCGAGACCGGACGGCGGACGGTTACGGCGCCTGACTCCCACAGAGCCGGCCGCGGGTCAAGTCCCGGACCGGTGGCTTACGACTCACGCCGGGCAAGTGTGCGTGCATGGCCACGACCCCGAGGAGGCCGGAGAAGGGACTGCGGTGTGGGTGTGCCCCGGGGATCACTTCTGTCTGCCTTTCTGTCTCTCTCTCTCTGGCAAGTGCACGCGCCCTCTAGCAAAAATCGCTTAGAAGAGAAACAGCGGAAACAGCAGAGGCAGCAGGGACGCGGGCCCACCCGGGCCGTCGAGGGTCGAGGGCGGACGTGGCTGCCCGGGGTGCCCAGCACAGGAGACGGGAGGGGTTCTTACCACCGCGGGCCAGAAGGGGTACTTGTGGTATTTCAGCCAGACCAGCATCCCCACTTCAAACGAGCGAGGCTCTAGGGTTAAAGACAGGGAAGACGTCAGGCGAGGGGGCATCCCCACACCTGCCTTCAGAGGGCCTCACCGGGATGGGGACACGCACCCCCTCTGGGCCCCCCGCCAGGAAGCAGGCCACGACACACGGACACGGTCCAAAGGCGTGCTGGCGCCTGGCACAGACCCGCCCCCACGCGCCCAAACAGCCGTGGGCAGAAGGCCCTGTGGACAGGGCATGTCCCCGCTGAGGCCCCTGCTGCCGGGAACAGGCCCTGGGAGACGACCAGCCCCGAGCGAGGGTTCAGGGGTTCAGAGGGCAACGCCACCGCCGCACATACCCCTGGGGGTGGACAGACACCGAGACATGGCAAGCGCAGGCACACAGGTGCTCACACGTGCAGGCCACACGCACGCACACCCCACAGTCCACATGTACACGCGTGCAGTCCACACACGTGCAGTCCACATGTACACACATGTACACGTGTGCAATCCACACACGCACACCCCACAGTCCACATGTACACGCGTG
>NW_006209805.1:905970-908383 GCF_000334495.1 Tupaia belangeri chinensis | reverse complement strand
ACAGTCCACATGTACACGCGTGCAGTCCACACACACGCGCACACACACAGTCCACATGTACACGTGTGCAATCCACACACGCACACCCCACAGTCCACATGTACACGCGTGCAGTCCACACGCACACCCCACAGTCCACGTGTACACACGTGCAATCCACACGCACGCACACCCCACAGTCCACATGTACACGCGTGCAATCCACACACGCACACCCCACAGTCCACATGTACACGTGTGCAGCCCACACGCACGCACACCCCACAGTCCACATGTACACGCGTGCAGTCCACACACACGCGCACACACACAGTCCACATGTACACGCATGTAGCCCACACACGCACACACAGTCCACATGTACACGCGTGCAATCCACACACGCACACCCCACAGTCCACATGTACACGCGTGCAGCCCACACGCGTGCAATCCACACACGCACACCCCACAGTCCGCATGTACACGTGTGCAGTCCACACGCACGCACACCCCACAGTCCACATGTACACGCATGCAGCCCACACACACACCCCACAGTCCACATGTACACGCGTGCAGGCCACACAAGTACAGTCCACATGTACACATGTGCAGTCCACACACACCACGGCCCACATGTACATACATGCAGTCCACATACCTGTACCATGCAACCATGCACACACCCCACGGTCCACATACACACATGCAATCCACACACATGTAGACCATATGCAAGCACATCACACAGTCTACACGCAGTACATGCAGTCCACACACATGTGATGTCCACACACACGCACACCCCACATGGTACACATGCATGGACGCATTCACATGCACCCACACACAGGCAGGCTGTGCCAGCACGCTCGGGACCCCCGAAGTGCCCCAGGACGCCACCGCGCACCGAGGGAGGCTGGCGGTGAGGCCCTGCCCCGGGCTGGCTCCACTCCTCCAGAGCCCGGGACCAGCACCTTGGCTGGGGTCAGGACAAAGCCGGGACCCGGGGAGGACTGCCCTGTGACACGGCCTGACCGGGGCTCAGGAAGCGGCCGCTCGGCTCCGGCTCGCCCTGCCGTCCCTTCCCCGGCCCATCCCGGAGGCCCTCATGGCACTGGAGCCTTCTCTGCGGTCCAAGCAGCCATAGTGGGTGGGGTCTGTGCCCTCTGGCAGGGGCAGCGTGCGGCCACCAGAGCTGCTAGGAGCCCCTCCATGGCCCAGGGGGCAGCCACCCATCAGGGCAGGCTGGGCGGGTACCCGGGGTGGCCCGGACACCCAATAGCACGCTCCGCGCGGGCCGGGCCAGCACAGCCAGGTCTGCTGGCTGGAAAAGCACGCGTGCGTCCACATGTGCCCAAATACCAAGCGGGGCGACGAGGAAGGGTCTGTGGCGCCACCGTGCCCACAGGTGCCTCCGCCCGCCCTCAGGCCCTCTGCGACACCGCACCCTGCGGCACTCGGTAAAAACGGTGAGAACTCCTCATTTAAAGAAAAGGGGGGTGCTGGGCTGGCCCCTGCCCGTACCGTGGTAGAGGAGGATGGGGGGCGGCTCCTCGTCATCCTCGTCCCCCTCCAGGAGAGGGCTGACAGAATGCGACTCCGCGGACCCCTCAGACGACGGCCAGTCTGCCAAGGACACTGGGTTAGACGGTCCCTGTCACCACCCTAACGCGGGGACCCACGACCACCACGGCCACCACGGCCAGGGAGGAGACACCGCACGGGCCCCCACACGGCCCAACGGAGGGCCCTCCCGAGAGCACGGGCGAGGGACAGACACGGGCGAAAGGGAGACGGACACAGGTGAGGGACAGACACGGGCAGGGGACAGACACGGGCGAGGGACAGATGGACATGGATGGGGGACAGACAAAGGTGAGGGACAGACAGACACAGGCGAGGAACGGATGGACACGGGCAGGGGATAGACAAAGGCGAGGGACAGACAGACACAGGCGAGGGACGGACAGACACGGGCGGGGGACAGACAGACATGGGTGAGGGACGGACGGACACGGGTGGGGGAGGGACGGACACGGGCGAGCGGGCGAGGGAGGGACAGGAAGCGCTCGAGCGTCCCCCTGTGCAGCGCGCCAACTCCGCCCTTCACAGCCTGGAGCCCCGGGGGTGCCTGGGGCGAGGGCACAGGACCAGGCTCACCAGGGGTGTGGGGGCCGCTCTGGCCTCAGGAACGCCCCTGCGGCCTCCACACCGCCGGGCGAGCTGGGAAGGGGGAGGCCGCGCACCTGCCGCGCGACTCCAGGCAGCCCACGGCCGCGAACGCCGCACTTCGCCGTGCCAGAGTGAATGCTCAAACAGGCCACTGCGAGCACAGGAGCCCGCGGCCCCCGGGTCCCCGAGACCACTGCCCAGCACGGGCCGGGGTCCTCGGAGCAGGCTGTCACCGGCCGCACACACACCCCCCGCC
>NW_006209805.1:905345-905654 GCF_000334495.1 Tupaia belangeri chinensis | reverse complement strand
CCCGGGCCGGGCCTCTGCGCTGCACTGCGACCCCTCCTGCTCTTGGGGGAAACGCCTGACACGCGGCCAGTCGGGGCTCTGTCCCCGGCTGATGGGACCAGCAGGCCTCCTGCGTCTGTGCTTTCCCCGTAGCCCGCCTTGGGGTCCACTGTGCACCCAGGCTCCTCCTCGCAGGCGGCCGGACCTGACGGGCTCTGGCATGCGGGCTCGGTCTGCACCTCGGGCCGGGGCAGTGCAGGTGGGCTGGGCTCTGCGGGCGGCGCCTCGCGGCCGGGGGAGGGAGCCGCTGGGCAACCGGCAGCGTCCTCG
>NW_006209805.1:904411-905313 GCF_000334495.1 Tupaia belangeri chinensis | reverse complement strand
CCGCCGGTAGGTCAGCTCCTCCGCGGCCGCGGCGGGGCCCGCGTGCTGCGAGGCTGCAGATGGAGACCCAGCGTCAGGGCAGGGCTGAGCACGCTCCCCGGCCCCGCCTGCACACGCGAGGCCGGGACTGGTGCCTCCCCTACGTCTCCCCAGAAAGGGAAGTCAGAGACTGGGCTACAGAGCCACGCTGCTCGTGGGCCTGGGGCTTCGGCTCTCGGGAAAACCCGCCTGGCTGAGACCAGACACAGACACAAGACGGGGCGGAGCGCACTCCCGTGACCCCCCGGCTCGCATTCCAAGGGGTCAGCGCCTAGGACACAAAGGCAGGCAGCTGGCGGGCCGGTCACTGTGGGGTGGGCGGCAGTTCAGAGCAGAGAGCACCGGGGGCTGGGGTGCGGCCTCCCTCCCCACCCGCCACCTGACACCCCTGGGCACGGACGAGTATGTGTGCGGGCCACGCTAGGCACACACTCCACCAGGCCCTATCCCCTGCCCAACGTCAAGGGCACCGGGGACACGGCCCGCACGGCCAGGGTGGGCACGCGGAGCGGCTTTCAGAGTCCGGGGACACAGGCTTCGTGTCCTCGCAGGAACCTAGGCCGCCTCTGGCCGGAGGACGGCTCTCAGACGGAATCAAGAGTACGTGGCTGGGAACCAGCAGGCGGCGGAATGGCTGTGTCGCTGGACTCCCATGTGGTCAACTGCGGTTCGAGGCCCGGACCCGGTAGCTTAAACTCACGCCGGGCGCGTGTGCGTGCATGCCCAAGATCCCGAGAGGAGAACGGAGGAGAAGGGATTGCGGCGTGGCCATCCCCCCTGGGGTGATCTCTCACTTTTTGACTATCTCTCTCTCTGGTGAGCACTTGTGTCCTGTAGCAAAAATCCTTCTCTCTTACAAAAAA
>NW_006209805.1:903927-904330 GCF_000334495.1 Tupaia belangeri chinensis | reverse complement strand
GCCACGGCTCCTGCCTCAGGTGGGGCACGTAGACCCCGCTGCCAGGAACAGAGGCCCTTGGTCCGCGGGTCCGCACACGGCAGACCGCCGGCCTCTCGCGGCTCCTGGACGAGCCCCCGTTCCTGCTCCCTTACGGCACCCACGACTCTTGTCCTGCAGGCCCTGAGGCCGCAGAAGGGGACAGGGACCAACGTGACCCTGACTGGCCTGGCCCCGGCGTCCCAGGGCAGCCCCTCCTGGCCGCGGCAGGGGCCCTGTGTGAAGAGGCCTGGGGCAGGGAGCGCCCTGCCGGGCACCACGTCCTCGCCGCCCCTGAGCCCCTCCCGCGTCCCGGCCCCGAGGGCCGCCAGCTCACCTAAGGAGGCGGCGATGCCTTCGATCTGGGACCGCCGCAGGGCCCTGA
>NW_006209805.1:901211-903865 GCF_000334495.1 Tupaia belangeri chinensis | reverse complement strand
TCCTCAGCTGACAAAAGAATTAAACTCGCTTTCCTCCTCAACCTTCTGCTTGGACCGAACGTCCCGCCAACTAGGAATTCCCACGCCTGCAGCGAGGCGGCAAGGCCTGGTGAGCTGGGCTTTTTCTTCTCCCTTTTAAGACGGGAAAGGTTGGCTGGATTTGAGAGTAAAAATGAATTCAAATTATGACTTTCATGAGGCAAAATCCCACTTTCAACTGCACAAATAACCGCTTTGTTAGATGTTCAGATCCCCGGACTGTCACAGAGAGCTGTTTACAGCTCAGCAGGTGCGTTTCAGTTTAAAGGACGCACTTTCCTTTTCAACTCGAGGATTCAATTACCTCCCCGCCGCAGGGAAAGTGCGGGCTGGGGACCACCCGGGCGAGCTCCGGGAGAGGGGCGCGGGGAGGAGGGGGTGGGGAGACGCTGCATGCAAAGGGGGACCGGAGCAGGGACGGGGCGCCCGGGCCCCCACGCCGTCTGGGCTCTGCAGACACCAGACCTCCGCGGCCTGCACCGCAGTCACCAGCGGATGACCCGTGGCGGGACAGCAGAGCCGTCTGCAGGCCAAGGATTCACCTTTCGGTGCCGGGTGACAGGTTCTCATTAGAGTGACAGGCTCAAACCCCGTCTCCGAACAGAAGGGCCTGACACCCAGGGCTCCGAAAGGGCAGAGCGTGGGCAGGAGACCTCCTGCGAGCCTCCACAGCCTGGTCTTGCATTTACCGTCTGCTACTCGGATCCCCGTCCGGCTCCCAGGGCACCTCGTCCCGGTCCCGTTTCCAAACCGACGTAAAGCACGCCGGCCGTGCCCCTCGCAAGGCGAGGACGAGCACCGAGGGGTGGCAGCACTCCGGGTAACGGCCGCCGGCCTGCCGCACTGTTTGCGGGGAGGGGCCTCTAGGGGCGCACCAGTCCCAGGTGGAAAAGAAATAGCATTTTTAAAAAAACCAGCACTTAACTTTTCCTCCAAGGAGAGAATTTGAATATCTAGAAAGAATTCCTTTTTTCTCTTATTTTTTGTTGAAGCCTTGGTTCTGGCCAAAACCTGTGTTAAGAAAAAAACCAAACAACAACAAAAGGTCCTTGTTATTAAGACAAAACAGGCAACGCGATCAAAGGCCGCGGGGACCCGGGGACGGGCGGTCCCGCTCCGTTTCGGACAGGGACACTGTGGCACGGGGCGGGCGGCAGAGGCCGGGCACGGTTCTCGCCAGCACGGGGCGCCGGCCGCAACGGCACATGCCTCTTACAGCTGACTCTGCCGGTGTTTGGGGTGCAGAAAAGGCATTTCCCGAAATGCAGCCTTGGGAACGGCACTGAGCCGTGCGGCGGGCACCGACCGCCCAGGCCCGGTTACCCCTAGGTTTCTCCTTAAGACATCACTTGTCACCCAAAGTCCGCCCTACTCCAGGCTGTCACCTTGGCGGGCCACAGCCGCCTCTTCCACGTGCAGAGGACATACTGGGGGGCCGTCATTGCTGGTGTGCACACGCAGCGGGGCGAGGTGACGCCACGGGCCTGCAAGGAAACGGCACTGGTTTATAAATCGTCCACGCAGCCACAGCCCTCGGGGCAAAGGCCGCTCGCTTATCCTGGAGTGAGGCCCCCTCCACGCTCCGCAGGAGAGGCAGACAGACACCACGGGGCCCGGCACCCAGAGAGGCGCCTGTCTTCCCCGATGGAGTGCAGAGCGGCTGGCCCGAGTATTTCTAAAAGGCTCCCGAATTAATCACCTCCGGCTGAAGGCCTGCCTCCCACCTCAGCCTCAGCCAGACAGGCCCTCCGGAACGCCACCAGCAGCGCTCACGGCCGCCCGTCTGGGAGCTAACAGGTGACCACAGCGCACAGCGCGAACGACAGAGCGGCTGCTGGCTGTCCTGCTGCCATGTCCCGGAAAGGACGGGGACAGCTGCTAGGAACGCCTGGCACAGCTGAGCACAGAGGTGAAGGGGAGGTTTCGGAGTGGAGGAGTTTCAGAGCAGTAGGAACAGGGTGCTGAGGAGGGTGCCCCAGCAGGAAGAGACTTCCAGGGTGGCTCAGGGCAGAAGTGGAGGGTCAGGGTGCAGAGGTGGGGTTCAGAGCAGGTACTGGGGTTCAGGCAGCAGGAACAGGAGCTCAGGGTACAGAGGTGGGAATTCAGGAAGCAGGAGGGGAGCTCAGGGTGCAGGAGGGGAGCTCAGGATGCAGAGATGGGTTCAGGAAGCAGGAGGGGAGCTCAGGGTGCAGGGATGGGGTTCAGGAAGCAGGGACGGGGTTCAGGCTGCAGAGACGGGAGCTCAGGCTGCAGAGACGGGGTTCAGGAAGCAGGGACGGGGTTCAGGAAACAGGGACGGGGTTCAGGAAGCCGGAGGAGAGCTCAGGCTGCAGGGACGGGGTTCAGGAAGCGGGAGGAGAGCTCAGGCTGCAGGGACAGGGTTCAGGAAGCCGGAGGAGAGCTCAGGCTGCAGGGACGGGGTTCAGGAAGCCGGAGGAGAGCTCAGGCTGCAGGGACGGGGTTCAGGAAGCAGAGATGAGGTTCAGGAAGCAGGGACGGGAGCTCAGGCTGCAGGGACGGGGTGCAGGGACGGGGAACACGCTGGGCGGGAACCTCCTGGTCGGCCGCCCCTCCCCCAGGCACGGCCCGGCCTGGCCGCCTCACCCCCCCCAGAG
>NW_006209805.1:897164-897999 GCF_000334495.1 Tupaia belangeri chinensis | reverse complement strand
CTAGCCGCCCCCCTCCACACCGGGAACGCCTGGCACAGCTGAGCACAGAGGTGAAGGGGAGGTTTCGGGGTGGAGGAGTTTCAGAGCAGTAGGAACAGGGTGCTGAGGAGGGTGCCCCAGCAGGAAGAGACTTCCAGGGTGGCTCAGGGCAGAAGTGGAGGGTCAGGGTGCAGAGGTGGGGTTCAGAGCAGGTACTGGGGTTCAGGCAGCAGGAACAGGAGCTCAGGGTACAGAGGTGGGAATTCAGGAAGCAGGAGGGGAGCTCAGGGTGCAGGAGGGGAGCTCAGGATGCAGAGATGGGTTCAGGAAGCAGGAGGGGAGCTCAGGGTGCAGGGATGGGGTTCAGGAAGCAGGGACGGGGTTCAGGCTGCAGAGACGGGAGCTCAGGCTGCAGAGATGGGGTTCAGGAAGCAGACTGGGGCTCAGGCTGCAGAGACGGGGTTCAGGAAGCAGGGACGGGGTTCAGGAAACAGGGACGGGGTTCAGGAAGCCGGAGGAGAGCTCAGGCTGCAGGGACGGGGTTCAGGAAGCCGGAGGAGAGCTCAGGCTGCAGGGACGGGGTTCAGGAAGCCGGAGGAGAGCTCAGGCTGCAGGGACGGGGTTCAGGAAGCGGGAGGAGAGCTCAGGCTGCGGGGACAGGGTTCAGGAAGCCGGAGGAGAGCTCAGGCTGCAGGGACGGGGTTCAGGAAGCCGGAGGAGAGCTCAGGCTGCAGGGACGGGGTTCAGGAAGCAGAGATGAGGTTCAGGAAGCAGGGACGGGAGCTCAGGCTGCAGGGACGGGGTGCAGGGACGGGGAACACGCTGGGCGGGAACCTCCTGGTCGGCCGCCCCTCCC
>NW_006209805.1:889976-896608 GCF_000334495.1 Tupaia belangeri chinensis | reverse complement strand
CAGACAGAGAGAAACAGAGAGATAGAAAGCGACAAATCACCCCCCAGAGGGGATGGTCACGCCGCAATCCCTTCTCCAGTCTCCTCTCGGGATCTTGGGCACTCACACACACGCGCTCGGCGTGTTTTAAGCCACCGGGTCCGGGACGTGAACCGCATTCGACTACGTGGGAGTCCAGCGACATAGCCTTTACGCTAACTGCTGGTTCCGACCTCTGTCTAATTAAGACGTGCAAAGTCGATTTGCAGAGGGCACACACGTGTGCTCCGCAGAGGGCAGGAGGAGAAGCACCCCCAGTGAGGCTCAAACTCTCCTCTGGGTATGGGGTACACACACGGGGTACCATGTTGTGCAAGCTGCAGGGTCTGGGATTGGAACTGGCCTTGCGAGAACCAGCCCAGCAGCGGCCCCGGACTGTCTTGAGCTTGTTTTATGGTGCACCCCACGGACAGGGAAGCTCCCGGACCCTCCGGCCTTCGGAATCTTGGGCACATGCATGCCCCGCACCGTGACAGCCAACGCGCTTGGGACTGGGCAGCCATGGCTTCTGGCTCCACCGTATGGTTTCGGCCCAAGTTCCTCCTTTAGATTAGCTTCTTCCGTGGGAGGGAAAGCCCCCAGCCGTGACCCGGCCCCAGGCTCAGCCAGGCTGCACAGGCCCTCACACGCCTGCATGTGCATGCCCTGTGCACCGGGAGGCCTCCACGCCTACCCCGGAGACCCTGACTGGCCCTGCCTGGAGGAGGTAGAGGTCTGGAATCAGACTGGAGCCCAGTTCAAGTCCTGGACCCGCGGCTGACTTTCTCACTTTCCCCTTCTTTCGTTCTCTCCCTGATCAAATTTTTAAAATTGAGTAATAATAACAAAATTAAAATAAGAAAATAATTTATTAAAAATGATAACAAAAAAACAAATATTGTTTTAAATAATGATAGGTAAAATTAAATAAGATAATTCTGTAAAAGTAAAACAGGTAAGGGTCAGCTTGCAACTCAACTCAGTGGTTGAAGGAGCTGGACCCCGCATAGTACGAAGCGTGCTGGTGCAGCCTGCAGGGACGGGGACGCCCCCGGGACAGCTGTCCCCGCACGGCCCCTCCCTGACCTGGCTGCTCCAATCTCGGGTACGTGCATTTGCCCAGCCCGCAACGGCGACCCTTGTAGGAACCAGCCAGCTCCGAGGCTTCTGGCACGGCCCGGATCCCAAGTGGATGGGGTATGGAGACAGGTGGAGGCCCACCCCCAGGGGTGGCCCGGGGTGGGGGGGCAGCTAGGCTGCAGTGCAAGGCCACCCCACATCCCTGCTCTCCATCCCCTCGGGATCTGGGCACACACACAGCCCAGTGTCCTCTCCAGGCCACCTCATCCGGACTCCGCCACCACCGTGGACCACGCGTGCAGCGCCTTAACCATCACGCCGGCAGCTGGCCAGATGGGAATGTTTGAAAAGGGACCAGCAGCCGGCGTGATGGAGACATCGACTGTGGTTCGAGTCCCAGACCCAGTGATGAAAAACGCACAGTGGACACGAGTGTGCATGCCCATGACCCCAAGGGGGAGGGACGAGAAGGGACTGCAGTGCGGCCATCCCCTCTGGGAAGTGACCTCTCCCTTTCTGTCCCCGTCTCAGAGAGTGCAGGTGCCCTATAGCAAATACCTGAAAAATCCAAATAAAAAGCCGGGAGAGGACGGGCACGCCCTCTGCAGCCCTGGCCGCCTGCCCTGGTCGCTGTGGGCCGGCCTCCTAGAGTGGGCGGGGCTGGGGGCCAGCTAGGACCTGCTGACTCCTCCTGGGGGTCCCTCAGCCCCGGCAATGCCGGCGACAGCCCACCCTCTCTCCCTCCACACCTCCTGGGTCTATCCTGGCCGACGGAGGGGCAGGGGCCAGACCTGCATGGGGGTGGGGACACGGCGGCAGCTGCCCGTGGTCACAGCTGCCAGGGAACAGGGTCAGGGAATGGTCGAGGTCCCCTGCAGGTCCACTTACGGCCCAATTAGGGCGGTGAATGGGCTGGGACACCGAGCAAGTGGCAGTTCACAGGTTACTTCGATGTTCGAGAAAACACAGATTCGGTCCTGGTGCAGGCCGGCTCGCTGCGTGTGTGTTCATGTGTGCTTGTGCACGTGTGGGTGTGTATGGGTGTGTGTGCGTGCTCATGCACCAGTGTGCATTGTGCTTGCGCGCATGTGGGTGTGTGCGTGTGTGTGCATGGATGTGTGTGTGCACACAGGTGTGTGGATGTGTGTGCATGTGTGTATCTGTATTCATGTGTGTACATGCTCATGTACATGTGTGCACGTATATGCATGTGTGTGTGCGTGTTGATGTGTGTGCTGTGTGCGCACGTGGATGCAGATGTGTGTGGGTGCATGTGTGTGCATGTGTGCGTGTGTGTGCATGCGTGTATCTGTATTCATGTGTGTTCACGCTCGTGTACATGTGTGCACGTGTATGCATGCGTGTGTGCGTGTTGATGTGTGTGCTGTGTGCGCACGTGGATGCAGGTGTGTGTGGGTGCATGTGTGCGTGTGTGTGTGCATGTGTGTACGTTTTACTCTCTGGTTTAGCTCAGGCTCAGTGACAAACTTAGCTCATCTGTCACCGCTCAGCAAATTAGCGAGGGTGAGGAGAGGGCGGCCACACGGTGCTGATGGGTGGTGACGTGGGACGTGAATCCGTCCCTTCTTAAAAAGCGACTTCGGTTACTGTCAGCTGCCTAGAGACAGTCGGGACCCGGGCGACCTCGGGGCAGCCGGGCGCAGGGAGGCCCCTGCGTGGTGCCTTCTGCTGCATTGTGTGTGCCGTGGGACAGCCAGGACTCACCTGGCTGCCTGCAGTGGAGGCCTGGCCCACGCACAGGGCGAGGAGCATTCTCACGGCCTCAAGGCCAGGAGAGACAGCACACCCCGGCTCAGAGCCTCAGAGGGGGAGTGGCTGACGCCAGCCGGCCTGCAAGCAGCTGGCCCGGGGATGGGACGTCCCCAGTACTGGGCCATCACAGGTGGCCCTGTGGAAGCAGACCCGCAGTGACTCTGCCCTGGAGGGTTTGGGTGTCCCTGCTCACTCTTCAAACAGCACTCCAGGGCCAGCCGGGGGCAAGGAGGTTAGGGCACTGGGTGCATGCGCTCACCAGAAAGACAGAGACAGAAAGCGAGAAATCACCCCCCAGGGGATGGCCACGCCGCAATCCCTTCTCCTCTATCCTCTTCTCGGGATCTTGGACACGCACGCACACGCGCCCAGCATGAGTTTAAGCCATCGGGTCTGGGACTCAAACCGCGGTCGACTATGTGGGAGCCCAGCGATATAGCTGTTATGCTAACTGCTGGTCCCTGTACATGCCCAGGAGCGTCCTCCCTGTCCCCAGACCAGGCAGCAGTGCAGTGCGGTGTCTCCCACGGCGTCCCTGTCCCCAGACCAGGCTGCACTGCCCTGCGGTCTCTCCCACAAAGAGTCAAGGATTAGGCCCCGTTTCCATCCTGTCTGCCTTTGATTTTTTTAAAGCCTTTCATTTTAACTATTAAGCATTTGGGGCGGCTGCGGTGCCATCTGCATTTCAAACAAGCTCCGGGTTTGTTTTCTTCCTTTTTGCTGCTCCCTTGTTCTTCTCCCAGACGCGGTAGACTAGGGCCTGCTATTTGTTTTCTCCAAGGTCCCATCGCATCACAGCGTCTCATTGTTTCTCCTTTGTCTGAAACCGACACGGGACGCGGCTCCAGCCGGGCGGCCCTTCGCCCAGCTCCGCTCGGTCTGTCTGTCGCCGCGCCTGGCCTAACCCCATGTTCTCAGGCCCCAGCTTGTTTCCGGCCAGTCCCAAGGCCCGCGGGCTCCAGTAAGGACCCTGCCTTCTCCTTCTTTGGAGAGGTTCTTGCTACGGGGCGTGGGCACTCACCAGAGAGACAGAGAGAGACATAGAGACAGAAAGCGAGAAATCACCCCCCAGGGGGGATGGCCACACCGCAATCCCTTCTCCTCCATTCTCCTCTGGGGATCTTGGGCACGCACGCACACGTGCCCAGCGTGAGTTTTAAGCCACCGGGTCCGGGATGCGAACCACAGTCGATTTATATGGGAGTCTAGCGACATAGCCATTATGCCGTTTGCTGGTCCCACAATCTTTAACATTGGGCCGGCCAGTGGGGTGGGGTTAGGAGAAGACAAGCTGCCCAGCCGCGTGGCTGGCGGGGCTCAACCGGCCGGCCAAACAAGTTGCGCCCCCCAGCGGGGAGACACACGTGGAAATCCCAAGGAGGGCGGGGAAGTGCTGGCGGGGCCTCTCCCACGGGTGTGCGCTCCACCTGCCCTCTGTCTCTCCCTGGCAAGCTTGTAAATTAACGTCGTGAGTTATTTTAAGTAAATAAGTTCGTACACATACATAAACATACAAACTAGTTCAGTGCATGTATTTTTTTGCTCTTTTCTGAGTTGCTTTGTTTCTTCAAAAATTTCTACCACTTAAAACTTTTTTCTTAAAATGTTCTGGGGACTAGCAGTTGGTGTGATGGTTATGTCACTGGATTCCCGGCTGCCCGCCCTTCCCCTCCTGACCCTGCTGGGACCTTGGGCGGAGCTGTGTGCGGGGCCGTCCGCGTCCCTGTCACCCGGGCGGTGCTGTCTGTGGGCCGTCCGCGTCCCTGTCACCCGGGCAGTGCTGTGTGGGGCTGTCCCGGCCCTGTCACCCGGATGGTGCTGTGTGTGGCCGTCCCCGTCCCTGTCACCCGGGCGGTGCTGTCTGTGGGCCGTCCCTGTACCTGTCACCCAGGCGGTGCTGTGGGGGGGCTGTCCGTGTCCCTGTCACCCGGGCGGTGCTGTCTGTGGGCCGTCCCTCCCGGTCGCGGCTGTGGGTGGCCCTCCCCGTCCCTGTCACCCGGGCGGTGCTGTCTGTGGGCCGTCCCTGTACCTGTCACCCGGGCGGTGCTATGGGGGGCGCTGTCCGTGTCCCTGTCACCTGGGCGGTGCTGTGTGGGGCCGTCCACACCCTCTTTTAAACAATCTTTCTCCCGCGTGGGTCCAGGCATACCCTGAGCGGTTCGCACCCCGTGGCCCCCAAGTCCCAGCCAGCTGGCCCAGGGCGTGCAGCGTTTCCGGCCCCTGGCGTGGCAGGAGGGCACCCGAACACTGCCTGTCTGCTGCCATGGAGCCCGTCCTGAGACGGATTTCGTGCCTTGTCATGTGCCCCAAAGTCCCCCCGAAACCCGCCTCCCCAGTGGTGGAACAAACAAACCCTCTGTGAGACAGGGCCAGCCTCGGCCCTGCAGGGCAGCTGCTGCGGGCAGGGCCAGTCGGGAGTCCACGTGGGGCGTGACCCCATGCCTGGGAGGGCAGGAGACCGTGCTCGGGGACGCGGACGGACGTCCGACAGGGCATAGGCCAGAGGGCAGAGCAGCCCGCGTGCCCACCGCTGGGGAGGGGACAGGAACGGGCCACCCTGCCACCGCAGCTGCGCCTCAAACGGCCTGTCCTCAGTGGGCGATGCCGGACAGAGGCCACGCCGGCATGACACGCTCAGGACAGGTAGGCCCACAGACACGGGGGGTCGTGGGTGCAGGGCTCAGGTGGTGCTCACGGGGACGGGGCAGCCTTTGTGGCTGATGGAATGTTCTGGAACTGGGGGGACGGTTATACTGCTGTGACCGTAGTAACGCGGGAATGCACTTCCAAGCTCACCTCGATTCCAGACTGCCGTCCCAGGAGGCCTCTCCAGGAGGAGGCCCGCCAGTCTCCAGGGCCTGGGTCCTCGGAGCTGCAAGGAGATTAGGGACACAGAAGGGCCACCTTGCAGGCAGGCCCCGGAGAACCCGGCTGTGGGCGTGCGCACCTCCGGGCCAGAATGGGTCCTGTGCAGAGCACCCCTCCGCCCTGCAGCCGGGGCTGGGTGACAGACCATGTCCAGCGAGCGGGCAGCAGCCTCCCTCGGCCGCCAGGCTAAGGCACCTGCGGGACTCAGCAGGGCCAGGCCGCGGGAGGGGCCCTCGGCAGATGGGCAGGCTCATGGACTGGAGCCAGGCTGGCCGCCGCTCGGACTTCGCGATCTCGGGGGAGACAGCGAGGCTGAGCCCGGTGTCTGATCCTGGGCTCCTGGAGACCCGGCGAGCTCCTAGCCGGGACGCCGGGGCTGACACGGGCTGGTCGCGGAGGGGGCTGCCTGCGGTCACCGCAGCTTCCAGGCCTCCCCATGGGTCAGGAGGAGTGAGGCTTCCCAGAACGGGGTGGGGGGTTCTGCTGGAGAACCGAGCAGGCCTGGGGTGTCCGGAAAGCGGCGGAGAGCGGGCAGCGGCTGCTTGAGCGGGCCGGGGGTGTCGGGAAAGGGGCGGGGGGCGGGCAGCGGCTGCTTCTGGAGACACATGGGCTCCGGCGCCTCTCTGCTCGCCGCCGCCAGGGCCCGTGAAGCCGCCCCGCGGTTCCTCTCTGAGGCCGGGTACCTGGTACCGTCGCCCGGGCAGGAAACTGGCTCTGTGGCGGTGCGCCTCCCGGCATGTGGAATGGCCGACTTGGGCAGGGCAGCCCTCCCGGAGCACCCTCGAGCACCTGCACGCGGGCTGGGCGTGACCGCCATCTAGGGGACCTGTCACCGGCCTTGTCCAGGGTGGAAAGAGAGGGGTTTCCTACGCCCTCCCACAGGGACACAAAGC
>NW_006209805.1:880287-888240 GCF_000334495.1 Tupaia belangeri chinensis | reverse complement strand
GGGGTGCCGGGAAGCCGGGGGAGGGCGGGCAGCGGCTGCTTCTGGAGACACATGGGCTCCGGCGCCTCTCTGCTCGCCGCCGCCAGGGCCCGTGAAGCCGCCCCGCGGTTCCTCTCTGAGGCCGGGTACCTGGTACCGTCGCCCGGGCAGGAAACTGGCTCTGTGGCGGTGCCGGCCTGGCGCCCTCTCCAGGGCCGGCCCCCAGCAGGCGGGCAGATGGTGGCCGAGAGCCAGGCGCCTCCCTGCATGTGGAATGGCCGACTTGGGCAGAGCAGCCCTCCCGGAGCACCCTCGAGCACCTGCACGCGGGCTGGGCGTGACCGCCATCTAGGGGACCTGTCACCGGCCTTGTCCAGGGTGGAAAGAGAGGGGTTTCCTACGGCCTCCCACAGGGACACAAAGCGGGGCTGCAGACAGCCTGCCTGGAGGGGCGCGGCCGGGTGTCCACAGCTGCCCCAGGACGGCAGAAAACGCGGGGTGACAGCAGGCTTTGTGTGCCCCGCGCCCGGCCCCGTGAGAGGCTGCAACTGTCCGCAGCCGTGTCCATCCGATTTCGGGAGGGCCAGAACCACAGAAAGGTCCAGCCCAGCCCATTGTGAGCCCAGGACAGCTGGGGCCCCGTCCAGCCTCTGGAGAAAGGCCCCAGGGGGCTCCCAGGCTGCCGGGCGCCCTGGACCCGGATGTGGGGTCTCGTCCCCTCCCAGCCTCACCCTCCTGCGGGGGGCACCGGTCACCAGCCCGCCTGCATGCACGCGGCGTCCGAGGGCAGCCGGGCAGGGTTACTGCCGGGCTCTGTGGCAGGGGAGGGGCAGGGCGGCCAGCAGGGATGTGACCGGACATCTAGGCCCCACCTGGAAGTCTGGGCCTCCCCCAGTACCAGAGCCTTCGAGGAGTGACAAGGAGACCGGGGGTCTGCGAGTCCCCAAACCACCCGTGTGCAAACCCGCCCCAGACAGCGCTCCAGGTGACCGGGCGCAGTGACAGACAGACAGCCAGGCCGCGGTGCAGCCATGACCCACGGCACCACAAGAGCGAGGGTGGTGAGGACCAGGTCGCTGCTGCCAGAGCCCGCCCCGTGCACAGGTCAGAGTGCCCGCGGCCCACGGGCTGGCCAGACAGGACAGGTGGGGAGGCCGGTGTCCATGGTGACGTGACACTCGGGTCACAGGGCAGCAAGGACACATTGCTGTATGGGGACTGAAAGCATGTTTGGCATGCATGCATGCATGCATGCAATGTACATGCATAAACACTATACACATGCTACATACATGCAGACACATGCGGGATGTACACACACTGCATACACGCACATCCACCTATGTACACACACGGACACTGTACACACACGCTGCATACACACATGCAGGGGTGCACACACGCTGTATACACACACATCCACCTATGTACACACACGAACACTATACACACTGCATACACGCACATCCACCTATGTACACACACGGACACTGTACACACACGCTGCATACACACATGCAGGGGTGCACACACGCTGTATACACGCACATCCACCTATGTACACACACGGACACTGTACACACACGCTGCATACACACATGCAGGGGTGCACACACGCTGTATACACGCACATCCACCTATGTACACAAATGGACACTATACACACTGCATACACACACATGTAGGGGTGCACACACGCTGTATACACGCAGACACACACGCATGGGGTGCACACACACGCTGCATACATGCACATCCACCTATGTACATGCATGGACACTGTACACACACACTGCACACATGCACCCCTGCGTGGTGCTGCATATACACACATCCGCACTATGTAAACACATGGACATTCTGTACACACACACTGCACACACGCATATCCACACTATATACATGCATGGGCGCTGTACACGCATGCACACACGTGTGCACATGGTGCACGCACATGCTGCATACATGCACACGGGGTGCACACACATGCTGCGTACATACACATCCATGGGGTGCATGTGCACACTGCATACACACATGCTATGTGCACACATGGACACTGTATACACACACTGCATACACGCACACGCTGCATACGTGCACACATGCTGTGCACACACACGAACATGCACAGTGACACTCAGCCTGTCAGCAGGGTTACTCGGGTGGAGAGATCACAAGCCAGGTCTGCGGGGCGGCTCGGAGCCCTCCAGTGCTCCGCCCTCCGCCCTCCGCCCTCCGTCCAGGGTCTCCATGGCAGCTCGGAGCCCTCCCGCGCTCCGCCCTCTGCCCTCCACCTTCTGACCTCCGCCCTCCACCCTCCGACCTCTGTCCTCCGTCCTCCGCCTTCTGACCTCTGTCCTCCGTCCTCCGTCCTCCACCCTCCGTCCAGGGTCTCCATGGCAGCTCGGAGCCCTCCAGCGCACCGCCCTCCACCTTCCGACCTCTGTCCTCTGTCCTCCGTCCTCCACCCTCCGCCCTCCGTCCAGGGTCTCCATGGAGGCTCTGAGCCCTCCATCCTCTGTCCTCTGTCCTCCAACCTCCACCTTCCATCCTCGGTGCCAGGTCTGCAGGGCGGCTCTGAGCCCTCCGCCCTCCGCCCTCCGTGCCGGGTCTGCGGGGCCTGGCTAAGAACAGGCATGCCTGGCTGTGGGGAGGAGGCTGAGGCCCACGCCGTCTGGCCCACAGTCCTTGCATCCACACGCTGTGCGGGAAAGCCGCCGTCCTGGCCCCTTCCTGCCAGCAGGGAGGACGGTTAAGCCACAGATGGCCCTGGGCAGACCACGGGGATGGCCTGCGGCCACTCGTGGGTCCCTCCTGAAGGACAGCCATGTCTTTTCACTGCGGAAATGCACCCGCGTGGAAAATAATTAATTCCGAGAAGGAAGTAGAAGACTTGGTTGGGGACCTTCTCTTGGACATGAGCGTCCGGCAGGTCCAGCCGGGGTCCCGCCGCCTGCCTTTACCCCGCTTCCACTCGGGGACTTGCAAAGACGCTGCAGGGGGCCGCGCCCGCCCCCGTGGCCTCATCTGCCACCTGCAGAGGTGACAGTGCAGGCCCGGACAGGGACGCGTGTGCCACCACAGAGGTGGGAGCCCCAGCACCCGACCACGAGCTCTCCCTGCACCGCCCGCTCCCGCCCTGCCCGGAAGCCATCCAGCCTGCAACCTGCCGCGGAGACGCACCCCCAGCCGTCTGCAGCCACCCTTTGCAGCGGGAGGCTTTTTTTCCCCCCCTCCCGCCCCCCGGGGAGTCCCACAGGGCGGGCCTGCTGGCCCCCCCTGCCATATGGTCACCTGGGACGGCCCACTGGGGCCACCACAGAGACGGCCCCTGTGAACGCCTGCACAGGCACCACCCCAACACGCGTGTCCAGTTCCTGGAGACAGGGACAGGGCGGAGGCCAGGGCGTGGCCTCAGCCTGCCACACATTGTCTGAGCCTCCTGCCCCTCACGGAAGGGGGCGGTTCTTGTGGCCCACACGTGGACACGCATTATGGCCTAGAGTGGCAGCCAGGGTTCCCGGGGTCCCCGTGGGCATTCGCATGGGGGTTCAGAAAGCCGGACCCTGGGCTCTGCCCCGCGCTCTGGGCTGGGGCTGCACGTGCCCTGCGTGGCCGCGTCCGGCTGCGTCGGCAGGGCGGTTGGCTCCGCCGTGGCCTGGCAGGAGCGAGAGGTCTGCATCGGAGCGTCCCGTCATGTCTCCCCGCTGCTCGTGGGGCACGGCCACCCACCTCATCACCCCAGGTCCAGCTTCCCACGCCGTGAAGGGGCCGACGGCGTGGCCAGCGAAGAGCCAGGCAGGGCGGTGGGGACTCACCGTCACGGCTCGGCGTGCGAGAGAAGGGGACGGACCCGCTCGGAGCGGGCAGCCATGGCGTGCCGGGCAGAGGCAGGATCTGGGCCTCAGGGAGCTCCTGGCACGCCTGCGGCCTTCAGGGCACGAGAACGACCCTCTGCTGCTCGGAGCCGCAGCTGTCCTCGGCCACGGCAGCCTCCGGACGCCGACGGGGCGTGCACCCCGAGGTCCATGGGCCGCGCACTCACATTGTACCCCGGACCCTCTGAAATCCCCCTCGGCCCCCTGGATGGGGCGTCTGAAATGAGCCCCTGCAGGGCACGCCCTGGGGCCTGTCTGACCCCTCCATTTACAATATGTGACCGGGTGGGGACAGAGGGGGCAGGAGTACCTCTGCCGGTGACTGCGGGGACGGGCCCTGAGGGCATGGGAGGACAAAGCTGTGTTTCCCTGTTATGGGAGGGCCCTGGGCCTGTCACAGCCACGGGCAGGCAGGGGGATGTGCCTGTCAGAGCTGGGCCCAGACCCATGGCAAGGTATGAGGTTTTTCAAGTCTTTTAAAAAAATAATTATGTATGTATTTACTGTTATCACTTCATCCAGTGTTATTACTTTTTAATTTGTCCAGAGACAGAAGGGGAGTGAGAAAGCAAGTGACCGGGTCTGGGACTCGAACAGCCGCCGGCCATGTGGGAGTCCAGCACCTTAACCACCACGCCCTGCTCTGGCCTCCACCTGGTGTGCCGAGGACTTCTCTGCGGGCGCCACCTCCCAGCTCTGTGCTCGGCCAGGCGAGGGCGCCTCCAGCCTCACAGAGGTCTTGGGTCGCACAGTCCGGGGAGCGGCCACCAGAACAAGGGTCTCAGGCCTCCCCGGACTTCTCCCTCGGGGCCGCCACGTCTGGCTCGGACCAGAAGAGCCGAGGGGTCCCTGCCCAGGCTGCCCGGTCCCGGGTCCCCGGTCCCCGGGACATGGCGCAGCCCTGCTGGGGGTCCTGCCCAGGCCTCCTGGTCCCCGGGATCCGGGACGTGGCGCAGCCCTGCCATGGCCCGGTGATTCCTAGGACCTGGCTGAGCCCCAGGCGGCCGTGGGACCCAACACCAGGCCCAGCCTGATTCACGGCCAAGAACATGCAGGCTGGCGGGGTCTCCACCACTTTGCCCCGGCCCCTGAGCCCGCTGGGCCCTTGCAGGGGCATCTCGGAGGCTTGTCTGCGCTCCCTGAGACTCCATCTTTAAGCCGGCCGTTGCCGTGGCCACAGCCAGCGCTGACCTTTGTGCAGAAAAAAGGGTGACCTTCCCGAGCAGCCCGCCCGCCCCCCGCCGCGGTTTAGAGGCGTCTGTCTAAACAATGTGTTATGGACCCTCCGCGGGTGTGCACGGCCCGGCCCGAGGATTTCAGTCCACATGGCCCAGCGCTTCCAGACCCAGCACGGGCCTGGGAGGGGGCACGGGCGCACCCCGGACGCAGACACGCCCTGGCCGGCTCGGCCTCCGTTTCCCATCTGTGAAGTGGGACCAGAGGGACCCGGCCTCCAGGGACACGACAGGGACCCAGAGGGCAGACGGGGCAGGACAGGGTCGGAGCCCCCAAGGCCACTCCCCAGGTGGCCCCCGACGTGTAGGAATGAGGCGGGGACTGCCTGGGCCCAGATTTCCCCCTTGAGGCCCCCGGCATCAGACGAGGGTCTGCCACGGCCAGGCTGTCCCCGCCCAGGACCCTCGACGGTCCTCGGGCCCGTGACGGCCACGCCCGTGGCAGCCAGAGGAGAGCGGCCCAGCGGAGGCGTCCACGCCCTCTCTTGCCGGCATCTGCAAAGCCCGGTTCTAACTCGGTGGTGACCGCGGTCAGGGCCAAGATGGGTACTGTGGGGGGGACAGCACACGGGGACAGGGGTCTCTGCACGAAGCGTACTGCCTCTCAGGAGCCGGTAGGTGCTGTGGGGCCGCAGGCAGGGCCCAGGGCCTGACAGGAGCTCCAGGGTCAGCATCCTGGAGTGCCCAGGCCATGTGCTCAGGGCCCAGAGCTCCACACTTCGGGAGAGGAGCCATGAGGTGTCCCGGGGCCTGGCAGTCCTGGCTGGCCGAGTGTCTGCCACCCTCGCTCCGGGCCCAGAGAGGCCAGGCAGCCACCCAGGGCCACACAGCAGATCTGCCACAGCCCGGGGCTTTGGGGAGGGGCTTGGGAGGCCAGGGGACCCGGCCACCCACAACGTCACACGGGCCACGCTGCCTCTGCCTCTGGCCCCATGTGGCTCTTTGCCTGTGTCCCTGGCTCTCCCTGTGTCTCTGTCTCTGTTCCTAACTCCGTCTCTGTCTCTCTCTGCCTCTGTCTCTGTCTTGGTCTCTTTATCTCTGCCTTTGTCTCTCTCTGGTTCAGTGTCTCTGTATATCTCTATGTCTCTCTGTCTCAGTGTCTCTGTCTCTCCTACGCACCGCCTGGCCTCCCGTGCCCTGTGTCCACTCTGGCCCCGTGCGCCCTCGTGGACTCTCTCGAAGCTCCAAGGCTGCCGTGCGGTCACCTGTGGACCTCCTGCCATCTCTAAAGGACAGCCCACCGGCTGCTGTGGGGCCTGCATGGGGTCTGAGCCCACGGAGGACGGGCGTCCTGGGCGACCTCAGAGAAGAGCAGAGGGCGGCCATCACCTCCTGCCCGCGGGGTGTGCTCCCCGGCGCGTGTGCCTGCGTGGCCAAACCCCTGAGCGGAGGCAGGAGGAGGATGGCGGCCACCGGGGCCCGCTCCCTCCCCGCCTCCCTCTGGGGAGCCCAGCCCTACAGCAGACGCTGGAAGGGAAGCGGGCCCCATGGCTGCAGCCGCCCTGGACCACGGGTGGGGTACCTCGAGCAAGCCCTCTGCCACCACACACCTTTCTTCCTGTATTTTAGGGTGCTTTTTTTTTTTGCTTAGAATTATTTTTTTATTTAACTTGGTTTATTTTTAATTTTACCAGAGAGGGACAAAGTGAGAGAAAGTGAGAAAGCAAGCCGCCAGGCCTGGGACTCGAACCGCAGTTCCGCCGTGTGCGAGTCCAGCGCCCTTAACCACCAGGCCACCTGCTGGCCCGTTTTCAGAGTTTTGTCATATGTTGTGTGTGCTTGTCGTAGAGAGAGACAGAGACGGAGAGAGGGAAAGTGGCAGTCCCTTCTCCTCCACTCTCCTCCTGGCATCCTGGGCGTGCACACGCCTCGGGTCTGGGACTCGAACCGCGGTTGGCCCTGTGAGTCCAGAGCGCGTGCGTGTGGGAGTGCGTGTGCGAGTGCACGCGTGTGGCTGTGGGGACGTCCTCTCTTCTGTCCGGGAAGCTGGCTGTCACGCCGGGCGTGTGACACTGCATTTCACAGGGCTTTCATCACGCCCGCCTCACAAAGGCGGCTCTAGCCCCCGCGCCCGCCTTCTGCCCGTGGAGCCCCTCGCTCCCATTAACTTCAAAAGTCTCCGCGCGGTCAGGCCTCAGGGCCTGGGGTGGGGGACAGCCGGAGACAGGGCCTTTGTGCCCTCCAGCTGTGCAGGGCGCCGGGACCCCCAGGCTGAGGACGCCACGCAGGCTCAGAGGGTCCGTCGACCCGCCCGCCTTGGCCGAGGGCCTGGGGCCGGCCTCTGAGCTCGCCAGGTCCTGGCCCGCCGTGACCCGGGGCGGCCCGGGCGGGGCAGGCACTGACGAACCGAGGGACAGAGAACACGGCCACACGCCGCTGAACACACGGAAACCCGAGGGGCGTGCCTTTGAGGGGCAAGCCCCTGCGCCCCAAGGACCAGAGCCAGGAGGCCCTCGCTGGGAGACAGGAGCTGCCCGTCAGGCTCAGTGGGGCGGCCTTGTCTGCTGGTGGTCAGGGCGCTGTCGGGCAAAGGCCCTGTGGCAGGGCGAGGGCAGGGGCAGGGCTGGGCAGGGGCAGGGCCGAGCCCTGGCCTATGCCTGCCCTGCACAGGGTGGCCAGGGCGTACCATGCAGGGCACACAGGCGGAGGACGGGGGCCCAGAGCCGGGCTGTCCCCTGAAGTCGACGAACCAGGAGCCCCAAGGCCGCTGGCCCGGCGTCCTCCATCTGTCCCTCCGGAGAGGCCGAGCTGCGCGAGCAGGCCCCGGGCGCGGTCCGTCCTCCGGCCCAGCCCAAGCCAGGTGCACGGGGCCCCAACGGCAGGCGGGCGCCCGGGGGGCCCGGACGCGGGCGGCGGCC
>NW_006209805.1:878599-880242 GCF_000334495.1 Tupaia belangeri chinensis | reverse complement strand
GCCCGGCGGCCAGAAAGATCCCGGCCTCTGGTCCCAGCCTCCCCCCGCACTGTGGGGAAGGCAGGGCTCTCAGCCCCCTGCCCTGCCTCAGTTTCCCCGCCTGTTTGCCGGGGCCCTGAGGCTGCACTGTGGGTGCAGTGAGCTGAGCCCCGCTGCAGGGCGGCCCTCAGCGCACCCTCCCGCCCCCGCGCCCCTTGCTGTCTGTCCAGCCCCCCCCCTAGCCGCCAAGCCGGGGCCACCGCCGAGGGCTCTCCGCATCGCACCCCTGCCGCTCCCGGCCCACAGCCCTGAGCACGCAAACCTCCGCAGCTCCACCGGCCACTTACTCCCCCTAGTGGCCGCCGAGCCTCAGCCGGGTGGACCGGGATAGGCCAGGACGGGGGTGGGGGAGCCTTTCTTACTCGGAAGCTGAGGCACTGAGGGGACAGGTGGTCCCCAGGTCACCGGGGAGATCTGGCCTTCCTCCTCGCCCCCGATATAGAGGAGGCTCGGGGTCCTGGAACCACAGTGGGTTGTGGACACACGGGGGTGGCAGGCAGGCAGCCGAGAAGGGCAGCCGGACAGGTCCCTCGTGGACTGGCCGGGTCTGGGCCAGGGACAGCCCCTGTGTCCTGTGTGTGGGACCAGCTGCCTGGCGGTCCCGAAGGCTGGCTGTAAGGCCCCAGAGGCAGGGGCTGCTCCCGGGTACCCAGCGAGCCCTGAGGAAGCTGCCATGGGTACTGGCCCTGCCATGGGCTCTGGGCTCCAGCTGGGGCGGACCCGCCGGCCTCAGGGCCTCTGACGGTCACCTACCTCCCCCTCCGAGAGGTCCTTCCAGCCTCCTCGCCCGGCCTCCCCGGCCCTCGTGCCCATCAGGGGCACCAGGGCCAGGCTCCCCCTGCACGCAGACCTGGCCCGTGGGCAGCCCGAGCGCGGCTGGCCCCCGGAGTCCAGCCTGGAGCAGCCAGCTTGGAGCTGACCGTGAGGGCTGGCACAGACGCCAGCTGGGAGTGCAGGGTGTCCACCAGCCTCGCAGCCCTGGTGTGTCCTCATGGCCAGGCACCTGACCGTCCTCCCTGGCCACCTCGTGCCCAGCGGAGCCGCCAGCCTGACCCGAGTGCTGCACAACCCGGGTGCCTGGCCTCGCCCAGCCGGCGTGCGGTCCCGGTGCCTGCTCCAGCGGCCCTGGCCACGTGCCTGCATCCACGGAGGGCCCAGGGCTCCCGGCACTCCCACTCGGACAGGGCCTGGTGCAAGAGCCCAGGCACGAGGGGCCCCAGGCGGGACGTGGAAGCCGAGGTCGGGCCCTGTGCCTGCAGACTGCCCGGCTCCTGCCCCAGCCGGCCTGCAGCGCCGGCCCGGGCCCCACCCCTGGGCCCGTTTCCCCTGCTGGCCCCGCGGGGTGCCCTGGCCAGTCGTGTCCCTGGAAGGCCCCGCGACCCTGACCCGGAAGCCCCCCTCGGCGCCTGGGGCGGGGGTTGTGCCCCTGCTCCTCTCCTGGGGCCCCTCTCCAGCGGGAGCCGCAACCTGGGATTAGGGGGCCGGGGTCAGGGGTCGACAGCGGCCGCCGGCTCAATTCAGGCCGACAGCGGATCCGTTCTCCCTGCCACCTCGAATTTCCTGGACAAAGGCTGCTGTGGAGGGGCAGGCGCGGGGACACCCCG
>NW_006209805.1:877217-878247 GCF_000334495.1 Tupaia belangeri chinensis | reverse complement strand
GGGGTCTCTGTGGGTGCCGTCAGAGAGGCAGCACCCCAGGTCAGACAGTGGCCCCTACGGCGACTGTGGGAGGGTCCTGGGGACCTAGACCCTGCTAGCAGCGTGGCCTGGGCCGGGAGGACTGGGCGGGTCACGTGCCTCCTCATCCCCCAGCTCGGCAGGTATGGCCATAGCTGGCCATGGCCGGACGAGGCCCCCGCACACGGCGGTCTCTGGCACACACGGGTGCCTCAGTTTCCCCAGCTGTCGGCGCTCCGCCCTCCTCCCCACGCCTGGGCACCTGGGGACGTGGTGTGGGCAGCCCGGAGGAGAAGGCAGGGACAGAAGGCGGCTGCCCGGGGCTCCCCACCCTCCCTGCTCCAGCCTCGACCTCGATGGCCCCCGAGCTGTGCTCAGGCCGGGCCCTGGTAGAGGTGCACACCCCAGGGCAGGGCCCCCGCCCCTGCAGCCTGACCGCAGCCCGAGCAGCCTGGGCCCCCACGACCTCCTCTGCCCACTGCGGTCTCTGCCTTGGCCTCGAGACAGCGGCTGACCGATGACAGTTCGGGGCAACAGGTGGCTTGAGGGGCCCAGAGTGCTGGCCGAAAGGGGACTCCAGCCTCAGGTCAGGCAAGGCTGCAGGCTCGGCCTTGGGGCAGGGGCGGCCTCGGTCCCCTGCTGTAGACGGTGCCCTCTCTCCCTGGGCCTCGGGCCCCTGGGACTGTCCCCGGCCCTCAGGGCCCCGCTGCTAATCCGCCAGCAGGCCGGCCTCGGTTTCCCTTCCCGTCTAATCCCCGATTGTTGGAGGCGGTTTTACATATATTTAGAGGCTTTTCATAATAGATTTACCGGGCCCAGAATGCCCCCGGATTAGCTGCCCCCTAATTGAAAACACCCCTGCAGCCCCTCCACCCCCTCAGCTGGACCCAGAGGGCCCCCTCGGTGCTCAAGGGCCCAGATGCCATGGAGGCCACCGGAATCTCACAGGACTCAAAGCTGGGCAAGAAGCCACCGCCCCGGAACAGGGGTCTGGAGTCTTCCCATTTTTTTT
>NW_006209805.1:876145-877155 GCF_000334495.1 Tupaia belangeri chinensis | reverse complement strand
TTTAATCGTCCAGAGAGGGACAGAGAGAGAGAGAGAGAGAGAGAGAGAGAGAGAGAAGGAAAGTGAGAAAGCAAGCTGCCAGGCCCAGGACTCGAACCGCAGTTGACCATATGGGAGTTCAGTGCCCTTAACCACCATGCCACCTGCCGGTCCTGGTGTTATTACTTGTAACTGGACCAGAGAGAGAGAGAAAGGCTAGTGAGACAGTGAGCTGCCAGGTCCGAGACTCGAACCTCAGTGGGCTCCACGCTCCTGCTGGCCCAGGACTCCCCACCTCTGATCCGGGCACTGGCTCACCCAGGGGCACCCAGTGAGGGAGCCAGGCCCCCTCGAGCCCAGGCCAGGCCCTGGGCTCCAAGCTGGGGCTCGGAACTTGGGTCTTGGACCCCATGTCTCATGCCTGACCCCTGACACCTGCCCGGGTTCCAGCAGGCCAAAGGGGTGCAGCAGTGTTCAGGGAGGGGCGGCCAGGGCTGACAGACATGGATGTGTCCCCAAGGCCCCTCCCACCTGTCACCAGGAGGTGGGCTAATCTCTGTTTGGTGCATGCATGCATTTGTTTTTTTGGAGAGGTTTTTGCTATAGGGCGTGTGCGCTCTCCAGAAAGAGAGACAGAGAGATAGAAAGGGACAAATCACCCCCCAGGGGGGATGGCCACGCCGCAATCCCTTCTCCTCCATTCTTCTCCTAGGATCTTGGGCATGCGCACACAGGCCCTGGTGTGAGTTTAAGCCACCGGGTCCGGGACTGGAACCGCAGTTGGCTACATGGGAGTCCAGCGACAGCCATCATGCCAACTGCTGGTCCACTCGGGCCGGGAGCCACCCTGCCACCACCTGGCCCAAGGCCTCTTCCCAGAGTGACGGAGCCCACGCCCCTGAGGGCCCAGAGGAGGCGCCCTACAGCTGTGCCCCCAGGGCCTCAGTTTCCCCGGGGCAGGGCCGCCAGCGCCAGAGCCACCGCGCGATGGGCAGTTAAGGGCCGGCCGGGAGGGCGACTGCTGGTGTGGG
>NW_006209805.1:875285-876087 GCF_000334495.1 Tupaia belangeri chinensis | reverse complement strand
GTGACCGCCAGGCCACTAGAAAGGGTCCCACGGGCCGGCCTCCCTGTGCTCGCAGGGGGCGAGCAGGCCCGAAGGAGAACCCCACGGGGCACGGTCTGGGCGAGCCTTCCGGAGACCGCCCGGGGACGCCCTCACCCTAAGTGGGGACACCGAGGCCCAGAGGGCGGGGCCGTGAGCAAGTCCCAGGTGGGGCCCAGCCTGGGCCGGGGCCAGGAGGAGCCGGGGCCGCAGGGCAGGGAGCCAGGGCCCAGCGGCCGCAGGAAGCTTTCAGGCAAGCCCGGGTGAGCACGAGCAGTCGGTCCCTCCCGTGGGAGCTCCTTCCCGGCAGGGCCCAGGTGCCTGCCCCTGCCTGGGTGTCCCGGTCAGAGGCCGCGCCGCCGCCCCGTGAGCTTCCCCCCCAGGCTGGGACGGGGCTTCTCACGGGTGGGGACAGCACCCGGCTCCGAGCTGGGACACAGGCTGGTCCCAGCGAGGGACAGGTCAGCCGGGGGTGTGTCCGGGGCCCGCCAGAGCTCCCGCACTCCCCCGGCCTCCCCTGCCTGCAGGCCTGGGAGGGCCTCGGTTTCCCGCCCCGCCGGGCCCCCGGCCAACGGCGCTGCCCACGAGGGCCCGTCCATCGCTCTGGGCCTGGGGCCTCCGTTTCCGGATCGATGGGGCGGCCGGGTGGTGGGTGGGCTGCCCTGGAGCCCCCGGCCAGGAGGGGGACCCACCCCAGAGGCTTGCCCCAGCCGGGTATGGCCACCGGAGACAGGGTCCTACCCCAGGTATGGAGGGGCTGGGCGGGAGCCAGGGTGCAGGGCCT
>NW_006209805.1:874655-875248 GCF_000334495.1 Tupaia belangeri chinensis | reverse complement strand
CCCCCCCCCCCCCCCTGCCAGCCCCCTGTCTCCTCCCTCCTCCAGGCCCGCCCCAAACCCTCCCTGGTTCCCCGCCCGCCCGCCGGCCCCCCAGGCCCAGAGCCTGCAGCGCCAACACTGCAGCCACCGTCTGCCCTGCACCTCAGCTGCACTGGTTCCGCCACCCGGCACCCCTCCTCCGGCTCGTCCACACGAGACCCCAACTGTGGGCTCTGCGGTGCCCGGTGGAGCTAGGGCCTCCCAGAGAGCTGGCGTCAGGGAGACGGCCGGGGTCCCCAGGTGCCTCCTACTACCCCTGGCCCTGAGCCCAGGTTTGGATGGAACCAAGGGACCGAGCCCACTGGACAGCCTGCCTGGGTGGGAAAGCGGAGGGGCCTGGGGACGGGGTGTGCAGAGCGGAGGGGCCTGGGACAAGAGAGGGGGGACGGGGTGGGCAGAGCGGACGGGCCTGGGACAGGAGAGGGGGGACGGGTGGGCAGAGCAGACGGGCCTGGGACAGGAGAGGGGCGATGGGTGGGCAGAGCGGAGGGGCCTGGGACAGGAGAGGGGGGACGGGGGGGCAGAGCGGGGGGGCCCGGGACAAGGGAGGGGGG
>NW_006209805.1:872348-873937 GCF_000334495.1 Tupaia belangeri chinensis | reverse complement strand
TGGGCAGAGCGGACGGGCCTGGGGACAGGAGAGGGGGGACGGGGTTGCAGGGTGGGGGAGGGAGAACAGAGAAGGGGTGGAGGGCCCCAGGAAGGAAGGCAAGAACTGCAGGCCTGGGAGGGTACCCCCACAAATGGGGGTCCCCCATGAAGCGGGGTGGAGGGCGGCATGAGCTGGCCACTGCTTGTGGGAGGAGGGGACACGGCTGTCCCCCTAAAGGCAGCTGTTCCGGATTAGCAGCCCCCACACCCTGGAGGCCGGGGCTGCCTAAGCGCGGTATCGCCAGGGAGACTGAGGCTGGGGAGCTGCAGGTGGGCGACCTGGGGACCCCCTGCCCATGGCCGGGCACTGAGGTGGCAGTAAGAGGCCGTGGGAGAGAAATCACGTCCCTCTGGAACCTCTGGGCTAGAAAAGGCTGTGCACGGGACCCGCATACCGACGGCCGGGCCTGCAGGAGCCGGGCAGTTCATGGCGGCAGGGCTGGGTCCCGGGGTCCCCGTGAGCCGAGGGGCCCTACGTCCCACAGGCGACAGCACGGTGGCCGGGGCAGCGAGGTTTGGAGAGGGCCCCAGGCGCCTCGGTGGGCCATGTCCCCGGGGTTGTGCACGCGTGTCCACACGTGTGGCCAGTGACTGGGCACGGCATGGTCAAGCCAGCTGGCCCTGCCTGGGGGCTCCTGGATGCAGGAGTCAGGCCACAAAAGCAGCAAAGGACACGCAGGGAGGGGCGGGCAGCCGCGGCAGGATGGCCGAGGTGACGCCGACTCCCGGCGCTAAGGGGCTCACTGGGTGCCGGCACAGGACCCGGGGAGCAGATCCGGGCCTTTCGTGCTAAAACTATCTCAAGGACCACTGTCCAGGCTGCATGGCCGGCTGTGTGGTTCGAATCCCAGCCCCGGTGGCTTGAAAAACACATGGCGCGGTGTGCGTGTGCCCAAAACCCCGAAAGCAGGGGGACACGGAGGGGGGCTGCAGCACGGCCGTGCCAGGGGTGCCCGCTCACTGTCCCGCTCGGGCTCTCTGCTGGGCGCACGGGCCCCACTGCAGAAATGTAAGCCGACGACAGTGACGTTGTCCCGGCACGGCCCCCGGACCAGCACCAGGGGCGGCTAAGGCGCTGATCCCGCACGGCCGGCTGCACAGTTGGGTCTTGGATCTGATGTCTTGAAAACCACACCGGGCACACGCGTGTGTCTGCAATCCTGAAAGAGTGGGGGAGGAGCTGCGGCATGGCCGTCCCCAGGGCTGAGTCCTCAGTCCCCGCTGTCCCCCTCTCCTGGGAGCACATGCACCGTGATAACGAAACCCTCCCTGGGCTGTCAGAAACGTCAGGAAGCATCTTCCCTAATACCCGGTGACACGGTCCCATCAGGCAGCCCCGCAGGGACGGGGAGGGGCTTCTGCCGGCGGGGTGGGGCGGGGCGGCTGCCCACCGGGCTCCTTTCTGGGGGGATGGAATGTTCTGGAAGCAGACAAGGTGCAGCTGCTTCTGGACGTAGAACCACCCCGGAGCTCCCCCTGACGGGGACACTGCGGCATGTCCGTGCCCACGGACGGCTGAGAGGGGGTCGAGGCCAGCCCTGGGGCCCG
>NW_006209805.1:871865-872249 GCF_000334495.1 Tupaia belangeri chinensis | reverse complement strand
GTGTGCTCAGTGCGCTGTCCTGGGGTGGCTGAGCGAGCCGGGACACGGTCGTCGCTGTGGGTGGGCCTCCACTGGGGAGGCGGTAGGCCGGTCCGAGCCTCAGGCCAGGATCCCAGAGCCCCCACACGTGCCCTTTGCAAAGGTTACGAGAGAACAGACCCGCCTGGATGGGGCAAGGTGGGAAGCTGTCACTCAGAGGTGACACGGATGCGTCACCAAGTCGGCCCACAGTCTCGCCCCAAGCGTGGCCACGGCGACCCTGTGCCTGGACGGCCCGAGCGCAGGCTCCTCCGGACTTGGGTGTTAGGGGACACGCTGGCCAGCCCCGCCGCACCCCACGGAGCAGCCAGGCCAGGCCATCGCCCCCTCGTCCCCCCCCCTGCC
>NW_006209805.1:868884-870392 GCF_000334495.1 Tupaia belangeri chinensis | reverse complement strand
CGCACCCCACGGAGCAGCCAGGCCAGGCCATCGCCCCCTCGTCCCCCCGCCTGCCCCAGGAGGGGATGCCGAGGCCCATGGACAGCTGAGAAGGACACGTGTCCCATGAACGCTTGTCCCAGGACCCCAACTCCCGGCCAGACACCCCCTCTCCCTGGCGGACCCCAGACCCGCCTTGAAGGTCAACCCCAACACACACGCTGCGAGGTTTATGCTCATTTTATTATAAAAAAATACAGAATCCAAAGTTGATTGCGACGGGACCGGGAGGCCGCGGGGTCAGCTCCGGGCGTGGCCCTACGGCCCGGCCCGCCCTACAAAACTCACACCCTAGCACCGGAGCGCCGGCCGCGTGGACCTGTGCAGAATTCGTATAAAAGTCTGCGGGCGGTGCCGACAGGACAGGGCAGGCAAGGCGTGAGCCTGCATGGGCGCGCCGCGGGCAGGGCCTCCGTTTCTCCCCGTTTCTCTGTTTTTCTTTGCAGAAATGTGATTGGATCACAGGGGAGGGAGGGCGGCTCCGGCAAAACGAGCTTATTGCGAAGTGCGGCGTCTACCCTAAGTGTCCACCCACCCCACCAAAACCAAAGGCCCGCACGGGGCCCAGGAGGCCCCATCGTCCACAGGTACGTGCCGGCTCTATGTACACACGTGGGTCTCGCGCTCAGCCTGGAGAGGCTGCAGTGGGCGCCGTGCGGGGCAGGCGAGAGGCGGCTGGGGCCGATCACCAGGAGGGAGGGAGTGGGCACGGGGTCCCGGCCGGACAGCCAGGGTACGCACCACTCACCCTGGCTCAGACGTGCCTGTCCCAGGGCAGGGGCCCAGGTGGACCCTAGCCAGGACCTGACCCGTGGGCTGCAGACCAGAGACGAGTGGCCAGACCCGTGGCTCCTCTGCCTTCCCAGAGTCACCACAGCAGGAAATAAATTAAATTAAAACCCAAGTCTTTCTGTTCCGACCATAACACACAGATGTCGCAGGGCCCGCCGGCACCCTCACAGATGGCTTGGCCACGGCCCTCACCACTCGGACCCGGAGTGGGGCCCAGCAGGTGGGCAGTGGAGGTCCCCCAGTCCTGGAGGGCAGTGGAGGTCCTCCGATCCCGGAGGGCAGTGGAGGTCCCCAGTCCTGCCGAGCACTGGAGGTCCCCTAGTCCTGGAGGGCAGTGGAGGTCCTCCAATCCCGGAGGGCAGTGGAGGTCCCGAGGTCCCCGGTCCTGCTGGGCGCTGGAGGTCCCGAGGTCCCCTGGTCTTGGTGGGCAGTGAAGGTCCCCTAGTCTGGCTAGCAGGGAGCCTCCCCCTAGTCCTGGGTCCCTGGTCCTGGCAGGTGGGGAGACCCCGGTCCTGGGTCCTTGGTCCTAGTGGGAGGAAAGTTCCCCCCACCCCCCGTCCTGGGTCCCTGGTCCTGGCAGGTCGGGAGGCCCCCGGTCCTGGGTCCCTGGTCCTGGCGGCGGGGAGGCCCCCCGGCCCAGCGGAGCAGCGTCTGTATTTGGGCTTGGAGGGGGGGGG
>NW_006209805.1:866823-868209 GCF_000334495.1 Tupaia belangeri chinensis | reverse complement strand
CTCCTAGCCATACGCGGTAGCCCCAGACGCGGTGCCCAGCTCCCAGCAGCGCGCTAGCCCACGCCCCTGCCCACCCCGACCCCAGACGCCAGGCTGCCTGGGTTCTTCCCGCCCTTCTTGAGGCGAGGGACGGGTTAGGGCAGGACAGAAACAGACGTTTCCTACGGGCGCCTCGGTCGTGTCCCCGCCCCGACGCGGAACTGGGCCTGCCGTGCCACCCGTGAGGCCCTGCAGCCGGGCTGTGTCCGCGTGCTAGCCCGGCTCTGCTTCCGCCGAGGGGGTGCTGGGCAGTGACAAGGGACAGCCCGTGCTCAGCCCGGCAGCCTCAGGGAGGGGCAGCCAGTCCCTGGCGAGCCCTCAGGGCTCCAACCCTGCCTCGCCCCAGAGGGGGGCCAGGAGGCCCCGATGCCCGTGCCTGACCCCGCCATCGGTCCTGCTGCTTGGGCAATGTGGCTGCATCCTGGACACGGGGACAGAGACCCGGGGACACAGAGACATGGGGACACAGAGACAGGGCCGCGCAGAGACACGGGGACACAGAGAGACACGAGGACGCAGAGACACAGACACGGGAACACAGAGAGACACGGGGACACAGAGAGACATGGCCATGCAGAGACATGGGGACACAGAGACAGGGCCGCACAGAGACACGGGGACACAGAGAGACATGGGGACAAAGAGAGACACGAGGACACAAATACACGGGGACACAGAGAGACACGAGGATGCAGAGACACAGACATGGGGACACAGAGAGACATGGGGACACAGAGAGACACGAGAACACAGAGACACAGGGACACAGAGACACGGGAACACAGAGAGACACAAGGACGCAGAGACACAGACACGGGGACACAGAGACATGGCCACATAGAGACATGGGGACACAGAGACAGGACCATGCAGAGACACGGGGACACAGAGAGGCACGGGGACACAGAGACACAGGGACACGGGGACACAGAGACACAGGGACACGGGGATGGAGAGAGGCCAGGGATGCACACAGACCTGAGACACGTGTGGGCTCACATGGCACAGGTGGCTGTCCCTGTGGTCCAGGCCCCCACTGCAGACGCCCCCCCAGAAGCCCCTGGCGCTGGGCGATGGGACAGCGCGGGGAAAGAGCACCTTCCCGGACGGGCGGACGACCATGACACTCAGAGAACGAACGCCTTTTCCGCACGCGGGGGGCTGGCCTATCACCTCCATCTCCCCACCGCCTCCTCCCAGAGCTGGAGGGAAAGTCCCCAAATCGAGCAGAGGAGGGGATGGGGGGCCCTGCCCACCCAGGGTGCCCCTGCGTGTGGAGGGCGGGCTCGCTCCACACCTGCTGTGGGCGCGGGCGGGCAGACCCCCAGGTCGCCACGCCCAACTCTC
>NW_006209805.1:866355-866640 GCF_000334495.1 Tupaia belangeri chinensis | reverse complement strand
GGCCCCGCCCCGCAGAGGCCCGGCCCGGCCGCCCCACTCACAGATGTAGTAGTACTCGTGGCCCGGCCGGAACTCGAAGCCCAGCGAGAAGGGTGTGAAGAGCTGGAACTTCTCCGAGAACCGGAGCGGGCCGCCGGGCGCCGCGGGCCGGTTGCACTCCCAGCGCTTGAAGCCGCGCTGCCGGTGGTCGCAGGACGCGTGGCCCTCGCCGCTGACCATGTACAGCACGTAGCGCTCCATGCGCTCGGCCGGCGGCAGCGGCGCGCCGGAGGGGGGGGCGGAGAT
>NW_006209805.1:863830-866293 GCF_000334495.1 Tupaia belangeri chinensis | reverse complement strand
GAGGCCGGCAGGTGGGGGCGGGGCCGGCAGCAGGCAGAGGCCAGGAGGTAGGGAGGGACAAGCGGCCTGGGGGCGCAGTGGTCTGGGCAGGAGTGGAGGCAGCGGGACCAGAGAATGGGGCGGGACGGTTGCCCGCATAGGGCTCCAGGGTCAGAGCCCAGAGGCCCCAGTGGCATCACGTCCCCACCCAGGGGCTGTGTCGGAGCCCACTTGTCCGCGGGTGGCCGTGGAGGGGAGGGGCCGCCAGCGCATTCTGGGTAACTACCTGCAAATGAGCAGGCGGAAAGAGGGGCGCGCAGAAGGGCACGTTGCCGCCTAGACCCCTCTAAGGAAGCTGGCTGAGGGTCCCGACCCTGTTCTCCGCACAAGCTGTTCCCTCCAAGAGGAATCCCTAACTTCCAGGCCGCCTCCTCCAGGCAGCCCCCTACCCTACCCATGATGCAGCTCCCGGTTTGCTTTCTGCCTATACACCTGCCCAGAAAGTGCAGGCAGTGGGCTGGCTGTCCCTGCCCCCTCTGCAGCAGCTCTGCCCCCTGCAGCCTGTTTCCCTGACGGGCAGGAGTTGCAGCAGTGAAAGCCATAACCCCCCTTCAACTCTCCAGGGTTACACCTGCCCCCATGTGCCGTCGGCACTCCAGCCCCTCCTGTCCTGCGACCCTAAAGCCAAGCCACCCTCTGCAGAGACCCAGAATCCGGTAGCTGCCCCCCGCCAGGCTCACAGGGCCGTCCCCCTTCCTCCAGGGAGGCCCCGACGCGTCTGCCTGCCTGAGGATGGAGGTCAGCCCAGGGAGGACTGCCTCGGGCTACAGCGGAGCAGTCCTTAGATCTGTCGGGCGTGGTCCCCCGGGTCCCTGTCACGGAAAGGCGGCCGACCGAGAGGGGCACCAGGGAGCCCTGAGAGGCGCTGATTAGCACTTGAAAGGTCGGAGCAGCAGGCTGGGGAGGGCGGGAAACTGAGGCCCAGCAAGGCGGGCGGCAGGGGCACCGGCTGCTGTCCCGCCCAGCGTGGCAGCGGGAGGGAGCGCGGCCCCCATGCCGGGTGCGCTAATTGGTCGTGGGGTGATCTGCGGTGATCAGATGGCACTGGCTGCCCCCCCACCGCCCCAGACTGGACCAGGCAGGGCTGGGGCTCTGGGCACCTCCGTTTCCCCACCCGTCACTGCAGATGGGTGGGAGATCCCAGAACAGGGCTGAGGCTTGGACAGAATTCCAGGCAGGGACCCGAGGGCGGGATCCAGCCTGGCGCCCTCCCCCCCAGGGCCTCAGGTCCCCCCTGCAGTCCTCACGGCTGTCAGGAGAGCTGGGGTGTGTGCAGAGGGCACTGCAGACTCCGGGCACCCTGGGGCAGGCTCAGGGAGGTGGGCGCCTCGGGGGCAGACAGGGTGGGTCGGTCGGAGTTCAAACAGGTACAGGCTCAGATACGGTCAGGCTGGGCTGGGGACAGGCTGGGGCAAGGACAGGCTGGGGACAGACTGGGACAGGGACAGGCTGGGCTGGGACAGGTTGGGGACAGGCTGGGGACAGACTGGGATGGGGACAGGCTGGGCTCAGCCATTGCTGGGGCTGCGATGGCTGGGCCGGGCGAGGCTGTGCTCGGCCATTGCTGGGGCTGCGATGGCTGGCCAGGCAGGGTATCCCGGGCCCATGGCACCCTCAGCTCCTGCCACTGGATGACAGGCCACCCCGGGCTTTCGAAAAGTCATGCCACTCTTGCCCAGATCAGCCCACAGATGGCACCAGCCATCCAGCAACCGCTGGGCCCCGCAGGGAGGAGGGTGGAGGGGGTGCCCTGCAGGCCCCACCCTCTGCCTCAGTTCCCCCGTCCCGGAGATGATGCACAGGCACCCACACTGAGCCGGCAGGACCTGGGTGAGCATGCCCCCTGCATCCCCGCCCCTTCCCTGCTCCCTGCTGCGGCCCTCAGACACGGAGGCTGTGCCCCCCGGACACCCCAGGGTGTGGGTCAGACCTGCTGCCCCGCACTGAGCTCCAGTGCTGGGTGCTCGGACACACCCTCCCCTGCCCGTGCCTTGGCTCCCTGCTCCAGGCACACCCTGCCCTTCACACCGCTGTCCCTGCTGTCCGCATGCCCCCAGCCTCCCAGCTCACACCGCGGGTCACAAGCCCGCATGGGCGTCTGGGCCAGCACCCTCCCCTGTGGCCGGGTGGCAGTGGACGGCGGGGAGCCATCTGTGCTTGCTAATTGGCCGGTGGAGACCTCACAGCCTGGTCCCCGCGAGGCGCTTGGGCGTGGTCGAGGACCCAGGCCCGGTCCCCGCGAGGCGCTCGGGCACGGGCAAGGACCCCAGCGAGGTGCTCGGCGTGTGCTGGCGAGGACCTGGCGGCCTGGGGAAGCCCCAGCAGGCCCTGGGCTCTGGCGGCCTGCACAGGCCCTTCTCTGGCCTCGCCATCTCTGCGTCGGCCCTCCCAGCTGCAGGCTGCAGGCTCCAGGCGAGCGGGCCA
>NW_006209805.1:850448-851470 GCF_000334495.1 Tupaia belangeri chinensis | reverse complement strand
CCGGGGCGCCCGCCTGTCCTAAAGGAGGGAGAGGGGAGCTCACCAGGTCTGGGCGGCCGGGCGCACAGGCCGGGCAGAGGCAGGTGGAAGTTCTCGCCCAGGGTGAGGGCTGCCGGGGGCTCCGGATCCTCCCGGGACACAGGCGTCCACCCGGCCCCTGCCCCCACGCCTGGTGCCCACGCCGCTGCTCCAGGCGGCCCGCGGCCCTCGGCCCTGCGCACGCCTCGCCCTAGCCTGGGCACCCTCCCAGTCGGACGAGCGACTGCAGTCATCAGACGATAATAGCAACATGGCTAACTAGGAGTCCGGGACGGCTGGGACTTGGCACCTCCTCGGCCCCCGGAGCGAGAGGGGGCTCCCCCTCAGCCCCTCGCTACGGCCGAGGAACTCCTGGGGGGTCTGGAGCCACCTGACAAGTGGGCAGATGGGGTCCTGGCCGGCGCCCGGCGTCCCCTCCCGCCCCAGCCACCGGCCTCAGGGAAAAGGCCCCGATGGTGTGCGGGCCGAGAGGGTGACAGTGGCCTGGTGGGTGCACAGGGGCAGCCAAGGCCACCAGACAGACAAAGGGACGGCCGGAGTGATGGAAGGCTGCGGCCCGGGGCTCCCTCGCCCTGTACTGGCGGCCGCCCGCACACCCCCAGGGCCAGTCCCAGGTGTGGACGCGTCCAGGTGAAGGTCGTGCCCACCTTCCGGGCGCCCTGGGGTGACGTGCTGGTTCTTTGTCCGACGAGTGGGGGTGGCTTAGGGGTGCAGTGCCATGGTGGGGCGTCAGGAGCCAAGCCCTCGGAGCCAAGGTCTGCAGTCACATGGGAAGAGGACGCCCACGCTAGCGGGGCGCAGGGCACCTGCAGGGACAGCCCTCCTCCTAGGCTGGCCGGCTCCTGGCTGGTCGTCGCGGTGGGGACAGGGCAGATGACGCAGGGCCGGCTGGCCAGGGACAGAGCCCAACACGCCCTCTCAAAGAGGAGCAACGTGGGGGGCTGGGCGGACCGTCGCAGGTCCCAGGCGGCTGGGGATGGTCA
>NW_006209805.1:845127-848324 GCF_000334495.1 Tupaia belangeri chinensis | reverse complement strand
GGCGCCTGCAGGGACAGCCCTCCTCCTAGGCTGGCCGGCTCCTGGCTGGTCGTCGCGGTGGGGACAGGGCAGATGACGCAGGGCCGGCTGGCCAGGGACAGAGCCCAACACGCCCTCTCAAAGAGGAGCAACGTGGGGGGCTGGGCGGACCGTCGCAGTTCCCAGGCGGCTGGGGATGGTCAGCAAGGACGTGGCCCGAGGGGCAGAGGGCACCCCCAGGGGCGTAGGAGCAAAGGGGGGGGCTGGGCGGACCGTCGCAGTTCCCAGGCGGCTGGGGATGGTCAGCAAGGACGTGGCCCGAGGGGCAGAGGGCACCCACAGGGCAGCCACGGCCCCACAGTGCCTCCCGGACCTGCGACCCAGACAGCCCCGAGACCCCGCAGGGCCTCAGAGCACGGGGCGGAGGGGCCGCGGAGTGGGCGACTGCAGCAGGCCGGGCCTCCGCCCCGAGCCAAGGTCCGAGTGTGGACGGACACAGGTGGGACAGGAAGGACCGGGCACCCCTCAGATCCCCGGGCCCCGAAAGGCGGACAGGCAGAAATGCCTGTACACAGCTGGCAACCCTGGCCCTGGGGTGCCCGGCCAAGAAGGCCCCACCTGTCCACCGTAGCTGCTGGCTGGGCTTCCATCCACGGCTCAGCCCCAGGGTCACGCCAGGCCCGCTGCTGTGACCGAACTGCCAAGCCCACCAGCTTGGGGTGGGCCGTGTCCCCTCTTTCCGGAGACAAACGCGTCGGAGGTCATGCCCAGCCCTGTCCCCGTGTGAGCCAGCCCCCACAGCCCCCAGGCACTGCCTCCCTGTCCGAGCCCCAGGCTGTGCACACGGCTTCTTTTGAACAAAACCAAACCCTCCTGCGGGACCACGTCACCCTCCAGAGCCGCTCCCCAGAGGCGGGGTAGGCCTGCAGAGCCTGGAGACCAGAGAGGCCGGTCCCCTCTGCCCGGGGCTCCTCCCTCGGGGCCCACACACGGCCCTGTTTCTCCCCGCAGCCCAGGATGCCCAGGACGAGCACCTACCAGGCCCCACCCGTGTCCCCAGGGTCCGCCCACATGGGCTCTCGGGGACAGGAACGCCGGCCTGGTGCCTGCTCCGGCCGACGTGGTCTTCCCAGGGACACAGCAGCCACCGTGTGGACTGCAGAGGGGCTGGGGACCGCCAGAGCCGTCCCCACGCAGGCGTGCTTCTGGAGCCACATGCACCAGCCCCGCGGGCGTGCACAGACACGGGAACACATGCACGTGCCCCTCACACGCAGGTACGCGTGTGCCTGACCGGCAGCTGTTCTGTGCACAGGCACGCACGCGTGCACGCCACTCGACATGCACGCCAGAGCCAGCCGCCGCGCACACGGACTCCTGCGGCACCTCCCGCGGCCCCTCCCGCGGCCCCCAGGACATGCGGCCACAGAGGCCACCACAGACCCACACACAGAAGGCATGGCCACCACGCAGACACCCTGGGACTCCGGGCCGGCAGAGGCAGGCCCCCGGCCCACACGGGGCTGGCCGACAGGCAGCTGGCGGTGCCAGCAGGCAGACGGGGAGGCCCCATCCTGCAGGGCCCAGGAGGTGGGCGCCATGCACGTCCCGGCTGCGAGCTTTCCACGGGGATGTGGTCCGGGAGCCCGCGCGCTCATGGCCTCAGCGGGCGCCGAGCAGGCCGGGCAGGAGAGGTGGGTTGCACCGCAGTGCCCGGCGTCCGCCCGCCCCACAGAGTGTGCCCACTTCCTACCATGCCCTTGTGTGCCCACCGCCAGACGTGGGGTCCCCGCCAGTCCCCTCCTGAGCCGTCGCCAGCCTCCCCGCTGCAGACCATGGCTCAGGCCCGGTGGCCACCCCCCGCCTCTCCACATCCCCGGCATGGGGTGCTCTCGGATGTGAGGCCCAGTGCCAGCCCCCGCCCAGGCGCGGGTATTGGTTGGGCGGCCCTCAGACACCCATCTCCCGAGGGGTCCCTGACACCGGGCACCCCCGTCCGCAGAGCCGGCACTGTCAGTGACAAGGCCCCCATTCTGGATGGACCCAGCTTCCCGGGCACAGCGCTGCCCGGCCCTGGGCCTGTTGTAGGCGCCCGCAGCTCGGGGTGCCCTCAGCACCGGCCAGAGCAGGGCTGTGAGGGTTCGACGCTGAGCGGCAGGAGCTGCCAGGTGGCCGGCCTCCTCCTACCCTGCTGGGGGACCTGCCCGCCCTGAGCAGGTGAGGGCAGTGGGGTGGCCCCGGAGACCCTGTCCTCCTCGGCCCCCCACTCAGTGTGTATTGGGCTCAGCTAGAACAAAGGACAGGCCACGCAGGGGACAGCGACTCCGAAGCTGAAACTAAAACTCGGGCTGGGAGGCGCTGCCCGCTGGGCTCCCTGCGCGGCCAGCAGGGAAGGGTCTTAATCAAACCCACATGTGCTGCGAGGCTGGCCCGCCAGGGCCAGGCTGTGCCTCCAGCTGGGGTCCCTGCCCTCGGCCCCGGCCCACTCTCTGACAACTCTGGGGGGCCAGGCTCCCCACCCCCACAGCAGGACACTGGCCGCCCTTGTCCCAGAGCCGCCCTCAAAGGCGGCCTTTATGCGACTGTCCGCCCGGAGACGCGGGGCGGACAGCAGGGGACACGGTCCAGAGGCGGTGGCTGGGCCGGCGGGAAGCGGCTGCAACGTGGCCGGAGGCTGGCAGGGCGAGGGGACCCCCAGCCTGCTCTGTGCTCCGAGACCCCAGACGGCTGAGAGTTCTGTGCTGTCCACACCGTGGTCACTCCCAGGGTATCCCAGCCCAACTGCCCAGCCTGCTGACCAGCACGGGATCCGAGCCGGCCCAGAGTGGGCCAGAACATGGGGTGCAGCAGAGGGGCAGGGCTCTCAGGCGCTAGGCCACCTGGGTCCTGCCCCAGCTCTGCTCCTCTGGCTCGGACCCTGGCGAGTCGCATCCCCCTGCGCCTCCGTTTCCCCGTGGCACCAGGACGGCAGACACGAGGGGGCCGTACCTCCCAGCAGGGCAGCCCTGGGTCCCTCGGACTCGCTGTTCCAGGGCAGGGCCCCCTGGAGGCAGGGCCCCCTGGAGGCAGAGCCAGGTGAGAGAGAGCGCACGGCTGCGGGGAGGGCTCCTGCAACTTCCCCAAGTTCACCCTGGACGGGGAGGACGCGCCGGCTGACCCCTCCGGCAGGCTGCGGCCACCTCCAGGGCAGCTCACTGACCACGTCCCCGGAGGGCCCC
>NW_006209805.1:841318-843316 GCF_000334495.1 Tupaia belangeri chinensis | reverse complement strand
CCGCTGGGTCCTGGGGCGCCGACCCGCATGGGGCTGCCCCGGCCCCCCACCGCATGTGCAGGTTTGGCCCAGGTCCGAGGGACCGCGCCGTGCAGCCCTGCCTCCTGCCCTCTGCGCCTGCCTGGGGGCGGTCAGGCAGCCCCGCAGTCCCTCAGGGCTCCAGCCAGCTACCAGGCATGACAGCCCTGGCCAGACCACTGCCACCTCCCTGGGGGCCTCTGGGGACTGGGTTCCCCTGATGGCCTGTCCCGTCCCTGGGAGTGGAACCAGAGCAGGCGTCCCAGTGCACAGGCCAGGCCCAGGCTGCCCAGGGCCAGCCAGGCCCACAGCGAGGTGGACACCAAACCACCAGCGGACAGGGGCCGAGGGTGCAGCTGAACAAAGGCCTGGGGTCCCACGAGCTCTCCGTAGCCTGGGGCGTTGAGGCCAGGAACACAGAGGGCAGGCCAGGGACAGGCCGTGTACCCCGCGGCAGCCTCCCCTCCAGGCTCTGACCCAGGGCCAGTCTGCTGTCACCAAGTGCTGGCCAGGAAGGAGCAGTGACATGGCAGTTGGTTCCACCCCCCGGGCGTGGCACAGGGGTGCTTTGGGAGGAACTGTAGGAGTCCCCGCAGGGGAACACAGGGAAGACTGGGGTGCGGCTTCTGGGTCACCCAGCAGGTGTCAGGGGTGTGCCCAAGGCCCTAGGGCGGGAAGAATGGAGGGGGGTGGGCCATGACACCCTGTTGAGAGTGTCTGTCTCTCTGTCTCTGTCTCTGATGAAAGAAGTTTTGAAAAACAAACTCGGGGTCTGGCCCTGTGGCCTGGGGGTTAGAGTAGATTTTTGGGCCAGCAGGTGGTGTGGAGGTGAAGGGATCTGGGTCTCACATGGCCACTTCTGTGGTTCGAGCCCCAGGCCTGGCGGCTTGGAAAAAATCACACAAGGTTTGTATGTGCATGCCCAGATTCCCACGAGAATGGAGAGGGGACTGTGGCATGGCCGTCTCCTTGGGGACTGCTGACTTCCCTTCTGCCTCTGTGCTCTGTCCCCTCCCCGTGAGCGCACGTGCCCAGTATGAAAACTAAAGAGCGAGCCTGGATTTCACAGGGTTGACCCGTGTGCATTCCAGCCCCGCAGCCTGAAAAGCACACAGCGGGACCCGCAGCTGGCTTCGTGGTTACGTCTCCGGACTCTCACAATCGGCCACGGTTCAAGCCCAGATCCAGAGACTTAAAGCTTACGCCGAGCGCGTGTGCGTGCGTGCCCAAGATCCGGAGAGGAGAAGGGACTGCAGCGTGGCCTTCCCCCCGAGGGACTCCTCACTTTCTCTCTGTCTCTGGCAAGTGCACATGCCCTATAACAAAAATCTCTCAGAAAAAGAAAAGCGTGGTGGGGACCGAGAAATGGAGAGGCGATTGGAGCGGGACCAGGTCTCACAGAGGGCGTGTCCTCTTTCTCTGGGAGCGCGCGAGTCCCCGACAACCAGTAAGTAATCCAGACCCCTTGCTGGGACGTGGGGGCCCCTGGCCAGGCTGTAGTGAATGGCCCGTGGCACCCTGCACCCTCCCCCCAGGCCTGCCCACCAGGTGCCTTCCCTCCCTGTCTCCACCATCACCCTGCGCCTGGGCCGCTCAGCCGCCGGTGCGTGTTCTGGGCCCTGGACGCCCCAGCGGGAAGGCCCGGGCTGGCCCTGCGGGCCCTGAGACAACTGCCCGGTGTGGCGAGGCCAGCACAGGGGCACTGTGGGGCGTTGGGACACACCTGGCTTCTGCCCTGGCCGGCGAGCCTAGAGCCCTTGTGCACCTAGGTCTCGCCTGGCTTTGGGGTGCAGGGGCTGCCACGGCACAGGCGCCCCTGAGCAGGGGTGTAGAGCGGGTGCTGGGCCGTGAGCCGGGGTGCCAGGCACTGGGGCGCCACTGGGTATGGGGCTCCCCGGCGGAGCGCGTGGCTTGCGTGGGCGGCCGGGCCAGGACCACCTGGCTGCAGGCTCGCCGCTGGTCGGCTCATTTGCATGCAGG
>NW_006209805.1:837121-841245 GCF_000334495.1 Tupaia belangeri chinensis | reverse complement strand
AGCCCGAGCAGGGACAGGAACAAAGGCGGCTCGTCCCCCATTCAACCTCCCGCGCCTGCCCGCCACCACCTGCCAGGCCCAGTCGTCCACAGGCCTCTCAGAGAGGAAGGGGCCGGGAGGGAGGGCAGGGTGCTCAGAGGCCTGGCCCTGAGGCAGGGCAGCTCCAGGGACCTGGCCAGACCCGCAGAGGGCACCCAGGACGAAGGCCACTCCCCGCCAGGGGGCCGGCTCCACTGAGCCCGCGGCCGGGGTCACTCCAGACCAGGTGTCCGCTGGAGGCCAGGCCCACTCTGGGGGCAAGGGAGTTGGGGTTGGCGGTCGGCCCGGGCCCAGTCCCAGGAGAGGGTCTTGGTGGGGCCCCTCGCCCACTGCTCATGCCCAGGGGCAGGGCCAGGGCATTGCAGCCCCAGCCCTCAGATGCCGCGCCGCCTGGAGAGGGCTAAAAACGTGGAGAGACACTGCTCCCCACCGGGCGGCACGGCACGGACCGTCCACGGCCTGCACTGGCCCTGGCGGTCTCCCGAAGCCTCAGCTCCGCCAGGCAGGGAGGTTGGTCTGGGTCAGCAGGGGGTGGGCCAGGGGGCATGTCCCCTGCCTGCACGCTGGTCCAGGGCTTGCCGGCTCTCTGGCTTTCCGCCTTCGGTAAATCCAGGCTCCCAGCCAGGCTTCCTGACACCCGAGCCCCCACGCCAGGGCCTGGACACGGTCTCCTCCACCCCCCACCTGTGTCGGGCACGCCAGTGTCCAGAGTGCCCCGGCGTGATCACCACCCCACTGTTGGGTTCCTGATGGGTGACCAGCCCCACGGGCGCTCTTAGGTGTGCTGGGAGCCTGCCCAGCCCCGGGGCAGTGGCCGTGAGGCTGGTCATGGGCCCCGGTGCTGCCCAGGGCTGGCCTCCAGAAAGGCCAGGCCTGCAAGTCTCCCGCTCTGGCTCTGGCCCCCGGGACCAGGCAGGCAGATGCACTCATGTCCATGGGAGACCTGGTGTCCCTCCCCAGGAAAACAGCCTCAGGGGACTGGAGGTGGCCAGCCCACACGGTGTCCAGCTCTGTGTCCCGGATGGAGTGGCTGAGGCCACATGAGCCCACAAGGGCCACACTGCCCATCCTGCCCTGGAGCCAGCCACTGCTCTGCGGGCACAGCCGGAGGGGGCGGAGGAGCTGAGGCCCCACAGGCCCCCCGTGTCCTGATGGTGTGGGCTGGCCTGTGTCTACACGCAGCCTGGACCCCCTCCCTTGCCCACCCGCAGGCTGGGCTCGGCTGGGCTGGGCCTTCCATCCAGGATGATGACCCCTCCGCTTTTAGCAGAGAAGCCCCCCAATCGTGCGTTAACCTTGGGGGGCCGCGGTTACACATCCCGAAGCTCCTCCGGTGGATCGGGAGGAGCCTGCCCTCCCCGCAGGGGCTGCGGCAGTGGGCTGGGGGCAGCGCTCCCGCTAGGGTGGCAGCCAGGTCTCTGCTGACCTCATTAGAGTAATTAGTGTGCCTTTTGAAGCTCCGAAATCGCTCAGAGCTGCGGGGAAGGGGCGATCACAGGGCGGGCCAGGACCCGCGTGCATGCCTGTTAAAACCGCGTCCCAGTCGACCCCCTCGCAGAGGGGGTGGAGGGGGCGAGTAGAGCAGACAGGCACCCACAGGTGGACGGCAGCACGAGGCAGAGAACAGGCTGGGGGCTGGCGGTCAGGGAGGACTTCCTGGAGGTGGCAGCTGGGGCTACTATGGCAGGCAGGGAAGGCGTGGCGGAGGTGAAGAAGAAATGTGAGCAAACTGGGGTGGGGGGTGCAGGCTAAAAAATGCCCAAGGAGGCAACTGGGGACCCCAGCTGCGACAGGTCGTGACCGGTCAGAACCCAGACGGAAACGGCTCCTCTGCATCCTGGCAGGGGTGCAAGTCGGCGGGGCTTTGCCGCCCCGCCGTGGAGATCCCCGGAGTCGGGCAGACCAGTGACCTGCGTACCGACAAGGCGGGGCTGGGAAAGGGCACGCAGCAGCCTCAGTGCTGCAGGTCCAGTTGTTCACCAGAGGCCGCAGGCAAGCGGCGAGAGGCTGCCACCTGGTGGCGCTGCTCAGAACGACAGCAGGGATGGTTCTCGGCTGGCCCAGGGTGCCCTCCAGCTGGGGTGGCCACAGGCCCATTGCTCCAAGGCCAAACTTGGACTGTGGCCTGGAGCAGGGCCTGGGCGCACGGCAGAGCTCTGCCAGGGAGCAGTCCTCTCTGGGCCGAGTGGACGGCAGGGCCTCGCTGCAGGAGGCTGCCAGACCCCAGCTCCCCAGGGACGCCCGGCCTGGTCGCAGACGGGGAGATGGAGCCAGGACGCCCAGGTCGGGACACAGCATGGGGTTGGCACGGGCGCAAAGCACTGCTTTATTGTCCCCAGGACGGGCCCAGTCACCCGCCCACCAGGCCCCAGTTGGCAGGGCAGCAGCCCGTGTCTCCTTCGGTGGCGCCTCGGGCTCCCACGGCCCGCTGGGCCAGGCCGGGCAGCGTCCGGGAGCAGGGCCTGCTGTCAGCAGTGTGGGGTGGCCTGGGTGGGCTGCGCTCGGGCTCCGAGGCCAGCAGCGGGTCAGGCCGCAGGCGCTGCATGGGCTGTCTCTCGTCCTCCCCAGCTCGGCGTCTGGAAGGCGAGGGGCAGGGGGAGCAGTGAGGAGCAACGACCGCCCTCTGCCCGGCTCCCCAGTGCCAGTCCTGCCCGACTGCCCTCCTCGAGGGAAGTGTCCCACAGACCAGGGGGATAGAAAGGACGGCTGGTAACAATGCCCCTCCCAGGCAGCCCTGCCCCAGGTCTCCAGGCCACCATGCCGCGTGTCCAGGCTCTGCACGGCTCTCCGCCCATGGCCTGGCTGAGCCTCAAAGCCTCCGTCCCTGCGGGTCCCTCTGCCTGGAATGCTGTTCAGGGGCTAGTTCCACAACCCACCACGAGAAGCCTCGCCAGCCGCCCTCGCCCCTGTGGACAGCCTCTCCCGACGCCAGCCTCGTCCAGCAGGCAGGACCAGTGCGGGCCATGCCCAACGTGGCCGGACGCCTTCGTAGGGAGACGGGAAGTGAGCCACAAGCCTGCCCCTGGCCCTGCCCTGCCCCTGGCCCTGGTCCTGGTCCTGCCATGCCCTGTCCTGCCCTGGCCGTGACCTTGCCCTGCCCCTACCCTTGCCCTGGCCCTGGTCCTGTCCAGCTCCTGGCCCTGTCCTGCTCTGATCCTGCTCCTGCCCCACCCACAGTGCACTCCCGGGATCAAGGGCGGGTGCTGCCACCAACCATCTCAGACTCCTGGTCTCGAAGGTGGCCCCCTCGTCGCTGTCCAGCGAGGCCATCTCGGTGAGGTCATCGGTGTTGGGCAGGAGGCCATACCTCCGCCTCTGCGGCTTCTTCAGCCTGGAGCAGAGCCGTGCACGCCAGTGGCCATCAGGGGGCTGCCACCGCCACCCGTCCTTCCCACAGGCCCTGGCTGTCCTCACTGGCCATGACTTGGCTTGAACATTCCGGTCATTACCGGCCCAGATTCGCAGGCTGGTCTCAGCAGTCTACCGTCCCCGGGCCTCCTCATGGTGCCCCGTGTCCCCTGGGCCAGGACCCAGAAGGGAAGCCATCAACCCCACTACCAAGAAAGCCACGGGATGGACAGCGGGACCAGTAGAGCCCACCTCCACCAGGCCGAGCAGGGCCTTCTCGGCAAGCCCAGCAGGACACTGGGAAGGCCCCCAAGGACAGGCAGGACTCTCACTGCCCGGACCGCAGAGGCCCAGCCTGAGGGCAGCCCAGGAGACGCAGCCAGGGCCCAGAGGGGCCAGGCAGGCCTAGGCCAGGCTCCCCCGCCCAGGGGGCACCAGCGCAAATGAGGCAGAGGAGACGGGCAGCACCCCACGGGGAAGGGGGGCCGCTGCAGGGACACCTGCAGAAGCCCCAGGAGCAACCGCTTGGGCCTCCGCCCGCCGCGTCCTGGCCACCGTACTCCACTCCGCAGGGGGCGCCCGCCTCTCCGGGCTGCAGGGCTCCGGGGCCGGCCCCGCCCTCGCACAGGACCCCAGAGCGCCAGGCCACGTGCGGCCAGGTCCGGCCCGCTGCCGTGACGACTGCCTTCACGCTGTCCACGCCCACCCGGGGGCGGGGGCCCCTGTCTCCGCCGGGG
>NW_006209805.1:832198-836818 GCF_000334495.1 Tupaia belangeri chinensis | reverse complement strand
GCCGCGCCAGCCAATGGCCTGCGGGGGCGGGGCTTACGGCCGGAAATGCCCCGCGTCCGCCGCGCCCGCCCTAAAGCTCCTGGCCCTAGCTCGCGCATGCCAGGGTCCACCCACCCGGCAACCCGAGGCTCCCCCCGCCGGCGCCCCAGGGAGCCCACAGCCCTGGTCCCGTAGCTGAGCGTCCCCTGGTCGGGCGAGACCCCGGCGTGGCCACTTGTCCTCACAGCCAACCCCAGCCCCTGCCCCGCGCGCACCCCAAACACGACTTCGCCACGCCCGGCCTGGTGCACATCGACTTTATTCAAATCCGCCTTCTCGGTCCTCGCGCCGCTGCGCCGCCGTCCCGTCCTGTGCCGTCGCACCGAGCCCGAAGCTGGCCAGCGGCCCGTCCTGTTAGGGAGGGAGGGCAGGCGCTGGGCGGCCGGGGCACCCAGGGCACCCGGAGCCCCACCGCGGGTCCCAGAGCAGTCAGCACTTACGGGGAGGCGCCCCGAGGGCAGGCGGCTGCACCCGACTGATCCACGCAGCCCCTCCAGGGACAGTGACCATCCCGTTGCTGGCCGGCCGCCTTCAACCTGCCAAAGCAAAGGAACGTTACCCGCAGGCAGGCCAGGCCTCGCCTCGCGGCGCCGCCCGCCCACACCACTGGCGCCCACGCGGGTCAGGCTAGTCAGGGCGGCAGAGCTGGGTCCCCTCCAGCAGGGCCGCCCCAGAGGCCCGCGTGGGCTGGGGGCAACACTGCGGCCAGGACGTGAGAGCTGGTCAGGGGCACGGCTGCGAGGCCCGGCTGTCCCTGAACCAGCTTCCCACAGCGTCCTTGCGGTCCAGTCCTCTCGGACGGCCTAGGAGCCCGGGCTGCCTGGGCGACAGTGCCCGCAGGCGGAAGGGTGCGTGGCCAAGCTTTAGTTTTATCCTGATTTAAAAAGCAAAAAAGTGGAAGAAAAAAAAAAAAAAAGCCAGTCAAAGGGCCAACCCCGGGTGTGACCTGACTCTCAAGTGAGCTCTCTACCAGGAGAGGTGCAGGCGCAGGAGTTACCTCCGAGTACAGGGCTACTTCCGGCAGGGCTAGCCAAGGAGCAGCCCGCTCCGAGTGGCTGGAGGGCGCCCCGTGCCTCCCTGGAGCGCTGGGACGTGAGGCACAGCAGGCTGGCTACCGGCCCGCGTTGGTCCCCGGGGACACCGCGCCCACCGCCCCTGGGGGCTCCTGACTACAGCCGTCGGGTCAGCGTCGGGTGCCCGGGTGTTTGCTGTCCCTGCTGCCCTGCCCTCCCTGTCGAGCCCTCTGGCTGCCACTGTCAGAAGCCTCCCGGGGCTCCCCTCAGTCTGAGCTGCCTTGCGTCACCCACCTCACTGGCCTAAGGGGACAGTGGCAGTCAGCTGTTGCCAGGCCCGCCCCGTCGGTCGCCCTGCCTTCCTGCCCTGCGCTCCGTGGGCCTACGCCCTGCAGCCCACGCTCTGTCTGTCGGGAGCGTGTTGTGCGAGTAAAGGGAAGGTGTCAGAGCAAGGTTCGTTTCACACGGTCTTTTAATCGGCTTCGTGAAGCCAAAGAAAACTGCGTACAAGAGCTCCTCAGCCACTGCAGGTACGACGTCGATGGAGGATGCGTACGTCTTCGGTAAAAAAGGACAATATAAATTAACATCTTCAACAACCTCCGGGGTGCACAGCCACGGGCGTGCAGGTCGGGCTCCAGGGACCTCTGCCACGGCCCGGGGCGGGGCGTGCCCTACCACGCTACACTCAAACGGCACACGGAGCTGGAAAAGCCACCGCTGGCTCAGCTCCCGACAGAGCAGACTCAGGGTCCGTTCAGTCTCCGAGACGTGAACTGGGGCGCCCAACTTCACGGGCCGACCCCACTAAAAACAAAAAGGCAGCACAACCGGAAGAAAAAACGAAAAACTGTAAGCCCGCAAAACCCCTGACGATTTAACTCATGGCTCATGGTAAAAAGAACAAAACCTGAAGTGCTTTCCAAGCGTTCTTAAGACCCTTAAAACGGACAGCGCTTCCTAAAAAGAAGTCTCAGAACGAGGCCATGTGGGGTCTGCAGCGGCCGGCTGGGTCCGCCCAGATCAACGGAAACGACTACAAAAGTGGGAATACAGGAGGTGTCCACTACACAGAACGACTCAGCGCAGCTCCCAAGCTCTGAAAACACACAGCCTCGGAGGGACGATCTTGAGCAGGAAGGCTTTACTCGTTGTGTGTGGCTGAGGACAAGAAGCAGGCACAGTGTAAAGGCGCGGAAGCACGCGACGACGCAGCACTCTGCTCCGGCTGGACCGTGCCGGCGCGGCCAGGCGCTGCCACCCCCCACGCCCAGGGAGCCGGTGGCCGCACAGGCACTGGGCACCGACAAGGCGGCGCGGGCCCTCGCTCTCCCTCTCCGGTTCGGTTGCTTAGATTTGGCTTTATGCTCCGTGGCAGGAAAGCTGAGAGGACTGGTTCCTTCCGGGCCAGCACAGTGACAGACCTGAGCATGGTGGTCACACGCTCCCACAGCAGACCACGGAAGCGTGGCGCCCTCGGAGCATGACTTACCGTAACTGTCGTAGCTGTCTCTGTAGGACCCGCCCGAGCTCCGGTCACCATAACCGCCACCCTGACTCCGGCTGCAAGGAGGACGTGCATAGTGCTGGACGACGCCACACAGCCTGGCCGCCCTGGCTCCCGTGGGCCCCAGACTGGCAGGGCACACGGGAGGGGAAGGGAGGGCCCAGCCTCCCCGCCGCCGCACCTCTGCGGCACGCCACCACCTCACCTGCTGTAGTAGTCTCTGGAGCCGCCGTAACCCCCACTCCTGGACTCGAACCGGCTTCCCCCGTAGCCTCGGTCCCCTCCCCCTGTGTGGACACAGGAGGGAGTGAGCCCGGCTCCTGCGACAGGGCCTGCGCTGTGTCCCGAGGCCCCGGCCCTCTCTTGGCACTCACCTCTGGAGAACCCACGGCCTCGGCCCCGGCCTCCACGAAAGAAGCCCCGGCCCCCAGCAGAGCCACCTCGGTACCCACGGGACCGGTTGTCAGACGACTTGCCAGCCTGGTCCACTCGGATCTGCCGCCCATCTACAGACTGGAGAGCACGGCCGCGGGTCAGCTCGGGCATGGCCGCACCCTCACCCTCCACGCTCCAGGGCCACCCCTCACCTTGCCATTCATGGCCATCATAGCATCCTTGGCGTCATCGATGTTCTCGAAGGTGACAAACCCGAACCCCCGGGAGCGCTGGGTCTCCCTGTCTTTGACCACCACCACTGTGGGAGAGGCCTGTGAGCACTGGCAGCCCCACCCCTGCCCGCCCCCCTCCACTCCACGCAGGCCTCACCTTCGGAGATCTGCCCGTATTTCGAGAAGACCTGCTCCAGCGACTGTTCGTTGGTGTCAAAACTCAGCCCTCCAACGAAAAGCTTGCCTTCGTCCGACGCCATGGCGGCCTGTGGGACCCAGAGGCGAGGCTGGGGTGCTGCTTTGCAGTGGACACCCACCTGCTCCTTTATCACGCTGGACCCGCCACTGCCTCGGGACGGGCCTCAGTCTCCCCTTTCCCCACCAGGTTGGCCTGGGCCCACGCCAGCTTCCACCCCGAGAGTGCCCGAGGGAGCCAAGCCGATTCCCCCTTGGCAAACTGGGGGTGACTGGGTGCCTCGCGGTGCACCAGCCCGAGGGCGTGGCGCCAGGGGCGGGGCCTGGCCGGCAGGGAGGCCGCCCTTCCCGGGGCGGAGGTAGGGCCAGACCACACTGGGCGGACCCCGCGGGGATGCAGGGGGTGTTTAGGGACACTACCGAGGCGCGGGGACGACCGCCCGAGAGCTCCGAAAACAAAGGCCACGTGTGGAGGCCCTGCCCACTCGGGCGCCAAGCGCGGCGTGAGCCGTGGGAACAAGCTGGGCCGGGAGCATCAGCCCGAATCCGCGACGGCACCCTACACCGTGCGTTCCGAGAGCAAGTGGGGCAAACCCCGAGCCCCGCCGCCCGGGACCGGCCCAGGGGACCCGGGACGCCACATGGCCCCGCCCCCGCCGCGCGCATGCGCCCCGCGCGCGCCCTGCGCCACTGCATCCGGGCACCCTGCACTCCCGCCATTTCACTAGGCGCAGCCTCGAGCTCGCGGCCGCCATTTTGCGGCAGCGCCCAGCTCCCTGGTGGCCCGGGCCTGCGGAGGAAACGCTGTCCGGTAATGGCTAGGCCCGGTCTCCCGCTGCCCTTGCCAGGGCCCTCACCACTGAGTCGGGCAGGTCCCTGACGCAGGCGGGAAGACGACACACCACAAAGACCCGAGCCTCCTAACGCGCGAGTGAGGGGGGGGCTGCCGGGAGTTCGACGATATATACCCGGCCGCTAGGTCCCGCCCCCTATGCCCGCCCCTGTGCCGCTCGGCCCAATCCAAGGCTCCGGGCTCAGGGGCTCCGCCCCATATTCATAACTTATGGGCTGGGTCGAGTGTTGCTCCGCCCCCTGCCGCGTGCTGCTGACGGGCGCGTTGATAGGCTTAGACGTTCTCCGTCCGCAGTCCCCCATCTTCGTGTGCGAGGCGTGGCCGGCTCGCGGCGGGGCGGGGCTGACCCACTTCCGCGTGCCCGCCCCCTGTCTGTGGCGAAGAGCAAAGGGGCCTTTGGGTGCT
>NW_006209805.1:830373-832169 GCF_000334495.1 Tupaia belangeri chinensis | reverse complement strand
TGGCTTCTTGGGGACCGCTGTCTGTTGCTGGAGCGTCCTGGGCCTGTTCTGTGCGCCAGTAATCTGGACCCGGATCCCCAAACTCACCCAAGCCCGCTGTGAGATATCCCAACGTCACCTGTGCCCCGGAATCAATCTTGATTGCGTGACATCATAGCTGACGCCTCGTAATGAACTCAACCCCGATGCCACCCAAACCCGACCCGGGCAAGGCCATTTACGGGACCCCGGTATTCACCACAATCCCAGTTCTGCCCACTTCCCTACCCCCAGCCACCCCAACTCCCCCCAACCCAGTCTGCCTGCACCCCTCAACCCACACGCTGAACCCCGCGGACCCCTGGCGTCCCCACACCCCTCGCTCCCTGGCTGAACATCATTGCAGGGCAGCTCCGGCTAGCAGGGGCGTCCACTTCAGCGCTCCAGTCCCCACTGTGCCCTGCTACCCAAGACTGCAGCAGCTCTGCCCCCCGCCCCGCCCCCGCTCCCTGGTCCCGGCCCAGCTCAAACCGGTCTCTGGGCCCGGTGGAAGAAGCCAGTGTGGGCTTCTGCCTGCCCAGACAGTGGGAGACCCCCTGGCTCTGCCCCAGGGCTCAGCAGGGCGGACCCCAGGCCCAGCTTGAGCCTAGGCCTCACACACACACTCACCCTCCAACACGCTCACCCTCCAGCGGGTCGAGCTGACTCAGCCAGGGGCGCAGGGACCCTCCTTGGCTCGAGGACCCCTCCCCTCCGAGAGGCGGCAGCTGGACTCACTGCCACCCTGCACTCTGCAGCCCCGCACCCTCCGCTCACGCAGGGCAGCACGAAAGGCGCGGAGACCACGCGCTCAGCGCCCGCCTGCAGGAGGGCCCCGGCCCGCCAGTCCTGCCCGGCGTGCCCGGACTCCGGGTGTGTGCTTGTGCTCAGGTGTGTACCTGCGTCTGCGGTCACCTGTGGCCCGTGGCGGGTTCAGGGGGCGGGGACCCTCTTCACTAGCCCACCGCGGCCGCTCCGGGCTGGAGCGCGCTGCCGGCGGAGACACGAGGGGGCGCTGCGGCCTCGCTATGGGTCGGCCCGGGCCTCGGTGTCAGCCTCGCTCCTGGTCCGGCCCCTCGGCCCGCCGGCCCGAATGCCCCGCCTTGGCTCGGGAGACTGCAGTGGAGGAGGGGACCCAGAACAGCCGGCGGGCCAGCGCGGGGCTGCCCCTGCCACCAGGGATGCGGGACCGTGGTTCTCCTGTCTCCCTGACGGTCTCTGTCCATCTCCATCTCTGAACTTCCCGTTTCTGTGCCCCCTCTACCTCCCTGTCTCTATCTCGCTGTCTCTGTGTATCTCCATCTCCGCATTTCCCTGTCTCTGGGCCTCTGCATCTCTGTGTCTCGCCATCTCGGTCTCCCAGGCTCTAGCTCGTTGTCTGTGGCCCACTCTGGCTCTGTCTCCCTGTCTCTAAGCCGTGGTCTGCGCACCCCTGTCTCCCCTAGGTCTCTGTCTCGCCGTCTCCGCGACAGCGACCCCCCTGTCTCCCCTCTGTCTGGCCTCTCGTGTCCTGCCTGTCCTGTCTGGGCCGGCTCATTCACAAAGACGCCCACTCGGCAGGGGTGCCCGCCTCACACGGTGCACCCCCAGGGGCTCCCAGCTGCTCCCCGCCGTGTAGGCGTCGCCGTGGAGACGGGGGCGTGGCCGCCTCGCTCCCGCGCCTCCTACTCCTCCCTCCCCGCGGGGCCCGGCCCGCAGGACGCCGGATCCTCCCCCGACCCGGGCTAATGACCGGGCGGCGGCAGTGAGCGTCTGGGCTCGGGGCGGGCGTGGCCAGG
>NW_006209805.1:826701-829991 GCF_000334495.1 Tupaia belangeri chinensis | reverse complement strand
GCCGCCGGCCCAGCTGGCCCGAGCGCCGGGGGCGGCTCCAGGATGGGGGTGCGAGACTGAGCGCGCGTTGCCAGGTGTGGGGCGCGTATGTGCGGGGCAGAGGTCCGGTGGGGACCACAGGGAGAAGGGGGTTGCTGTGCGCACGGGAGAGGGCCTGCCGGAACCAGGGCGTGCGGTGTGCGAGGATGCCCAGTGCGTTTGCAAGGCGCCAGCCCACCCGGGTGTCGACGTGGGAGCAGCTGGGCCGGCGCTGAGTGTGCGTGACTCGGGTGGGCCGGCACCACAAAGCATGGGCGCCAATGCCTGCTGGCGTGACTCGGGTCCCCAGCATTCAGGCCTCCCTCCTGGGGAACCAGGCTGCAGGAGGCTGAGGCCGGGAGGAAGGAGTAGGGTCCTCTGGGTTCTGCTGCTGGCCTGCGCGGGGGCGGGCCTCCCCAGGCCGTGGGTGCCTGAGCTCCAGCGCAGGGCGGCACGCAGGCTGGACGTCCCCGTCCCCAGGAGGGGGCTCTGTCCATGCTGGGGGGCACTGGGCTGGGCAGCCCACGGTCCCGTGACTCACCCCTCCCCACAGGCCTGAGTCACAGCCCAAGAACGTGGAGGCTGTCTGGCCCCATCTGTCCTGACCCAGCCAGGCTATCCCAGTGGGTCAAAGGCCAGGCCGGGCCACACAAGGACGCCCCCAGCACACAGGTTTTGTGAGGAACCCACACATATGCACACCCACGTCTGCCTGCAGCGTCCCCGCCGGGCACACGTGTGCATACCCGGCGGCCCACACGTCCCCGCTGGGCACACACAAATGCATACACGGTGGCCCACACGTCCCCGCCGGGCACACACAAATGCATACCCAGCGGCCCACACGTCCCCGCCGGGCACACGCGTGTAGGCAGCAGCCCCGCCGCCTGTGCAGGGTGGCTGCAGGCTGTGCATATGACATGCAGCTAGCTGTGGGTCAGGGCTGTGCCGGCCTGTGTCACGCCCTGCTTGCTCACACAAGCTGGCAGGCAGGCTGGACAGGGGCCCTTGTGCAGCAGGAGCAGAGGCAGAGGCGCAGGGACCCAGAGCGCAGGCGCACGCCACACACACGAGGGCCGAAACACACCGGAAAGCCGGGAAGCTGGCTCAGGTGTGTCTCGGGGGGGCTGCAGGGCTCCAGATGCCAGGTCCCCAGTGCCACCAATGCAGCCTCACGTGGGGCTGGGCCACATTTCCCCACCCCACTGGATGCCCACCCCACCTTGGCCTGTGCGCTCGCTGGGCGTGGCCCCACATTCAGAGGTGACCCACACGCAGGGTCCCTGTGAGCCAGAGGAGGCACAGAGCTGCTGTCTGGGGCCCTGTCCCCATCCCCATCGCAACACCAGTGGGACAAGTGCAGGGGGAGCGTCCCACCTCGCCGGGTGGCTGCAGGGATGTAGGGCCTACAGGAGGCCCCGAGACCCCTCCTCACCTGGGGGCTGCAGGGCCAATGTGCCTGGCAGAAGCCAGCTGTTGAGGGCTGGCACCGCTCCACCTGAGAAGCAGGTGTGGAGCCAGCACCCTGGGGTCTTGGGAGCGCAGCTGGGGTCCACCCGGCAGCCTGGGCTCTCGTCTTCCTCCCCCTCTTCTCAAGGTGTTGGCATAGGGCACAAGACCAGAGGGAAGGTGAGGACCCGCTCTCTGGGGTAGGCCATTCGGCAGTCACTCCCCTCCCTCCTCCTTCTGGGATTTGGGACACACCCCCAGCTTCGATTAGAAGCCACCAGGTCCTGGATTCAAACCGCAATTGGCCTTGTGGGAGTCCAGCACCTCAACCTCCACACCATCTGCTGGCCCTCACCCTCTTATATTTGTTCTAGGGCAGGAGCGTGACTCTCCTGTGGGGGTGTGGGCACATACACAGGCCAGTGTGAGTGTCGAGCCACTGGGCCGGGACTCAAACCATGGAGGCACGCGGGAGCCCAGCACCTCAGCCGCTATGCCGCCTGCCCCCGCCCCCGGGTCCAGGACTGGAATCGCTCCGTGGGGTACAGCTGCTTTACCACCTGCCACCAGCTGGCCCCTTTCCTGAGGTCCCTTAGGCTCACCCTCTCACCTCAGTGTCTCTCCAGCAGCAATGGATGTGCTAGTCCAGAGAAGCAGACCGTGCATGGCAAGCATGGTTCGAATCCCACGCCAGTCAGCCTGAAACACATCAGCATGCTGGCCAGAGCCCAGGACCCAAAGGGCTGGAGGGAGGGGTCACAGTGCGGTCAGCCCCAGGGAGGTGTGCCCCGCTCTGGCTCACGCTCACACCGTCTCGGCAGAGAAACTTCAGCTAAAATGAAATTTTTTTTTTTTTTTGGAGAAGTTTATAGGCGCGTGCGCAAGACAGAGAGACAGAAAGCGAGAAATCACCCCCGGGGGGATGGCCACACCGCAATCCCTTCTCCTCCGCAGGCACGCACATGCGCCTGGTGTGAGTTTAAGCCACCGGACAGGTCCAGGGCTCGAGCCGCGGTGGCCTACATGGGAGTCCTGTAACATAGCCACTACGCCAACCGCTGGCCCCCTAAAATGAACTCTTTTTGAACACTTTCACCAGGCTGGCAGGTAGCACAGCAGTTCAGGGCGCTGGACTCACATGGCTGACTGTGGTTTGAACTCTGGGCCGGGCAGCTTACTTCCTCTCTTTGGTCAAAATTAAAATAATGAAGTTAAATAAAATAATTTTTTTTTTAAAGATTTGCTGTAAGGTGCATGCATTCACCAGAGAGAGAAATTAGCGCCCAGGGGGACGGCCACACCGCAATCCCGTCCTCATTCTCCCGGATTTCATGCATGTATGGACAGGCGCCCGGCATGTTTTCTGAGCCACTGGGTCTGGGGCTCACCTGCACAGGTGGCCACGTAGGGTCCAGCTGCCTTAACCCCAACCACCTGGTTGGCCTGAAAATCAAGGCTTTGGGTGCTGCAGTGGCGGCAGGGGCTGTGGACACAGGCCCTGCACACACAGCGCTGTCCCAGCCGGCTGGGGTGGCCCTGCCTGGCAGAGGGAGAGGCTGGAGGGCGAGGGGCCTGTCCAGTGCGGCCTCACCGACCGCCAGGCGTCACTTTGAGGGTTGGGATTTTGTTCAGAGGTCGCCTTGGGTGCGGGTGTGGGAGCGGTCCCTCTGAGGGTCACACGGTGGGCTGAGGTGTGGGGGGTCGCGCTGGGGCAGGCTTCTGGGCCAGCAGGTTGCTGGGGTGTGCGCGCTCGGGCGGAGCAGGGAGCGTCCCGGCGTGGGGCGGCGCGGGCCAGCTGTCTCCGGAGCCGGCGGGTGACCGCC
>NW_006209805.1:826338-826591 GCF_000334495.1 Tupaia belangeri chinensis | reverse complement strand
GGCACCGGGAAGAGGCTCCCAGGACGGCGGGGAGGCTGGAATGCGAGCGGGGTGAGGGAGGGCGCCCAGTGGGGGCGGAAGGGGCGGCGAGGCCGAGGCCGAGAGAGGAGCTGGTGGGACGCGGAGCCGGCCCGGGCCTGACCGAGGTCCAGGCGAGGCAGAGAAGGCTGGCGACCAAGGAGGGGCAGGACAGAAGCTCAGGGCTCCGAGACAGGGGCGGGGCCAGGTGACAGCCTCCCCTCCCCCGCGCTGG
>NW_006209805.1:814800-818631 GCF_000334495.1 Tupaia belangeri chinensis | reverse complement strand
GGGCCCCAACGCCCTTGGCCGCGGGTGGTGGCGCCCCAGCCTCTGGCTCGATAACCCCATTCCCGCGGCATCTGGAGGAGGGCGGCCCGCCCTACCCGGGCGCCCGCTCAGTCCCACCTCCTGACGGCTCCTGCTGGCCAGGGCCCAGCTCTGCCGCCCACCCAAGCCACCTCCCAACCGTTGCCCCTGGCATTTCTCAGCCTGGGTGCCAGCTCCAAGTGTCCACGCGGCCATCCCAGGGCAGTGCGGCGGGGACAGAAAGCCTGACCACTCCTGCTGCCTGCCCATGGCCCACCTTAATGGCACTCCCACCCTCTGGGCTGAGGCCTGCAGCCGTGCCCCCAGGCCGTGCACCCACACCTGCTCGCCCTCCAGTCCCTCCACGGCTCCTCCCAGGCTAGCAGGGACGGAGGCTTTGGCCGACACTGCCCGGTTGGCGACGTCCTCACCTCTCTCTCCTTCCCCATCTCCACACCCTCGGCCGCCCTGGCCACATCCTCCCAGCAAGGCAGTCTGCGCATTCGGGGCACGCCCTGGCCCTGCCGCTGCCCTGCCTGTCCCCCTGCCCTGACCAAGTGGCTAGCCTCCCAGGGTGTTGTGGCCTCTGCTCTCCCACCCAGACCCTCTCTGGCATCCCATCCCGTTCTCCAGCCACAGACGGAGCCCTGCTTGGGGACCCTGCCAGCCTCGCCACCACTGCTCATCTTTGCATTTTATCCCCCACCGGACCCCCGGCCATCCCCCAAATGCACCGGCTTTCACGCTCCGGGGACTTTGCACACACCATGCTCCTACCTGGGGCCTTCCCTCCCTCTTCGCACAACACTTGGTAGACTCCTATCCCACTGGCAAAGCCTCATCATCCCCAAAGGCCCCTCCTCTGGGACACCTCCCTCAGCTGCGCCCCACCGCCAGCCTGGAGCTCTGGGAGGGCTAAGCTAGGGTCCTGCCTACGGCTCCTGGGGGGACAGCAGGAAACGACTGGGACTGGAAGGAGAGGTGCACGTGAGCATGCCCGTGCTGGGGGTCCACGTGCCGCGCCCCCAGGGCCGCCCCCTCTTCCGTCCAGGCCCGCCCCCCCAGGCCCGCCCCCCCTCCCGCCCAGGCCCAGCCGCAATCGTCAGACTCTCGACTGCGTCTCCCGCCCCCAAGTTTGCAGACGCGCAGGGATAGGGGAGGGGCCGCAGCGCCTCCACTCTCGCGCTTGCGCACTCAGCACAGCTAGCCTGAGGTTCCGCCTCCAGGGAGCTGTCATGCACTGCTATTGGTGAGTGCACATAAGGGAACGGCGCGGCCACCAATGAGGCTTCCCCGGTAGTAGGCGGGGCCTGGGCCACCCGACGCGCGGACGGGGGCGGGCGGGGCGCCCTCCCCGCGGTGACGTCAGGCTCCTTTCGTGGCGCGTTCCCCTGGAAACAGCGTTTCCATCCCTGCGGGTTTCCGGGGGCCGCCCCCTCCCATTCAGCTTTTTCTCAGCGGGGGGCAGGGAGCTGTGCACGGCGTCGCGGCGGCGCTGCTCGCTCTGCGCCTCAAGTTACCTCTCTGTGCCTGCCAGCTCACACGTGGCCTCCGTCTGCAGCCCTTCCGGCCGCTGCACCCCTGACCAGCCCTCGGACACCGCCCAGGGTGCGCGTGTGCAGGCGACGAGAGCCCTAGGATAGGGGTGGGCGCGCCCTTCTAGGACCCCAGCGTGGGGCCGTAACCTCTGCACACCCCCAGGACACGGTTAGTTCCTGATCCCCAGGGCCACTGTGCCGGAACCGCATGTCCCCAGGGCATTGCCTTGACCCTGGGACCCCGGGCGCTGAAGGCAGCACCTAGGGAGTTCCTGGGCCGTAAGGGACGCGTCCCCCGCAGGGCGCAGATGCAGCTGTGATTCAGCAGGTTCCGCAGTCCACATCCTCCTTCCTGGGCCCCCACCCACCCGCGAGAGGCCACCCGCCCAGGGAGGGGATGGCAGTGACCTAGCCACGCAGCTGCCAGCCCTGACCCTGGCCTGCCCGCGCCCTCCGGAGCCTGCGGAGAGAATAGCCCCAGGCCAGGAGGAGTGAGGGTGGCTAGGCACTGCCTTCCTGGCGGGGGTGGGGGCCAGCTAGGGGGTGACTGGGCTGCGAGAGCACTCGGGGAAGACACCCCAGACCACCCCCCACCCCGTGCTGTGTCAGGTCCCAGGGCCACTAGAAGTGGTCGAGCGGTAGCCACCCCATGGGACAAAGAGCCCAGGGCTCGGTGCCAGGCCGTGGCCTCTGCTCCTGGGTCCTCAGATGGAGGGATCTTCACACTCGCTTGCTGTGGTTCTGGTCGGAGCAAATGCCAGGTTGCCCAGCGCCCTCCCAGCCCCACGGTGGGTGAGGCCAGGACCTGCAGACTCCAGCCTGGGGCAGAGGAAAACGGGCTTAGGGGATCCCGGGCCTACAGCGGCGACAGGGCAGAGGAGCACCAGAGGAAAAGCAGGACGCGCCGGCGGGACCAAGGGTGCCCGTCCTAGGACCTTGAAGGTCCTCAGGTTCCAGGGCTGAGGCTGCAGGCCTGAGGTCCCCTGCAAGGCCATGTGATCTCAAGGGGACAGGAGGCTGCCAGCAATGAGGCCAGGCCAGAAACGACCCTTGTCCTGGTCCTCACAGCACTCCAGGGCCTGGAGCCTGGGAGCGGGAGGGTAGGAGGGCCTCACCCAGGCACAGGGCTGAGCTGCAGGGCCTGGGCCCCACCCCCGAGGGACTTCCTGCTCTGGGTACCAGGAAGTGGCCGGCCCCTCCCTTCCTCCCCAGCTTGCCAGCCAGGAGACAGCTCTGGGCTCTGGACTGCACTCCCCCAAGGACCCAGACGCTTCCTCAGGTGAGGCCAGGGACGCCACTGTTTTGTCTTCTTTTATTACTTTAAGTCTCGGTGTTGTGACTTTTGTTTTTTCTCTTTTCATACAGGAAATTCCCGCGAGGTGCTGGACCCCAGAGCCCGACCCCCGAGGGCGGGTAATGCTTTCTTGGGGAGCCCTAAGGAGGGCGAGGGCCACTTCCTGTCTGGGGCTCTCCCCTCAGACCCACGGAGGCACGGTCGTTATTGGAAAAATCGTTAAAAAACGAAACAGCGCACACGTTTAAATAGGTATCCAAGACTCTTCAGAAAACAAACCCGCCCCATTTTTGTCCTTTTTTTTTCTTTTTCTAATTTTTTTTTTGGAAAATGAAAAAAAAAAACAAAACAAAACCTTGACCTCTACCCACTTGGAACCCCCCACTCCCACCCCCCACAAAAAATGTACAGAGCTACAGTTAACACACGGAGTTCACATCTGAAACCAACAACTTCCAACACAGGAGGGGACCTGGGCGCACCTAGGAGAACACGGGGGAGGCGGCTGGGGCCTGGACAAGACAGGAGGGGGCCCAACGCCTGCCATCGTTAAAAATAAAGTGGAGAGAAAACCCAGAAACCCCACCCCTTGAAATGGCCCCAGTGGGGTCAGTCTGCAGCCCAGGGGTAAAGGCCCCCCAGGCGTGGGCCAAGCAGGGGAGTCCACATTGGACCAGCAGCGGCCCCAGGGGCATTAATGCTACACAGGGTGCCTACCCTGGAGGGCTCACAGCTCTGCACCCCATCCTGGCTGCAGGGGAGGCCCCCAGTGCCCAGCCCATGTCCCTCAGGTTGGGCTGGGAGGAGAGTGGGTGGCTCCCTGCACCTCCTCTCTGGTCGGTTTTCTGAGATTCCCAACCTCTATTGGCTCAGTCAGAAACAAAGTTTATAAATACCCCAGCTCAGGCAGGAGGTCCCAGAAAAGGGGCGGAGGGCAGCAGAGGTGCCAGTCCCACCCACCTGCCCGGGTGGCCCTTGAAC
>NW_006209805.1:814164-814771 GCF_000334495.1 Tupaia belangeri chinensis | reverse complement strand
AAGGAGACCCAGGGCCCGAGGTGGGAGCAGACAGCCCCTGTGGGCGCCCGGGCTGTGGGGGGGCCCTGTAGGGGTGCACAGCTCCCCTCGACCTGTCTGTAAAGTGCATAATGAGGCTTCGACATTTTGACTTAAAACCTGAATAGGGTGGGGGAGGCAGAGCGGAAGGGTGGGGGCGGCTTCCTCGTCCTGCGCTCTGGGACCATCTGGAAAGGCTGCTACATGTTTGGAGCTGGGGAAGGTGGGCGGGAGGCCGTGCAGGCCCCGCCACCTGGAGGAGGGAGAGGGTGCGTGAGGCGGGGGGCGGAGGAGGTAGGACACCAAGTCTGTGGGGCGCTCGGGAAACCGTGGTCGGAACGAGGAAAACCGGAAGGCAGGCTGCCAGGGACCAGGGTGACCGCCCTGGGTGGCCTGCGACGCCCCGGGCTGGGCAGTGGGGGGGCCACCGCGTCCTAAGCCACCACGAACTCCGACTTGATGTCGGGGTTGACCTCTGGCTTCCACACGGAGTCCTCGAAGTCGAGGCCCAGGCCGGTGGCCTCACTGGGGCTGCTGCCTCCTCCAGGCCTGCGGCTAGGCGGCCCGGGGGAGGGGGCACCGGGGGCAA
>NW_006209805.1:812882-814130 GCF_000334495.1 Tupaia belangeri chinensis | reverse complement strand
CCCCCCCCCCTCGCGGCGTGGGGCAGGGTTCTCTGTCTGCCGCAGCCGGTCTCCTGTGGGTCGAGTGGCCGCTGTCATTCTGGCCCTGAGGGGTGACCCCGCACAGGCCTCAGCCAGTTCTGCACCCAGGGTACACTCGGGCCTGCCTGTCTCCCATTGGGGACTGCACCGGCAGAACAGTGGCCGTCCCCCTGCAGGCCCCGGACGAGGGAGCTGTTCCCAGGAGCCTGCAGTGTTAGGTAGTGGGGGGACTGTACCGCCAGGCAGCCTCGGCCACTCAGAAGCTCCAAGGCCACCTGCAGAGGGTGCGGGGTGGGCAGGAGGAAGTGGGGCCGGCAACAGAGCACACAGGACCCTTTGTGCCACGCACCGCCTCCTCCCGGCCCTGCAGGCGCAGCTGCGCCCGGCCCACAGCCCAGACCCAGCGCAGCCCAGACCCAGCGCAGCCCAGACCCAGCGCGGCCACTCACCCGAGGGCTTGCACATGCGGATCTGGCTCTGGCCCTGCAGCAGGGAGGCCGGGGGCGTGGTGGCCAGCTTCTCGCAGGAGGTAGCTGTGGGGGCGAGGCTGGGGGCCGGCGAGGCCGGAGTACACTGGGCGTGGCAGCGGAGCTGGGCCAGGGAGGGTGGCATGCCCTGGTAGTGCCGCGTGGCGCTCAGGAGGTCGTTGAGGATCTGCAGGATGGTGCCGATGTCGCGCCGTGGCCGGCCACTGCTGTCCTGGCAGCTGGGGTGCAGCGTGCCTGGGGGCAACAGGGCAGTGAGCGCGGCCCACGCCAGCCACATGTGCCCCAGAGCACGCTCCGCAGAGTCCTGGGGAGCTGGGGTCAGCTGGCACGTGAGACCACGCGTGTGCTGTGGCACCTACCGGAGAAGGTCCCTGAGAAGACCCCCGGGGCATGGTTCACAAAGCTCTCGATGACAGCGCCGGGTCTGCGGGAGCGCGGGGTGGGGCTGCCCCCTGGAGTGGACGTGGACGTGGACCCGACCCTGGGGCTGATGCTGCCGCTGGGGGGCGAGGAACAGGCCACCTGTGGACCGGGCAGGGTGTGAGCTAGGCTTCAGGGCCAGGACCCCCACATAGCCCAGGACCCGGATCACCCACGAGCCCAGGGCCAAGCGTCTGCCCTTGGCAGGGGAGGCACGTGGGCCCAGGCCGTGGCCTCCCACAGCCCAGGGAAAAGCTGCCCAGCAGGTTCCCAGACTCACCTCAGGGCAGGCGGCAGGGGCTGCGTGGGATCGGAAGGA
>NW_006209805.1:812478-812768 GCF_000334495.1 Tupaia belangeri chinensis | reverse complement strand
GCGCGGCGCGGGCGGCTGGGCCGGCCAGCACGTGGCGGTGCTGCAGAGGGGCGTGCTGGGCGGCCAGCTGCAGCTGGACGAACATCATGTGGTCACCTACCCGAAGCGCCAGGGTCAGCGGGGAGCGGCCCGACAAGAAGTCGCTGACCTGCAGAGGGAACGGCCTGTCAACCTCGGGCCAGACGACAGCGCCCCAGCCCGGCCCGGCCCAGTCGTCCCCACGCTGTGTGACCTGGGGCCTCTCGCCGCCCCTCTCTGGGCTCTGGGGTCCCTGTCGGCGCCACGGACGC
>NW_006209805.1:810129-812457 GCF_000334495.1 Tupaia belangeri chinensis | reverse complement strand
GGGTCGGATGCCGGGCGGGCACTCCCTGGCCACGCTGGTTTTTCCAAGGGGAAACTGAGGCAGAAGGGGCAGGTCCAGCTGGCAGCCGCCACCCTTGATAACCCTTACACCGTGCCCCTCCTGGGTCCCCCACCCCTCTGCTCCCGGATATGGGGTGGGGGGCCGAGATCGGCCCCCTCCCAACGAAGGGGCTGGGCCAGGCAGGGAGTGGGCGGAATTCCTGGACACATTCTTCCCTAACCTTTGCTTTCTCAAGATAAATATTTATCTGTCCAGGGCGGGGCGGAGGCGAGGGGGCGGGTGCAGGGCTGCAGGAAGAGGGCCCTGACCATCCCAGGGCGGACTCCTGGGGCTGCAGAAGCCCTAACCCTGTCCCACTGGTGGGCGGGGGGTGGACCCACAACTGCACCAAGCACCCGCCTGGGGCCTGGCCAGGGCCAGCTTCTCCCCAGGGACGGGGTGGGGGGCGGAGGTTCTGAGAAGTGACACAGCTGGTGACTCACACAGGCCTCCCGCCTCCCAGCTCAGCCGGGCAGCACTAACCTCCCCTGCTCAGGGCCTTGGGGAGGGGAGGGGCGGAGCAGGCGAGTGCAGCCCCCCCTGGAGACTCTGGCTGCAGGAAGGGCCTAGGGTAGCCCCTCCACCCACCCTGCAACTTCCTCCCTGGGGAGGACCAATGGGGCGGGGAAAACCCAGTGAAGCAGGACCACTCCTCCCAGGCCCCAGGGCGCCCTGACCCCAGCCCTCCAGCGGGGAGCTGTTCACACTTGCCCTAGGAAGTCACCTGCAGCCCCCAGCCCTGCTTCAGGGACCCCTGGCTCCCCCCAGACCACCCAGTGGGGGCCCCTCCCCCTGGGTTGTGCTGCAGGGCCAGGGCAGGATGGGACCTGCCGGGCCGGGGGAAGGGGCGGGGGCCCAGGGTGGCAAGGAGCAGAGTAGCCCAGCAGGTTCCCTGGGCCTGGGCCGCCTGCACAGGCCGGCGCCCCCACCCAGCAGTGGGCTCGGTTGGGGTCTGTGTTGCCCTCCTGGGAGGTGGCCAGGGGCATGTCAGAGGAGGACCCGTCGCCAAGATAATGAAGGGAGGAGGGGAAAAGGCCAAGAGCGCGGACCGGGCAGTGCCCTCCTGGCTGCTCGCGGGACGGGGCAGTGCCCTCCTGGCTGCTCGCTAAATGCTTTCCTAACATCCTGTTGGCCTCGGGGCTGGCCCCCACCCCTCCCCTTGCAGGGAGAACAAAGCCCACAGGAGGGGCGGAGGGGTGAGGAGGTGACTCCCAGCCCTCACAATGGGGTCACTGAAGGCGGAAGGAGTGTCACCAGGCTGGCCCCTCCCATAGCAATTGAAAAAAAAGAAACTGCAAGGGGAGGGGGTCAGGGCTGGGGGGCTCCCCGTGGGGATCGGGCTGGGGTGTGAGAGTGTGGGCCAAGGTCACCTCGCAGGCAGGCAGGCCGCCGCTGGGAGAGCCCAGCCCCTCCCCCCAGCCAGCCACGGTGGGACAGGGCCCTGAAGGTCGGGGTGGGTGCTGGGGACAGTGCAGGAAGAGGAAGCGGGGTGACCGGCCAGGCTGGCACCTAGGTGGGGCTGCGTGTCCCCTCTCTGGCCCTCCCCCACAGGCACAGGCCTCCTGGAGGCGGCCACCACCCCCCAGCCTAGCCAAGCCTGCTGCCCCCGCAGGCTGGCAGGCCAGGCGTGGGTCTTACCTGGGTCTCAGTCAAACTCTCCAGGGCTTGCATGACAGACTGCTCCGGCCTGGAGGCCTGAGACTAGAGAAAGAGGGAAAGGCCTGAGTGTGGGCGCCGCGGTGGGCTGCCCGCAGGGAGAGGCGGGGAGGGGCTGCGGCTGGGGCCTGGGGGCACACCCCCCCGGGGCCATTTACCATGAGGCCAGCCTCCACCGTGGGCACCAGCGTGAGCTTGCTGCCGTCCCCCACGCCGAACTCTCGCAGCTTCCCCGAACTGAGCCGGCTGGGGGAGGAAGGAAGAGGGTGAGACGCCGAGACAACACGGGGACGCGGAAGCCGGCCGGGGGAGGGCCGCGCGTGGGGCGCCTGAGAAGCCGTTCCCACCCCCACCCTTCCCGGTCCCAGATCCGGGCCGGAGCTGGTGTCGGGAAGCCTGGCCCTGGGAACCCCCATCCTGGATGCTCAGACCCCCGTGAGCCCCAGTGCAGACTCGGCCAGCCCTCAGCATCTCAACCCGCACTTTGTCGTCGCCGGAGTCCCAGTGTGTTCGCGGCCACCCGCCCCCGCCCCGCGCTCGCCTTTGTGGGCGCCGCGGGCTCGGCCCGAGCAGAGGCCTCCAAGGCTGCGGCCGCGGGGGGGGCCCCCGCCC
>NW_006209805.1:808075-808399 GCF_000334495.1 Tupaia belangeri chinensis | reverse complement strand
CTCCATCCCCGGCGCGCGCTGGGCGACTAGGGTCCGCGCAGCTGCCAATCCTCGCCGCGATTCCGGTGCTGCGGCCGGGGCTCACCCCAGCCGGGGTCCTCCGAGCACTCCGGGGCGGGTAGGTAGCACGCGCCCCTTCGCGAACGTCCCAGCAGTGGAAGGAGAATCAGAAATCAAAAATCCGAGAGGTGCTCCGGGGTCGCGTCGGCTCCTGAGGGCACCTTCCGGGGGTGGAGACAGTGCCCGCGGCTCCTTTAAAGGGCGGCGGGCGGCGACCGAGGCGCGGAGCGGCGCGGGGGAGGGTCCCGTAGGAGGGGATGCCAC
>NW_006209805.1:807179-807663 GCF_000334495.1 Tupaia belangeri chinensis | reverse complement strand
CCATTCATAAGGGCCCGGAGCCCGCAACAAAGGGCGGGTGGGCCCGCATGGCGCGGGACTCTGGTCCCGGGACGGCGGCTTTTCCCACATGCACCAGGGGAGCGGCACGGGCGTGGGGAGGACGCGGGCCATTGTTGGTGATGGGGAAGGCAGGATGTCGTGGGGCCTCCCCGCCGCGTCCGTCCGGGAAGCCGCAGCGAGCGGAAGCGGGAGCTTGCACACCGCGCCTCGTGGCCGGTCTTGGCCCGGGTGGTAGCGGGAATGTCCAGCCCCCCGTGGGTGGGCGTGGAGGCCTGGGAGGGGCACCGGGCTGGCTGTGGGCGGGGCCATGCCCCGTGGTGACGTGGCTGGTGCCCGGAGCTCCCAGCCCTACCGGTGCCACCTCGCGTCCCACCCCACCCCCCGGTCCCGCGGGCAGGGCCCGTTTCCCGAGACGCACCCGCCCGAGCCGTGACGTGAAGCGGCGTCCCCCGCTGCGCCCGCG
>NW_006209805.1:806687-807154 GCF_000334495.1 Tupaia belangeri chinensis | reverse complement strand
GCAGGAGAGCGGGGCGGCGCGACTGCGGCCACGGAGGGAACCCCGATCGGGCCTGGGAGACTCTAAGTCCGAGACTGAAACGCACTACCGGGGAAACTGAGGCCAGAACGGCAACTAGTTCAAGGTCACTCGTGGGGAAGGGGGAGTGCCCCGGGGGCGGGGCGGGGACTGAGGTCCGACCAGGGCGGCGCCGGCCGCGCCGGGCCCCTCCCACCCCATAGCACAGGGGCTTCCCAGGGTCAGAGGCACCCCCAACCTCGCCTCCTCCACGAACGAAGGCAGGCAGAGCCCCAGAACAGTGCAGAGGACCCCTCCAGGCCTGCGAGCGCGCCCCCACTCACCCGGCGCGGCCGGTCTAGGTCCCAATAGTCCCGAATGTACCCGTGTCCGGGACGAGCGCTCGGTGGCCGGGCCGGTCTGGGGCAGAGCCGCGGTCCCGAGCCTTTATCCGCGCCGCCTTCCCCCGG
>NW_006209805.1:805447-806647 GCF_000334495.1 Tupaia belangeri chinensis | reverse complement strand
CCAGGGCCCTGGGGCGCCGTCGGGCTGGGCCACCCTGCCCCAGATTCGCCCGCGCAGTGGAGGGGCGCCCATCGACTGTCCCCAGCCAGGGGTCTGGTGGTGGACGTAAGCGCCCGGGGCTGGCCCTGGGAGGGCTTCGGCGCGCACCGCTGGCTCCCTGCCCCGCCTCCTCTGCTGCCGCCCCAGGCTGCTGCTTCCGCCTGGGGGCGCCTGCGTGGGGGTAAGGGAAGGGGTGCGGAGTCAGGGCCGCTGCCCAGCACAGGCCGGGTCACCTGCCGTGGAGTGGGGGTGCCCTGGCCGCCTGGCCTGCATCCCTTAACGGTGAACTCAGAGGACATTTAGGGAACGACTCACCCTAGCCAGGCCCGCCTCTGTCCTGCCCGCCACCACGTTACAGTGACCTCGGCAAGGACCTGAACCCACATGAAAAGCGAGGACCTAGCAGGGCTCCCCTGGGGCCTGGGTCCCCATTTAGTCACCACCCCACCAATGTGTGCTCGCCGGCCCATCTCTACCAGCCTCGGGGTGGGCATGTCCCCTGCTTTGCAGATGGGGACACTGGCCAGCCACTGACTGCCAGGGGTGTGGCATGCTATTTCCCTAGTGGGGCACCCTGACCTCTCTGCCCGGAGAAGGGGTCCCCACTCCCCACCCGTCCACTTATCTGGCCTGACCACCTCTCACCCTGCACGCCCCTCCCAGGGCTGCGTCCTCCCCAGGCCTCCCTCTTGTCCCATCCCGGCTCACTGCCGCGGGGGCCGCCCAGGTACTGCAGCCCCGTGGAGCAGGCGGTGAGGGCCCTTGGAGGAGGGTAGCTCATCGTACAGGGTGTTCTGGGGCAGGCTCTGGCCAGTATAGGGCAGGGCCTATCCCTTCTGTCCCCCAGAACTGGACCCTCGGGGCAGAGGGTTGCTCTGTGGGAGGCAGGCTGGCCAGAACTCATAAACATGCCGAGCTGTCAGGGTTCCTGCTGTCCCATGTCCCACGTGGGCTGTCCCCACACGCGCACACCCAGCAGCACCTGGGGGGTGCTGAGCTCTGCCCTGCCCCTGGGCCCAGGGCGTGCCCTCACAGAGGGGCCCTGACCTGGCAGTGGCCCCAGCCTGGCTGCAAGCTAAGGTCAGGCCGGTGACCGGAGGCCCTGCTGCCCAGACTCGCACCCCCAGGAGCCAGCACCTCTGCAGGCTAGGGCAACCACAG
>NW_006209805.1:803561-805343 GCF_000334495.1 Tupaia belangeri chinensis | reverse complement strand
CGGGCGGGCGCGCCCAGGCCTCCAGCCATGGGGTGCACCAACCCCACCTCCATGCCAGGCCCCTGCCGAGCCCTCTCCCCCCCAATGCCTGGCCGGCCCAGGCTCCAGCCACAGGCTGGAGGAGGCCTGGCCTGAGGTCTCCAGGAACACACCCCGCTCAGGCGTCCAGAGCCCACATGCGGCCTGGGGAGTCACTCACACGGGACAGTGACACAGCGAGCTCGTCCTGGCTGACAGGCCCTGGGGCTGGCCGCCTGTCAGCGGCTCCGCATACTCACTCCCCTGGAATCCCCTGCCCACCCCACACAGCCGGACACCCGCAGCCAGGCAAGTGGTCCCCACGTGGGGTAGGCATGGCAGCGGTGGAGCGCCGCACCTCCAGCACTGGTGCCCAGATGCCACCACCACCAGTCTGGGCGTCTGGCCAGCCAGGGCCTCCGTGGGAGCGGGCAGGGCCCGCGGCCGGGCCCCGCCTCTTCCCAGGGCTGGCTGGGGTGGGGCCAGGCCCGACCTGGCAAAGGACCTGGGGCGGTCAGGCCCCCATGACCTTGGCCGGCCCCACCCACTGCTGTGCCCTGCCCTCCCCCTGCTCCCGGCGGCTGGCCCCCACTGCCCAGGCCGCAGTGACAGGACAGCAGTGTACACCGGGCAGACTTCCTGGTCTTTAATGGGGGTGCAGGCCGGGACGGGCGTTCTTGGCTGGTCCAGCGGCAGGCCCTATGGGTGGCCGGCAGCAAATGGCCTGTCGGGCTGGGGCATGGGGAAATGAGGGGTCCCCGCCTGGGCCCTATGTCCCCACACTGGACTGGTTACACCGCCCCGGCGGGACGCGCACGGCTACTCCAGGGCTTTCACCAGGGCCTCGTTGGCCTCAATGAGGATCTGGACCTCGGCCCGCCTGGCCTCATCCGCGGCCCCCGACAGCTCCGCCTGCGCCCGCTCCAGGTTGGCCTTGGCTGCCTGCAGGGAGGGATGGCAAGGGTGGACAAGGGCCGGCGGGCACCCAGGGCCCCACAGCGCCCGCCCTGCGCCTGCCGCCCCGCACTTACGCCCAGGTCCAGCATGTCGAGGGTCACGGCCTCCTCGGCCAGTAGCTGCACGGAGGAGTCAGCGTTCACGGTGACGGAGCCACTGCTGACTGTGGGGACACGGGGGTGAGACCACGGACGAATAGTCCTGGACATTCCGCAACGGTGGCCCGCAGGGCAGGGCCAGCAGGCCGTGTGGGGTGTGTGTGAGAGAGCGGGGGCCTGAGAGTCACGCTGTGTGTGTGTGTGTGTGTGTGTGAGAGAGAGAGCGGGGGTCTGAAAGTCACACCGTGTGTGTGTGTGTGTGTGTGTGTGTGTGAGAGAGAGAGCGGGGGTCTGAAAGTCACACCGTGTGTGTGTGTGTGTGTGTGTGTGTGTGAGAGAGAGAGCGGGGGTCTGAAAGTCACACCGTGTGTGTGTGTGTGTGTGTGTGTGTGTGAGAGAGAGAGCGGGGGTCTGAAAGTCACACCGTGTGTGTGTGTGTGTGTGTGTGTGTGTGAGAGAGAGAGCGGGGGTCTGAAAGTCACACCGTGTGTGTGTGTGTGTGTGTGTGTGTGTGAGAGAGAGAGCGGGGGTCTGAAAGTCACACCGTGTGTGTGTGTGTGTGTGTGTGTGTGTGAGAGAGAGAGCGGGGGTCTGAAAGTCACACCGTGTGTGTGTGTGTGTGTGTGTGTGTGTGAGAGAGAGCGGGGGTCTGAAAGTCACACCGTGTGTGTGTGTGTGCGTGTGTGTGTGTGTGCGCGAGAGCGAGAGA
>NW_006209805.1:801256-802935 GCF_000334495.1 Tupaia belangeri chinensis | reverse complement strand
TTATTTTAATTTGCCCAGAGAGTGACAGAGCGTGTGTGTGTGTGTGTGTGTGTGTGTGTGTGTGTGTGTGGGTGTGAGAGAGAGAGAGGGGGCCTGAGAGTCACGCCCTGTGTGTGTGTGTGTGTGTGTGTGTGAGCGAGGGAGAGAGAGCGGGGGCCTGAGAGTCACGCCGTGTGTGTGTGTGTGTGAGAGCGCGAGCGAGGGAGAGGGAGAGACCGGGGAGGGAGGCCTGAAAATCACCCATGCGCGCCCGAAACCTCGAGGGGAATGGAGAGGTGCCCGCGGTGTAGCCAGGCTCACCAGAAAAGGACTTCTCGCCTCCCTGACTTTCGGGCAAGCACATGTGCTCTACAGCGGACTCAGAAAAGGGATTGAGGCCCGGCAGGTGGCGTGGTGGTTAAGGGCACTGGACTCCCTTGGCCGACCAAGGTTTGAGTCCCAGACCTGGTAGGACTCCCTCTCCCCTCTCCCATCAAATTAAAATAAAAAATAAAGTTAAATAAAATAATTCTTAAAAAAATAAAAGGGAGGGGCAGCAGGTGGCCTAGCTGTTAGTTTGCTGGACTCCCATGTGGCTAACGGTAATTTGCGTCCCAGACCCGGTAGCGTGAAAACCATGCTGGGCACGTGTGTGTGCATGCCCAAGATCCCAGGAGAATGGAGGACAAGGGACTGAAGTGTGGCCATCCCCCCAGGGGGTGACTTCTCACTTTCTGTCTCTCTCTCTCTGCTGAGTGCTTGCACGCTTATGGAAAGAAACCTCTTAAAACAAAAAGAAGAGAGGCCGGCAGGTGGCGTGGTGGTTAAGGCCGCTGGGCTCCCACTTTGCCACCCGAAGTTGGAGCCCCGGACCTGGCGGCTTTCTTCCTTCCTCTGCCCCTCTCTGGTCAATTTAAAATAAATAAGTCGAGTTAAATAAAACAACGCCCGCAAGGTAGGACACAGATGCACCTGCCCAGGACAAGCCCTGAGGATGGCCTCGGCAGGAATGTCCCTCTGAGGCCTGTGACTGTCCCCACTGCCGACCGGCCCTGCCTCGGCTCCCCCCCCGCGCACCCCCCACAGCCCCGGGACCAGCCACAACTGCGTGAAGGCCAGCTCCCTTCCTGCTGTCCCGGGGTGCCCTCCAGACCCACCGAGGCTCACCAAAGTACTTGGAGGTGGTGCCATCCTCGGCGTGGACTACCACCAGCCCCGGCCGCAGGACCTGCAGGGTGGGCACATGGGACGCCAGGATGCCGAAGGCCCCAGTCAGTGTGGGCACGTCCACCTGCCGGACGTTGGCACCGCTGAAGAACACCTGGAGGGGACAGTGCGGGGAATGAGGCCCCCGTGGGCTGGCCTCAGGGCCACCAGCTCAGCCTCACAGGGGAAATAGGGCCAGCCCCGCAGAGCTGTGGGCTGCACGCAGACAGGTGGAGGCGGCGCCATGGCCCTGGGACAGCTGTGCCTCACCTTGTCCACCTGCAGAGTGAGACTGCTCAGACGGGCTAGCAACCCCTTCCCTGGGGAGAGGGGATGGAGCTGGGGGCCAGAGGGTCAGCCACCTAGGAGTGGGGGGCTCTGGACTGCCGGGAGGGGCATAGCGCCCTGGGGTCAGGGATGGGGGGCTGGCAGCCTGGGTACAGGGCTCCGGACCACGGATAAAGGGTCGCAGGGGTCAGGGATGGGGGGCCGAT
>NW_006209805.1:799665-800691 GCF_000334495.1 Tupaia belangeri chinensis | reverse complement strand
GCGGGGGCGCCCGCGCGCACTCCGCCTCCCGGCGGGCCGTGCGTGACGCCGGCTCGCGTCCGCGCGAGGTTTCCTGGGAGATGTAGTTTTCTTCGACGCCGGCTGCCGCAGGGCTGTGGCGCCCACTCCTCTCCAGAATCCCGTAGGGAAGCCGGGGCACGGGAGCTTCAGCGTAATTCAAGAAATTAAGCAGCTCTCATTAGGGGTCAGGGCTGGAGTGACGACAAGAAAGCTCCAGGGGTCTTCATGACCCTCTGCCAGGTTGACCCACCTGCGAAGGTTCTGGGTTCCAGTCCAGAGACCCCCTGAGTATGCTGTGCAGGTGTGCCCAGGGTCCAGTCCTGGCTGAGGCACGGGGGGGTGGGTGGTGTCGGCCACTTCTCCCTCAGTTGGGGTTCTCTCTCTCTCATGAGAAAATAAACTTTAAAAAAAAAATCCTGCTCTGAAGAGGACCAGCAGATGGCATAATGGCTGTGTCACTGAACTCCCACATGGTCGACTGCGGTTCGACTCCTGGAACCTGCGGCTTAAAACTCATGCTGAGTGCGAGTGTGTGTGTGCTCAAGATCCCGAGAGGAGAATGGAAGAGAGGGGACTGTGGCCTGGCCATCCCCCCGGGGGGATTTCTCGCTTTCTCTCTGAACGTGCCCTATTGCAAAGTCTCCCCTGAAGCTCAACCTAATGGGGCCAGCAGGCTGCCTGGTGGTTAAGGCGTTGGACTCCCACAATGCGGACCGCAGTCGTGTCCCAGACCTCGCAGCTTGCTTTACCTTCCTTCTTGCTCTCTCTCTATGATCAACTGTGATAACATAAAATAATGACAACAAAATTAAATAAAAAATTCTTTGAAAAAGAAAAATAGAAGTACAATATCTTGGAGCCAGCAGATGATGGGAGCGCTTGAACATGGCTGATTGTGGTTCAAGTCTGGACCTGGCAGCTTGCTCTCTCACTTTCTCTCTGTCTCTGGTCAAATTAAAAAAGAATAACGAACAAAGTTGAATAAAATAATCCTTACCATTTCTT
>NW_006209805.1:797892-799170 GCF_000334495.1 Tupaia belangeri chinensis | reverse complement strand
GCGGTCGACTACGTGGGAGTCCAGCGACATAGCCATTACGCTAACTGCTGGTTCCCCCAATAAAATAATTCTTAAAAAAAAAAAAAATCCTGCTCTGAGGGGCCAGCAGATAATGTAGGGGTTACCCTGCTGGAAGCTGACTAGGTTTGAACCCTGGACCTGGTGGCTAGAAAATCATGCCTAATGAGGGGAGCTGGCGGGTGGCACAGTGGACAGTGGTTGAGAGCGCTGGACTCCCAAATGGTAGACCATGGTTCAGTCCCCAGACCTGGTCTCTCTCTCATCAAGTAAACAAACGAATGAATGAATGATGTTAAATAAGATAGCTCGGGGCGGCAGGTGGCACAGGGTTAAGGGCACTGCAGTTTGAGTCCTGGACCTGACGGCTTGCCTTCTCACTTTCTGTCTGTCTCCCTCACTGGTCAAATTAATAATTAATTAATTAATTAATTATGTTTTAAAAATAATTATTTTTTAAAAAAGAAAAGAAAATCAGGGGTTGGCAGATGGCGTGGTGGTTAAGGGCGCTGGGTTCCCACATGGATGACCACGGTTTGAGTCCCAGATCTGGCAGCTGGCTTTCTCACTTTCCCTTTCTCTTCTCTCTCTGTCCCTCAATGGTCAAATTTACATTAATTAATTAATCAATTAATTAAATTTAATATAAAAGATTAAAAATTTTTTTTTACTTTTTTTTGGAGAGGTTTTCGCTATAGGGCGCATGCGCTTGCCAGACAGACAGAGAGAGACACAGAGACAGAAAGCAAGAAATCACCCTCCAGGGGGGATGGTCACGCTGCAATCCCTTCTCCATTCTCCTCTTGGGATCTTGGGCACGCACGCACACGCGCCCGGCGTGAGTTCTAAGCCACCGGGTTCGGGACGCGAACCGTGGTCGACTACGTGGGAGTCCAGCGACATAGCCATTAGGCCAACTGCTGGTTCCCAAGAATTTCTTTTTAAAACTAAAAAGAAAGTCATGCCTGGCGCGTTTGCATGCCTGAGATCCTGGGAGGAGAAGGGATTGTGGCGCACACCCCCGGGGGGGGGTGGCGCGGGGGGGGCGTGAGTTCTCACTTTCCCTCTCACTGTCTCTGTCTCTCTCTCCTGAACGTACTTGTCTTAAGACAAAAAATACAAACCGCTATTGGGAAGGGGTGTTCAACATCTGCCGGCATCCGGGAGCAGAGTGCTGAAATAGAACCGGGTGGTGCGAGCGGCCGCCAGGCTGCAGGTGGCAGCGCACGACCGCGGTCCAGGGTCGCACGGCCCGAGCGC
>NW_006209805.1:796152-797703 GCF_000334495.1 Tupaia belangeri chinensis | reverse complement strand
GCAGGAGCGCGTGTGCGGGCGGCCCCGGGCTCCGCTGACGCCAGCCCCGGCCCGCGCAGCCTCGCTCCGGCCATGACGTCACCGCCCCGCCCCCGCGCCCGCGCAGGTCGGCCGCCGGGATCCGGCCAGCCTCGTCCCTTCTCTGGCTCCGGGCTGGCGGGGGCGGGCTCACTCGGGAAGGGGCTTGACAGGCGTCGAGGGCTGGACCCCAGAGGGGCAGGGAACAGGGGAGGGTCGTGGTCACACCTGGGCCGAGGACCGATGCCTCCTGCAGGGGCTAACCTATTGCCATTCTCGCTGTCGCCCCTGCGACCCCGGCCAGTGCAGAGAGGGGCACCCCTCGGGGGCGTCGGTCCAAACGTAGGGGCGCCGGGAGCAGCGGGCGCCCTCTGTCCCAGAGTCCGGGACCCGGTTTCTCTGCTGGGTGGGCGGCAAAGTCACCCATCAGAGGACTTCTCTCCTACTACTCAGGCCCCAAACCCGAGGTTACCCTGGGATTCTAGCCTGGCCTGGCCACTGAGCACAGCCACTTCCTCGGGTGGGACAGCCCCAGACTCCAGGCTCAGCCCGGTTCCCCTCCCTCTCCGCGACCGCGACCGGACCTCGGCCTACTGGAGACCCCCGGATGGCCTCCCTGTCCCGTCCAGCGCTGACCTGCAAATGCGTCCCTCCCTACCGGCCCTTTGCCCGGGTTCCCATGTGCCTGGAGCCAGCTTTAGGCCCTACCGGCTGCCGCTGGACCAGCGCTAAGCCTTTCCCTTGGGCGCCTGCGCGGGTCCCGGGCAACAGCGACACAGCCTGGAGCAGCATGCTCAAGGCGTGGGGCCTCTGGTGAAAGGAACCGGGGTGGTGGGTGCCAATGCGTCCCAAGAACAGCAACAGGAGGCCCGCCGACTGGACTTGGGAGAGAACCGCAATGGGTGGGGTGCATCTGGAGGCTTGGTGGACGGAGGCAGCTATGCAAAGGCCCTGAGGTTGAACTGGCCCTGCCGCCTTCATGAAGAGTGGCTCCCAGGATGAGAAAGGGGTGCCTTGTGAGGTATGGAGCCCCTGCTGGGCTGCACCCAGGATACCCCCCAGCGGGAAGAGGCACGACCGGCAGCTTTGGCGTTGAGGGGACTGGGTTTCCAGGTGCAGTTCTGGTGCCAAGAGGAGCAGGCTCAGGGGCGCACAGGCCAGGGCCTGGTGTCACTCAGGGAGCTGGGAGCTGTAATTGGCTGCTCCTTTGCCCTCCCACTTGGGAGGGGACGAGGCCATGGCCAGGTGCTGGCCATGCCCTGGGGCCAAGCATGGGGAGGCCGGTGGGAGCGCATGACCCCACACCGCTGGCTGGTCCCCCTCGAGGTCCAGTAGGTGCAAGGGGAGCTGTGGGGGTTACCGCGCATACCAGGACCCCCGGCCCTGGGGGAGAGGTGCACACCACGACCCTCCCCCAGCCGATTCTCTGGGGACCTGAGGACCGCGGGAGGTGAGTCGTGAAGCGGGGGCCAGGACCGGGACTCGGCTGCCGCAGGAGGGGGCGCCCGGGAGCGCAGGCTCCGCCCCCCGCCC
>NW_006209805.1:794254-795180 GCF_000334495.1 Tupaia belangeri chinensis | reverse complement strand
CTCCCCCGCGCCCCCTCCCCGCCGCGCTCACTGGCAACCCGTTCCCCCAGCCGGGCCTGCTCCGCGGTCTCCATGGGAACCAGACTCTTCGGGGCTGCGAGCAGATGCGCGTTCTTTGTCCTTCCTCCCACCGCACTCGGCAGAGCGGGGACCCCTCCCTCGCCCGTGGTGACCCCGATCCGATCTGGGCCCGTGTCTAGGGCTCAGCCCTGCCCCGTCTGTGGGGCCCCTCCTGCCGGCGTGGCCTCAGTTTCCCCACTGCCCCCGGGGTGCTTTCCCTTTCCTGGCCAAGGCTCCCCAATCCCTGGCCCGGCCGGCCGCACCGGCTGGGGAGGCGGTTATGATTCGCCCACACCCCCTCCTTTAAAGGTGGGAAATGGAGGCCTAGGGAGAAGCCCCCCAGGTCTGCAGGGCGGGGCCCTGAGCAGGGTGGGGCTCTTCGGGGCTCCCCGCGCCCCCGTGAGTCACTACCCTGCGTGGGCTCCTCTCCCCTGAGAGGGGCGGGGAGCGCTGCTCAGCAGACCCTGCCCCCCTAGGCCCCTCCTAGCAGCCAGAAAATGCAGCCCACTGCCACCATGGCCACCTCTGCCCCCACCACCGCCACAGTTGCCATGACGACATCATGGGACAACACCACCAGCCGCCCCACGGTGGGTGAGGGCAATGGGCCGGGGAAAGGTGGGCTGGCCGCGGAAGTCCGGCCACTGACCCTGACACCGCTCTGCGTCCTCAGGCTCAGTCCGACCCCATCCTGGACAACTACGCTCTGCTGGTGGTGGTCCTGTCGCTGTTCGTGGGGGGCACGCTGGTGGTGCTGTCCGGAGTCCTGCTGCTCTGTAAGCGCTGCTGGGAGGTCCAGCGCATGCACAGGTGCGCTCCGGGCGCAGGCGCATCCTCACCGAGGGTGGGACTGCGGGGGACGGGGG
>NW_006209805.1:775385-776081 GCF_000334495.1 Tupaia belangeri chinensis | reverse complement strand
GGGAGCGCGGAGAGGTCTACCAGCGTGCGCACAGGTGCGCGCCCCGATGCAGGTGCACGCTTGCCCAATCGCGGGGTGGGGGCAGGGGCACAGGCCACAGGGACGGGCTGGCGAGGCCCTCCACCTGGCACGTGCGGGTTCCTCTCCAGAGCCATGGAGGAAGGGGAGAAGACCACCACCTACCTGGACAGTGGCACCCATCCGCCTCAAGGTGAGGCGCCAGCCAGGCCCCGCCCCGTGTGTCGGTCCTCCCATCCCCTGGCCCCGCCTGTCCCTCGGGCCGCCTGACCATCTGTGTCTGTCTGTCTCCCCCCCAGACTGGGCGCAGCTCGATTCCGACTCATCTCTGTTTCCTTAACGCCCAGGCGTAGGTGCGCACTGCGCGTGCTGAGCGAGTGAGTGTGTGAGCGGATGATCCAGTGCCCACCCCGCCCGCCGCGCCCCTCCCCGGCCGCCCGACCGCAGGCCCAGGCGGGGCCCACCCGGGGCCCACCCTCTTTTGGCTCTCCTCGCAGACCCCGAGTTCAGGGGCGAGGACCCCGAGGGCCAGGATGCAGAGACTGACCGCTTCCTGTCCGCCGGCTCCACTGGCCGCCGCGTCTCCTTCAACGAGGCCGCCCTGTTCGAGCAGAGCCGCAAGGCCCAGGACAAGGGCCGCAGGTGGGGCGGGTAACCGCTGGGCCCACACGCGGCGGG
>NW_006209805.1:773062-774557 GCF_000334495.1 Tupaia belangeri chinensis | reverse complement strand
CACCATCCACGAGTGTGACGCAGGCGAGGCCAGCTCGGCCCCCCCGCCCCGCGTGCCCGCCGCCCCCAAGGCCAGCCTCGCCATCTTCCAGGTGAGGGGGCGTGCAGCTGGCCGGGGCTCCAGGTGGCAGCCTGCCCTCTGGACCCCTTGCCCTCACCTTCACCTGGTGGGCAGGTGGCTCCTGGGCCCCATGTCAGGGTGGGGCGGGGGGGCTGGCGGCCGGGCCCAGCACGCCCTCGCCCCCCTGTGCCCGTTGACCTGTCACACTGCTTCCTCCCCACCCGGCTCTGTCCCGCAGCCCCCGGGGGAGGCCCTCACCGGCCGCTCCGTGGGCCCCAGCTCCGCCCTGCCAGGTGACCCCTACAACTCGGCCGCGGGCGCCCCTGACTTCGTGGAGATCAGCCCCTCGGCATCCAGCGACTCTGGGGACGGCACTTCGGTGAGGGCCCCCGTGTGTCCCCACGGTGTGTCCAGGACATGGTCGGCCTGCGGCTGCTCGCCAAGGGCCTCTGTTCCCCCCGGGTCCCACACATGGCAGGCACAGGGGTGGGTAGCACAGACTCACACTCACACACGTGGTCCCTGGGCTCCCACATTATCGGTGTCCTGTCCTTGGGCTGAAGGGAGGATGGATATCTACCCCTGCGGCCAGCCTGCCTGAGCTGCCCTTGTCCCCCCAGCCGGACCCAGGGGCCAGGAGCAGCAAGGCAAGTGGGCCCAGGGCCACAGTGGCGCCCGGGGAGGCGGGCCCCGGCTCCGGGACGGGCACAGTGCTGCAATTCTTCTCACGCCTGCGCCGCCACGCCAGCCTGGATGGGGCCAGCCCCTACTTCAAGGTCAAGAAGTGGAAGCTGGAGCCCAGCCAACGGGCGTCCAGTCTGGACACACGAGGTGAGCACTGGCCACTGCTGCAGGCAGCTGGGAGTGCATGCAGGGGTGCGGCCGGCGTGCCCAGGACCAGCGTCGGCACTCTGCACCAGAGTGTCCTGCAGACTCCGGGCCTTCGGGGCATCCAGCCTGGGGGAAGCAGGACGGTATCTCAGGGCATTGGCCACTGCCCCTTCCTAGGCTGGCATGTGTCTGCCCAGTCCTGCCTGCCCAGGTGCTGCACTGCTGTGAACTGAGGCTGGGGGGGACCACGGCTGGGGCCCCAGACGCTCATCCTTGGGGCTCTGTGAGGGTCGCCATCACAAGGAAACCACCATGGACACGTCACAGGAGGGTGGCTGTGGTAGGGTCCTGGGACTGGAGGCCACCGTGGGCCCCAAGTGGCAGCGTCTTGTGTGTGAGCACACGTGGGGTGACGGCCTGGCCTGTGCATGGCCATGCCTACCACTGCTCCAGGGTGCTGAGCAGGGCAGCTGTCCCGGGAGGGTCTGGTGGCAGCTGAGGACCTTGGGGTGGGCACCTGTCTTCACAGGAGAGGCCAGGCGGTGGCGAGTGAGTGGAAGGGAGGCGCAGCCTGGCATGAGCCCCGGGTTGGCCCAGCTGGGGG
>NW_006209805.1:771097-772394 GCF_000334495.1 Tupaia belangeri chinensis | reverse complement strand
TCTGGTGTGGGGCCCCGGGTGGACCCAGTTGTGGGGGGGGGGCATGCAGGGAAGGTCCATCTGGCTGCCATGTCAGGAGGGCAGGTGCAGGCCAGCAGGTTCCAAGGGACTTGCTGCACGGGCACCAGAGCCTTCCCTGGGCAGGGGCACCGGCTGTCCGCTGTGTCTGGCTGAGGCATACCTGAGGCTCTTCACGTCTGCCCGAACCTGCTGTCCACACCCTGGCCCTGGCCGGGGCACACGGACACGGTGGGTGAGCTGCTAGGGGGCGCGCTGCTGACGGTCTCCCCTGCACAGGCTCCCCCAAGCGGCACCACTTCCAGCGGCAGCGGGCAGCTAGCGAGAGCATGGAGCAGGAGGGCGGTGCCGCCCCCAACACCGACCTTATCCAGTACATCGCGGGCGCCGGCGACGCTGTGGCCTTCCCATCCCCCCGCCCCTTCCTGGCCAGCCCCACCAGCCCGCCCCCCACTCTCGGCAGGTATTTTTCAGTAGATGGAGGTGCTAGGGGTGGACCCCTGGGCCCTTCCATGCTCCATCCCCCCCAGGCAGCCCAGGGCGTGCTCGGCCAGCCCCGTGGACACCTGCTGTCCAGCTTGGACCGGAGGAGGGAAGCAGGGAGAGACCGGGTAAGGGAGGGGGTGTGCAGAGACCCTCAGGACAGGACTGCACCCCAGGCAGGGCCACGTGTCTACTCTGCCGTCACCTCCCATGGTGGCCCCCAGCCCTCCCATTTGCCCAGGTTCCTAAGGCCTGGACACTCCCTTTCAAGAAACTGCCACCCCCATGGCAGCTGAGGCCAGGGGCCCACAGCAAGGGGTGGGGACCAGACACCAGTCCCTTTTCTGGTTGGGCTGCATAACCCTCGACTTCGGTGTGTACTCCTCATTGCAGGGAGGGTGGTGAGGCAGCCCGCCTAGGGGAGGGGCCGAGCTCTTCCCGCCCAGGCCCAGCAGGTGCAGGGTTGCAAGGAGGCCAGGACTCAGGATCTACCCAGACTCCCTGCAAGGGTGATCTCTTGTAGCATGGTCTTTAGGGCCGGCCTGGCCCCCAGCCCTGCCCTGGAGCTAGTCTGGCTGCGGGAGAGGGCCCAGCAGGGCGGGCTCTGACAAGGCCTGGCTTGCAGGCTAGAGGCTGATGAGGCGGGAGAAGCCAGCCCCGAGTCTCCCGCGGAGCGCGGCGGCGGCAGTGTGGGGTCTGAGCAGCCAGAGCCGGAAGCGGAGCCGGACGCCGAGCGGGACGCGGGCCCCGAGCAGGCCCAGACCAGCTACCGCGACCTGTAGAGCCTGCGCGCCTC
>NW_006209805.1:764038-770574 GCF_000334495.1 Tupaia belangeri chinensis | reverse complement strand
AAGCTGGGGGCCGGCCTGGAAGAGAGACTCTTCCCGCCGCGCCTGGCCGAGCCCGTGGTCGCGGCCCCTGCGCTGGTCGCTGCTGCGCCCACGTCCCCCGACCACAGCCCGGTCTAAGCCCCGCGCCCCGAGATCACCTATGCTGCTCAGTCAGCGCGGCCTCGGCAGCGGGAGAGGCCTGGGGGCTCTACTCACGGTCGGCGCCACCCCTGGCGCGCACGCGCACAGCCCCTCCAAGCGCAAGACCCGAGCACCCAGGCTCGCCAAGGGAGTGTCCGACGCCCATCTGCGCCCCCGGGACTCGTCTAGCCGCCCTTGGCCCTAGAAAACGGTGGCATGCGCGCATCACGCCGGCCCGGGACACGGAAGGTCGGCAGCACAAGGCGCATGTGCAGGGCCGTTTTGGCCCGGAGCCTGGGAGTGGCTCACGGCAGGGGCGCGGCGCCATGTGCTCACAGTCCGGGCACGCGGGCTCGAGGCCGCTGCTGCCAACGTTTACCTCACCGCGAGTGCCCGAGGCCGCCCGCGCCCTCCAGCAATAACCGCCGCCAACCGCCGGGCGTCTGCCCTTCCCCACGCTCGCCCTCGCATGAACTGCGCTGTCCGAAGGTGCCGCCGCCGGCAGGACTGTCGTGGCCGACGTGAACAAACCAGGCCACGGCTTCCAGTTCCCCAAGCTTTATTTATTGCCAAAGGAGGGGCAGCCCCGGCTGCCCGCCCGCCACCCCAGCACACTCTGCCGTCTCTGGTCGACTATAAAACTCACTGCACACTCCTGCCTGCTCTGGCCTTCTCTGGGGACCCAGGCGGGGGCTGGCGGCTACCGGGAGAGCACAGGGCCCAGGGCTGCCAGAGGACACCAGGCAGGGGCGTGGCCTGCCACCCAACAGTTCCCAAGCACCCCTCACAACCACAGCTCAAATCCACCTGTTTTATTTTTTTCTTAAAAATTGAAAAAAAAAAAAAAAGATCAGGAGAAAGGAACCAGCTGAATGGTAAAAAGAGGCAGCCGTGTGGCTCCCCTGGTGCCCGCATGCATGGGGCTGGCGCTGTCTCCACACTGGGCGAGTGGGTCGGCGCTGCCTGGCCACTGGGGTGGGTGCGGGAGGCCCTCCAGGTGGCAGAGCACCACACGGCGAGGGCCAGCGCCGCGAGGGCAGGGCCAGTAGTCTAAACGTAAAGTGCATGGGAAGGCCGGGCCCTCTCCCTGCCCCCGGCCACGGCCACGGCCCGCAGGGAACTGCATGGCAGCAAGCTGCGTCCACCGTCCGTGCTGTGTGTGGGCGGTGCCCGGCCCCTGCTGTCCCTGCCCGGCCCTCCGGATGATCCTAACTCCTGTGGGGTGGTCAGCACACAGGCATGGTGGCCACCGTCCCCAGTGGGTGGCAGCCAGGAGTCGGCAGGAAGACTGAGGGCCTGGGCCATGCACCTGGAGGCAGGCTGGGCGCAGGAGGCAGAGGGTCAACCTGGGCGCCGGGACCCTCCTGGCCCGAGGTGGGCCTCACCTATAGGCCCAGCCACACAGTGGGGCATCTGTGGCCAGGGAAGACCACTGGAGTCAATCCTCAGGGCAGACCCAGTCTGGCCGGCCTCCATCCTTCCAACCAGCTCAGGCTGGCCACTGAGCATGGGGACACAGCTCAGACAGTGGCTCTGAGTCCAGCTAGCTGGACCCTCTGCAGGGGACCTGACCTGCAGGGCTTAGAGCACAGCGGCCAGGCAGAGCCCTCAAGGCCGCACCAACCCTCCCCGCCACCCGCCACGCAGTGCCCCACAGGCTGCATCCGGCCCGGCGTGGCCCGCAGATGCAGTAGCTGGCATGGGGGAAGCAACCTCTCTGCCATGTCTCAACCACGGCCACCACACAGGCGGTGCTGCCGCACACCGCCACCCAGACCCGTGGCCAGCAGGACCCGCATACACTGGACCGGTGCAGTGGCTGCAGTGGCGGTGGCGCCGGCCCTGGCCAGGCCCCAGTGCCCTGAGGGCCGCACCTGCAGGGCCACCCTCACTGCTGCTTGCAGGCCGACAGCCGGCGGGTCTTGCTGCTGGTGGCGCAGGCCTTGCGGGCGGCGCTGGTGCCGGGCCTGCCCTCCGTCTTGGCTTTGGTGCTCAGCGGTGCCGGCTCCGTGCCATTCACGCACACAGCCTTGGGCAGGGCCCGGCTCTGTCCGTTCTGACTGGCCTCCTCTTCTGGGACCTGTCCTAGGAGACAGAGTGCAGCCTGAGCAAAGGATCGGGTCCCCCCGGAACCAATGCCACCTCCCAGAGGCTTGGGGGACCCTGAGACGGCCAGGTGGGAGGGGCCTCCCCCACCCGTGTCCATGCACCTGCCTTGGCCCCAGGCGGGACCGGCCTGTAGTCTGGTCTGTAGGCAAAGTCCAGGCATTGGGAGAGTGCTGAGCCCCGCCCAGCTCACCCACCCGCTCTGCTCCGGACTGAGCTGGGGGTCTGCAAGGAGGGGCCCTCACTGCCCCACACGACCCCCAGGTCCTGCTCCCAGGGCAGCGGGGAGCCCATGAGGTTGCAGGACAGGTGTGTGAGGTCCCATACAGGGTGGCGTGGGCTGAAGGGGTAGCTGAGGCCCACCCTCACAGCAGAGGGGTGTGGACGGGGCAGCGGCCATACCCGGCTGCTTGCTTCCCCTGCCCTGAGCTGGCCCTGCTGTCCCTAGAGCCTGTGCACCCACCAAGGCCCTTCTCCCCAAGGTCAGAACCTGACCCAGCAGCCCCAGGTCTTGACACAGGCACCACTGGGGTCCGGGCTCCCAAAGCTCATGGCTCCACTGCACGTGGGCCAGCCACGGCCTGGGCCCTGCTCACTGACACCTGGTACCACAACCACCTCGGAGGGTGCCGGAAGCCCCAGGGCAGGGGCCACGCCCACACCATACACTGCCCACACCTGGCAGGTGCGGGCTGCCGCGACGCTGGGGTCTGCCTACGTGCCCAGCGTCATGCCTCAGGCATGGCAGCAGGGAAGGACCCACCATGCGTCCAGGCCATCCCTCCTGCCAGCCTCGCTGGGTCAATGGGGATGACCTCGCCCTCCTGCTGGAACGGCTTAGGGCTTGCACAGGCCCGCAGGGTCTCCCTGCAGGCACCCAGCTGACAAGAGCGAGCACGCCCCCCTCGTGACTCTGAGGCCCTCCCTGGGGCCCCACTGACCAGGCCTCACGCTCCCTGGACTGCTCTTTCCCACTACCCAGGAGCCTCGCGGGGCACGTGCCCTGCCGGTGGGCACACCAGGACCTGCAAGAGGCCGTGGGCAGAGGGCCAGGGCCAGGACCTCTGGGATGCAGTCTGCTCTGCCTCGGGTGCCTCCACGTGGGACACTGCCCTGGCCCAGGGGCCGTCCCCATCCCCACCCCGCCGACCTGCCAAGGTGAGGGTCTGGGCTCAGCCTGGGAGAGGACCCTGGGCCACCATGCCTAGAAACAGAAAGCCTCTAAGGAGAAGGGGCGGCGCGGCAAGCATGTGCCCACAGACACAGCAGGAGGCTTTATGGGAGCACGGGGTGGGGCGGGACGGGGTGGGGCGGGGCTGCCTGGGTCCTCGCTAAGCCCTGCCTCAGAAGCTTCCTCGCCACCTGGGGGAGTAAGGGTGGGCGGGTCAGGGCGGCAGGTAGGGCGGGCCGAGGGCCAACGGACCCTCTCCTGGCCAGCCGCCGGCGAGACGACCCACTCGCACAGCCCAGGTCTCCCACCTGCTTCTGTGGGAAGGTGGGCTGGGAGGGTGGAGGCGCGGCAGCTCAGCAGAGATGACGCGGGGCCGGCCAGAGCAGCCGTCCCAGCCCCCAGGCCCCGGGGCACAGGCCGTCGGGTGGGCAGCGGCACTCCAGGACGTCCAGGCCGAGGCGGTGAGCGACACCATGCACATGGCGGGCGCCGGGACTCACCGGGCACCGTGAAGTCCTGAGTGTAGATGATGTCGTCCTCGATGTCAAAGAGGTCCTCGTCCCCATCCCCGTCCTCGCCGGCTGCGCCATGCAGGTCCTCCAGGTAGGGCACCACCGTCATGCTGCGCCACCGGTCCCTCGTGTCGGGGCTCGGTGGAATGGGCACCGGCGCCTCGGCCGGCGGGTGTTTCTTCCGGAACCAGCTGCAGAGGCCAGAGTGCCGGCCCTCAGGAGGGGTCCGCCCAGTTGCCCGCAGCCATGACCAACAGCGGCAAGACCAGGCCGCCCTGCCCAGGGGTGGCTGTGGCCAGCCCCAAAGATGCCCTCCGCTGGCCGGGTCCTACCAGGGCCACAACAGGCGGGCCTACGAGCCGAGCAGTCCAGGATGCGCCCTGCTGCTCCAGCCCCTGGGGACAGCGGGGACAGGTCAGAACCTGCAGGGATGGGGGTAGCTATGCCAGAGGTCCGGCTTGAAGTCGGATGGGACGACTAAGAGGCCCCCCCCGCCGGCCGACAGCTGCTCAGCAGTCGTGGCCTTCAGGAAAGGAGCAGGAGCGAGGCTCCCTCTGCACTGGCCAGCTTGGCTGGCAAGAGGGCGAGAACCTGTGGGCGACGGTGTGGACAGCCCTGCACATCCCTCCAGACACACTGCCAGGCCAGGCCAGGCCACAGCCTCAGCTAGGGGCCAGGGGCCACCCCAGAAGGGGCTCCCTCCCCCCGCCAGCCCTGACTGGCTCAGCTTGGAGCCCACAGGCAGGAGTAGGGCAGCGGCTGCCCTTCCGGCCCTGCCGCCTGCACTTGGAGCTGATCCCAGCTGTCCTGGCTCACAGAGACGGGGAGGTGGTGGTAGTGCCCAGGACGAAGGCAGCAGAGCGGCCTGGGGCCTGCCCCCATCCCTGTGGCAGGGTCAGATACCTGCTCCCTGTACCGAGCCCCAGGTGCTGGCCCTGCGAGCTGAGAGCTGCGGTCCTGGCTGCGTCCCTCCCGGGACCCGGCTGCCCACCAACTCCCGAGGGCAGCCGGGCCGGCTCACCTGTGCTGCCTGATCTGCCGTATGGAGAATCTCTTGGCGGGCTCGTACTCCAGCATTCCTGGGGGAAGTGCTGTGTCAGGCTGGCACCAGAGGCCTGGCCCTTCCAGCTGGGGGACAGCCAGGCACAGCCCGCCCTGGGGGGCACACCCCACCCGCTGGCCTCCTGGCAAGGCCAAGGGCAGCTGACCGGCCAGTGTCACCGGCTGCCCGCCAGGGGACAGCAGCAGGCAGAGCCCGGCAGACCTGCACAGGAGGGGGCTGCCTCGGGTCTGGGGTCTGGAACAGGAGGGGCAGCCCGGCCCCCAGCAGGTCACAGAGATGCCGAGGGCTTGCAGGGTTGGTGGCCCCAGCTCAGGCCCACCTCGCAGCAGGTCGGAGAGCGGGGGGCCGCAGTCCCCGGGGATGGTGTAGTCGCCTCTCCCGATGTTCTCGAACAGCTTGTAGATGTTGTCCCCTTCGAAGGGGTACAGGCCCGTCGTGATGTTGTAGCTTCGTTGTGGCCGAGGGAGAGACGCGTGGTTATACGTGGCCCAGTGCCCGGGGAGCCCCAGGCCGGCCACCAGCATGTGGGCACAGCGGCCAGAGCTCGCACCCACGGTGGCCAGGCGGGGAGCCCTGCCCCCCTGCCCCACGGGGCTTCCTTTTGGAGGCGAAAACCTGGGCTCGGGCAGGCGCGGAGGAGGATGCTCCTCAACAGAGCGGGGCACAGCGCCCACCTGCGGCGGCATCTGGAGTTCTGGCCGGCCGGCATGCCACACCTATGGGGGCCCAAGGAGTGGGTGGAGCTTGGCGGGCACTTACAGCGTGACCCCAGCCGACCAGATGTCCACCTTGAAGCCCGAGAAGGTGTCCAGGCCATTGGCGATCTCGGGCGGCTGGAAGGCCGGGGAGACCTGGCTGGGACGCGGCAGCCAGTGGGTGCAGCGCCTGCGGGGTGGCACACGGCCCTCAGGGGGGCGCCTGGGCGCAGGGGCCCCAGGGCGCAGGGCGGGGCCTACCTCAGCCACGCCCAGGTCGGAGATCTTGAGGGTGCCCCCGGTGGTGAGCAGCAGGTTCCCGGGCTTGATGTCCTTGTGCACGATGCCCTGGCTGTGCAGGTACTCCAGGCCGTCCACCAGCTGGCAGAAGTACCTGTGGGCCACGCCACGAACGTCGGGCAGGGCCGGGCCTGCGCACACGCCCTCTGCTGCTGCCTGGCCCCTAGCCAGCAGCCTCAGAGCGAAGGGGCCACCGTGAGGAACCACGTGGGTCCAGGACACCAGACGTGAGGAAGGCCTGCCAAGGCAGCCCACCGGGCCACCAGGCGAGGGCCGGCCCACATCTGGGCCCACAGAGCCCCAGCCCACCCATCGCCTGGTGACCGTGCCAGGAAGGCCCGGAGCCAGCGCCTCGTCCTGCAGCCCGGCCGCCCGGTGCTCACCCATGCGCCTGGCACACCGGGAAGCGCTTCTCGGGCACGCTGTCCAGCATCTCCTGCATGCCACACACGCAGTACTCCATCACCATATACGTGCTGCGCTAAGGAAACCACGCTGGCAGGTGCACCGCGCGCCGCTGGGGCAGATGGGGCCTGGCTGAGCTGAAGAGGCGGGGCGGAGGGGCGGGG
>NW_006209805.1:757410-763020 GCF_000334495.1 Tupaia belangeri chinensis | reverse complement strand
GAGGCGGGCGGGCGGGCAGGGTGGATATATCTTCTGTTTCTCCTCGTTGTACAGCACGTCCACCAGCTGGATGACGTTCCGGTGCCGCAGCCTCCTCAGCAGCTGGATCTCCCTGTGGGCGCAGGCATCAGCACACGGCCCCCCACGGCGTACGCCCGCCCTGCTGCACAGCGCCAGGAGGTCCCGCCTCTGCAGGACAGCCACCCTCGCCCGCGGTCCTGGGCCAGTGGGCGGCACAGGCAGAGGACCAGAGCTCCGGAGACAGGCTTGCTACGCTGGCCCCGCCCTGCCCACACTGGAGGAGCCCCAGTGTCCGCCAGGACAGCCTGCGGGAAACCCAGGGGTCACGGTCCTGGAGTGCCCAGAGAGCCCAGCGAGAGACAGAAGCTGGGTGTGGAGATGCCCGTCGCTCAGTGCGCCCCAGCACCACCCTGCCTCCTCCAGGAGGCCTTCCCTGACTTCTCCCCTCTTGGTGCGACCTCAGACAGCTGAGGCGGCAGGAGCTGGGGGATGGGCAGCCGGCTCTCAGGGATACGGTGTAAGCCCCATGTGTGCCCTGAGGCCAGTTGCTCTGAAGGGCCTGCCTGCCGGCTCCCTTCTGCCAGCTGGGCTCTGCGGACGCTGGTGGCGCCAATTCCCGGCAGGACCTCGTGTGGCTATTTATAGAGTCTGGCGGACACCCAAGGCAGCGAGGGAGGCCGAGGGCCAAGCTGGGCACGACGACCACTGCTGCCCGGTGCTGCACGGCCCTGGCCTCCCCGCTGGCGAGGGGCTCAGCCCCACATGGGGCCCATGCCCAGGACGGGGGCCATCTCAGGAGACGTCAGCAGTGGGGGACAGACATGAGTCACCCCCCAGGCGGTCGGCGCCCCTGCCCCGCCCCTCAAGACGCCCCAGCCGGCCACTATGACGGCAGGGCTACCTCCTGGGGCAGGAGCTCCCTGCTCAGCGGGAACCCAGCCCAGTGCCCACCTCCTCGGTGAGGGCAGGGTGGACTCTCAGGACCACAGCACGAGGGGCCTGGCCCACCAGGGACGTGGCCCACGGGCGGTCTCCAAACATCTGGAGAGAAGGGCCCAACTTACCCTGGGGCTTGTGACAAGGTACTGCGTCCAGCCAGGGAGTGGGACCACAGAGCCCCAGAGCTCAGGCCAGCGTGTGAGGCCACAGACATGCAGGACACACAGCCTTGCAGGGGGCACAGTGAGTCACCGATGCCACAGTACGGCCCCACTGCAGAGGACAGCGTTGGTGCCCACGGCTGTGGGGGCAGAGCTCAGTGCCCTCCAGGACATGGTCTCTGCACAGGTAATGGAAGCAGGCCCACCTCTGGACCAGCTCCAGGACAGGAGCCCCCCAAGTCCTGCCTGCCACAGAACCCCAGATGTCACCCAGGGTCCCTTCCACAGAGCCTGCCTCCAGGCGGGAGACCTGCCCCATGCACTGGGATGATGCACACCCTCCTCTCAAGGCCACCCAAAGCCCCTGCCGGGCCTCCCCACCAGACAACACCTAGTCCCTCTGGCCGAGGTCTGGATGGCTGAGTGGCACTGGGCAGCACCTCCGGGTGAGAGCCAGATGGCAGGCGAGACTCCCGGCTCTGGGCGGAGGTGGAACCAGCTCCCTCCAACCTACTGCGCACTGCCTGGGACACCTCAGGGCAGAGGCCCAGGCTGGGGCTGGCAGAGACTGCAGGGCCGGCCAGGGTCCCCATGCAGCTGAGCCAGCTCACCTGGAGCCAGGGCAGTAGCGCCCCGCCACAGTACTCGCCTCCACGCCACAGCCGCCAGGGCAGCTGTCCCAGGAGGACCGAGGGCCGGGCCAGGCCAGGGCCCGCGGTGCGCGGCTGGTCGTGGTCCCGACGTGGCCTGTCACAGACACCAGCCTGTACTCCAGCCCTGCCACCACTAGTCCAGCGGGTGTGTCCAGCACCACCAAGCAGCAGCAAGGCCCCAGAGGCACCTGGATCCAGAGAGCCAGTCCCACTATGTGCTGAGTCCTGCTCAGAGGGCCAGGGAACTGCACTGCCCTGCAGGACCTCCCGCTGGGCCGTGCCGCTCCACAGGGACCAGGCCGCAACAGCGGACAGGAGGGGAGACCTCCACCCCTGGCTCACCCACCAGGGCCTTCCACCACATGCCCCAGGTGTGCATGGGAGACAGAGCTCCCTGGACCAGATCTGGGGGCCATTGTCCCCAGCAGAGGATACAGGCCAGATCAATCCCTGGGGGCATCCTGCCCCTCTGGCTCCATGCCGGGGACATCTCACCCATCATGACAGCCACAGTGGTCCCTAGTTACCGGCCAGTGTCCCTGGAGCCCTCACAGGATCATCCGCGGTTCTCTGTCCTGTCTGGAGCCCACACCCTTGGACTCTCTGGACCCCAGTGGCCACCCACCCCTCTTCCACAGTCTCTCGCTCACCTGTCCTGTCCACCAGGGCCTTCCCTGCAGGCCTGCACCGTGACACCACCTGTCCTCTATGCTACATGCTGCAGAAGGCCAGCCCACGACATCACGGCCCAAGTCATCTGACAGGAACTAATCCCACACAGCTGCCACCTCCTCTCAGTGAAATACAAGGACACCAAGCCAGGCCCAGGCCAGGGTCTCAGCAGGGCAGGGGCCCAGGTGCTGCAGGTGCAGAGGTGGCTGCTCTTACATGCTCTGTGTGCAGAGCCAGCCCTACCAGGTGCAGAGTCGGTTCCCCCCACCAGGTGCTCCAGGTGCAGAGTCGGTTCCCCCCAGGTGCAGAGCCAGGCCCCCCAGGTGCTCCAGGTGTGGAGTCGGTTCCCCTCAGCTGCTCCTAGGTGCCTCGGGTGCAGAGCCAGCCCTCCCAGGTGCTCCAGGTGCAGAGTCAGTTCCCCTCAGGTGCTCCAGGTGCGGATTCTCCAGGTGCAGATTCTCCAGGTTCAGAGTCGGTTCCCCCCAGGTGCAGAGCCAGGCTCCCCCCACAGGTGCTCCAGGTGCGGAGTCAGTTCCCCTCAGGTGCTCCAGGTGCAGATTCTCCAGGTGCAGAGTCGGTTCCCCCCAGGTGCAGAGCCAGGCTCCCCCCACAGGTGCTCCAGGTGCGGAGTCAGTTCCCCTCAGGTGCTCCAGGTGCAGATTCTCCAGGTGCAGAGTCGGTTCCCCCCAGGTGCAGAGCCAGGCTCCCCCCACAGGTGCTCCAGGTGCGGAGTCAGTTCCCCTCAGGTGCTCCAGGTGCAGAGTTGGTTCCCCCAAGGTGCTCCAGGTGCAGGTGCTCCAGGTGTAGGTGCTCCAGGTGCAGAGCCAGTTCCCCCAAGGTGCAGAGTCAGTTGCTCTCAAATGCTCCAGGTGCAGAGCTAGTTCCCCCCAGGTGCAGAGTCAGTTTCTCTCAAATGCTCCAGGTGTGGAACCAGTTCCCCCCAGGTGCTCCAGGTGCAGGTGCTCCAGGTGCAGAGCCAGTCCTCCCCAGGTGCAGTCAGTTTCTCTCAAATGTTCCAGGTGCAGAGCCAGCCCCCCCAGGTGCAGAGTTGGTTCCCCTCAGATGCTCTAGGTGCAGAGTAGGTTCTCCCCAGGTGCTCCAGGTGCAGGTGCTCCAGGTGCAGAGCCAGCCCCCCCCCCAGGTGCAGAGTCGGTTCTCCCCAGGTGCAGAGTCAGTTCTCCCCAGGTGCTCCAGGTGCAGGTGCTCCAGGTGCAGAGCCAGCCCTCCCAAATGCTCCAGGTGCAGAGTTGGCAGCTCCCAGGCACAACCAGTGGTGCTGATGCCAACAGATGCAAACAGCGCACTTTCTTTTATTTCTAAGGGAGGTTTTTGTTATAGGGCACATGCACTCACCAGAGACACAGAGCGAGAAATTACCCCTCGGGGGTGATGGCCACACCACAATCCCTTCTCCATTCTCCGCTTTGGATCTTGGGCACACACACACATGCCCTTGGAGTGAGTTTTAAGCCACTGGGTCTGGGACTCGAACACGTTCTATTACATGGGAGTCCAGAAACGTGACCATTATGCCAAGTGCTGGTCCTTTTTCTGACCATGTTAGAACATTCTTTTTAAATGGCTGTGCCCACAGGTGGCATAGTGGTTGAGGTACTGGACTCCCACATGGCTCACTGCGGTTCAAGTCCCGGACCAGGCAGCATGCTATCTTGCTTTCTCTCTCTCTGCCTCTGGCTGGTGAGTGTATATCCCCTGTAGCAAATTTAAAATGATGATAATGATAAATAAAATTATTTTTAAAAATTTGCCAGAGAGTATCCTTGTTACCCTAGGAGAGACCGAGATAGAAAGTGAGAAGTCAGCCCCCAGGGAGATGGCAACCCACTCTCCTCCACCTCCCCTTGGGATTCTGAGCACGTATGCACACGTGCCCACTGCGAGGTCCAGAACTCAGAGCCCAGGGGGCCATGCAGGTTCCAGCCGCCTGAACCATATCACCCCAGCTGGCCCGAGTGCTTCCTTACATAGAGGCCAGGCGGGTCCACTCCAGGTCTTTGGATTCCACCCCTTCAGGTAAGAGGGCTGAAGCAGCCTGTGTGAGGTCACCTGTGTCACACGGCCACACGGGGGAGAGGTGTGAGGTCACCTGTGTCACCCGGCCACACCGGGGAAGGCAGGCATGAGGTCACCTGTGTCACACGGCCATGCCGGGGAGAGGTGTGAGGTCACCTGTGTCACACGGCCATGCCGGGGAGGGGTGTGGGGTTGTGGTCACCTGTGTCACACGGCCATGCCGGGGAGAGGTGTGAGGTCACCTGTGTCACACGGTCATGCCGGGGAGAGGTGTGAGGTCCCCTGTGTCACACAGTCATGCCGGGGAGGGCAGGTGTGAGGTCCCCTGTGTCCCACGGCCATGCCAGGGAGAGGTGTGAGGTCACCTGTGTCACACGGCCATGCCAGGGAGGGCAGGTGTGAGGTCACCTGTGTCACACAGTCATGCTGGGGAGGGTGGACGTGTGGTCACCTGTGTCACAAGGCCACGCCAGCAGAGAGCAGAGGCAGCGAGCAGTACTCAGGGCCTCACAAGAGGGCTAACCGGAGATGCGGCTACAAAACCACATCTGGGCTACCTGTGCCAGGGGTTGGGAGCTGCACCGGCACTGCGGCCAGCATGTCCCAGCCCAGCCCCGGCCTGGTCACCTGAAACACCCGCCAGGCACATGTGCATGCCCCACATCCCCTCAGGGCAGAGACGGGGCAGTCAGTGTGTGACCACGCCCCTTCCTGTCTCTACAGAGGACACGCACCCTCCGCAAAGAACCACCCCCCCCCATGGGAACCAGCAGTTAGCGTAATGGCTATGTCACTGGAAGCCCACGTAGTTGGCAGCGGTTCGCGTCCCGGACCCGGTGGCTTAAAACCCATGCAGGGCGCGTGTGCGTGCGTGCCCAAGATCCCGAGAGGAGAATGGAGGAGAAGGGACTGCAGCGTGGCCATCCCCCCAGGAGGGTGATTTCTCGCTTTCTGTCTCTCTGTCTGTCTCTGTCTGTCTGGCAAGCGCACGCGCTCTATAGTGAAAAAACTCTCAAAAAATAAAAAAAGAACCACCAGCACCCCACATGCCCCACACGAGCTGGGCTGTCGAACACACAGGCCAAGCCGCAGTGCTGGCTGGGGGGCTGGTGCCCGTCTCTACCCCCCCG
>NW_006209805.1:754471-757305 GCF_000334495.1 Tupaia belangeri chinensis | reverse complement strand
GGGGAGCTGCTGCCAGTCTCTACCGCCCGTGTTTCCGGGGCTTCCTGCTCACGCTAGGTCTTACCAGGGAAGAGCTGAGCTTAAAGCAACAGGGAACCTGCGTGCTCAGCAGGGACAGGAAGCACTTCTGAGCCAAGAGGAAGTGGCACCTTCCATCCGTGGGGCTGCGCGGGGCGGGCACGGGCTGCCCCGACTTCTTGGGGCCCTGCCCGAGGGGCTGCCAGGAGAAGCAGGCTGGTGAGCTGACCGGGCTACCCAGAAGGAACTGGCAAGGACGGGCGTAAAAGCCTAAAAGCGGTTTGGGCTCGGAGGAGCAGGGAGTCGCTGGCTCTGGGGGGCAGGGCGCGGAGACCACAGTGCCGCCGGGGAGGCCCAGACTCCCCCCAACGCTCCAGGGGGCAAGCCCAGCCAGTCATGGCTTGGCCACAGACAGGTGCAGGACCCCGCACCCCCGTCAGTCTCTGCCGACGCTTCTAAGATAAGGCAGGACCCTCAGAAGGAGGGACACCACGGCGAGCGGAAGTCGCAGCTCAGGACAAACACCCGCACGGCCCCACGAGTCAGCCACCATCCCAGACGGAAATGACGCGAGTGCCCCTTGTCTGGGGACAGACAGCCCAGGGGCTGTCCACACAGGGGATGTGACCCATCACGACAAGGACAAGGCCCAACACAGGCCACCGCGTCCGTGTGCTCAGGGGGCAAAGCCACAGGCCACTCAGGGTGGGCCCCCTACCAGGCCACCTACAGGGACAGCAAGGGGACTTGTGGGTGCAGAGCTTGTGGGGGGCTGCTCCTGGGGATGGGCAGCTTTTGCGGTGATGGAATGTTCTGGAAGATGGGAGCTGGCCACAGCGTGAGCCTGGCATACACCCTGAGTTACGCGCAGGCGCTAAAAGGTGACCCTCGTGACCCGTGAGTTACACACCGGCCGCTGGCAAGAAACAGACCAGTGTGGCCCTCGGGGACGTGGGGTCCTCGGAGCCCCCACGCAGCCGACTGCCCAGCCGGGCCCAGCAAACACCCTGTCGGCTCCACGGTCTGTGGAGGCCAGCCCTAGCCCCAGCACCGGCCTCATCCCGCTTTGCCCAGGGAAGTGACACAGGGAGACATTCAGAAACAGGGACACCAAACGATGACGAGGGGACAGCCCCATGCTGGGCTGCCCTGCGGGGTGGGCCAGGGCTGAGGCCAGGGCCCCCTGCAGACCTCCAGGGTTGTCACCTGCTCACAGGGCAGGGCTCTGGTTCTCAGCTGGCTACACCCAGCCACCCTCCAGACCCAGTGCCTGCTGCCAGCGGTGGGCAGGGGCGGGGCGTTCCTGCGGGTCCCTTGTGACACCCAGTCCTGGGAAGCACCTGCTGTGTCCCTCAGAAAGAGCACTCGGGAAGCGCCTGGGAGGCTGGGACACTCCAGGCACCAGCTCATGCAACACGGCTCCTCTGAGCTGCTGTAGGGCGCCAGCTCCCGCACAGCACATGGGCCGAGCGCTTGATGGGCACCAGCGCCAAGTGAACCTGCCAGGGCGACGGCGGCCACAAGCAGGGACCCTCAGCGCCTACGGAGGCCCTCCCACAGGTGCAGGGTGTGAAGCTGCAGGTGCCATCACGCAGACAGGTGGAGGAGGCCGTGCAGGCCTGCAGGGCTGGACCCCACGGCGCCTTCTCATGGGGTGGATGAGGGGGGGCGTCCTTGTCTCTCACCCCGCCACACAGAGCTGCTGCCTGCGGGGGAAGGTGTAGGTGCCACCGCCCGTGACCAGGCCTCGGGAGGGCTCTGGGTTTGCGGGCAGCACTTGGGCGCGAGAGCAGGAGAGGCGGCCAGGAGCCGGGTTCCGGGAGGACCAGCGGCTCTCCGCCCTGGCTCACCACGCGTTCCTAAGTCCAGGGACCAGACCGACTGCAGGGCCCTGCCCCATCGCTGCAGATGCCGGCGTGGGACCTAGAGAAAAGCTCTGGGCACCGAGGGACCGCCCCGAGACTCTGGCAGGTCCTGGTCAGCACTGAGAGGCCACCAACCGAGTCTGTTACAGCCTGGCGCAGACAGAGGGGCCTCCTTCCTGCAGGCGCTGGCAGCAGGGCCGGCCAGGGAGCCAGACCCTGTGCGCACACCCTTCCCCCGGCCACAGGCCACGGCCAGCAAGAGGCGGCACCCTCTGGGGCAGGGCTCCGACGACGGGGAGCAGGGCTCCACTATGGGACAGTCCGCCACAGGATGCGCCTGTTTGCGACCAACTGGGAACCTGGCAGCTCCGAAGGCCAGCTGGGCCCTGAGGGATGGCCGCCTGTCACCCCCAGGGTGTGCTCCCAGAGGGCCGGCCAGGGCCCACCTGGAGACGCTGGCCAGCAAGGTGCCTGAGGCTGCCTGGACACCCGGTCGCTGCTCCTGAAGCCCACGCGGCAGTCTAGGCCTGGCCCCCACCACGCGCGGCCTGGCTGTGTCCCCGCAGTGCGAGGGCCTGGACACAGCTCCTTGCCCAGGGCTGGACCCCAGGTCTCTCCCAGCCCTGAGCCTGTCTCCGCCGCCGTCCCTGGGCCCTGCTGCCTCGGTCATGGTCTCTGCCTGGCCCCCTTCTCCAGCCAGGGCCCCGGTGCCATGGGCCAGGCCCCGGCAGCCCGCCCAGACACAGAGGCAGAGCAGGGACCCACTGGCCCCGCCGCTGCTCATTTCCGGGAGCCTTTCAAGGGCCCCTGCCCCGCGTCACAGAGGGCGGGAGGGCACTGCCCGGCCACAGTCCAAGGTCACCGCCTCAGTCTGCCCTCGCCCTGGGGCAGGAAGGCTGGGCCCCAGAAGCCCTGTGGTGGGAGGGCGGGAGGGGCTGGGCAGCAGCGTGT
>NW_006209805.1:752272-753716 GCF_000334495.1 Tupaia belangeri chinensis | reverse complement strand
CCATGATAAGGACGGCTGGCCCCTCCAGGAAGCCTGCCTGAAAGTCAGGCCGCCCACGGCCTGCATGGAGGCCAGTACCGGGTGACACAGGGCTGGTGACACCTGCTGACCGCCCAGCCAGGCAAGCCCTTCCTCTGCAGTGGGGACGAGACGCACAGTGCACTGGCCTGGCCTGCAGGGCCTTGCACCACCGCACAGAAAACCGCAGGCCCCTCCCGGGCACCTGTGCGTGCCCACAGCTGGGACACGGGGACAGGCGCGGCCCACAGGGCTAGGGAGCCCAAACGCGCACGTGCACGTCTTGGGGCCTGAGCGCCCAGTCCACACAGTTTCCCACCACGCTCCCCTCGGCGGCATGGTGTCGCCTGGCCGGCCAGCCCCCTCAGGCCCAGTTCAAGGAACATGCAGGGGGGAGGCAGCAGGGGAGGAGGGCACCAGGGCAGTGGGAGAGGAAAGGGAGGGGAGAGAGAAGGGAAGAGGCAGGGAGCGAAGTGGAGACAGACAGAAGGGGGGACAGGGACAGAAGTTAGGAGAGTACGGAGAGGGCAAGGGAGGGGGGAGCAGGTACAGAGGAGAGCGGGCAGGGGAGCAGGCAGGGGAGAGGCAGGGGAGCAGGCAGGGGAGAGGGCAGGGGAGAGGCAGGGGAGCAGGCAGGGGAGAGGACAGGGGAGAGGCAGGGGAGCAGGCAGGGGAGAGGCAGGGGAGCAGGCAGGGGAGAGGGCAGCAGGGAGAGAGGAGAGCGGGCAGGGGAGCAGGCAGGGGAGAGGCAGGGGAACAGGTAAGGAAGCAGAAAGAGGAGCAGGAAGGGAAGCAAGTAGGGAAGCAGGTGGAGGGGCAGGTGGAGGAGCAGGTGGAGGAGTGCATAGGGGAGCAGGTCCAGGGCAGGCAGGGGAGCAGGTAAGGGGGCTGGTAGGGGAGAAAGTAGAGGACCAGGTGGAAGGGCAGGTAGGAGATCGGGTAGGGGAGCAGGGGCAGGGAGAGGGGCAGGGCAGCAGGTACAGAGCCAGATCCAGGAGCAGGTAGAGGGGCAGGGACAGGGGCAGGTGGAGGGGCAGGGACAGGTGGGGGGACAGGAGCAGGTGGAGGGGCAGGGGCAGGTGGAGGAGCAGGGCAGCAGGCACAGGGGCAGGAGCAGGGTGGCGGGGCGGCCCAGGACAGCCCGCGCGCACTCACTTCTTGACGTTGGCCTCGCCGTTAGGGATGCGCCGCAGCTTCTTCTTCTTGAGGATCTTGACGGCCCTGCGGCACAGCGTCTCCGAGTCCAGCACCTCCTTCACCTTGCCGTAGGAGCCCTCGCCCAGCAGGTCGCCCATCAGGTACTTGCCGATGAGCTTGGCGCGCTTGCGGCGCGGCTGGTAGATGACCTCGGTGGAGTCGATGCGGTGGATGAACGTGTCCATGCCCACCGACATCAGCTCGCCCTCCGCGAACAGCCCGAGCGGCT
>NW_006209805.1:747703-751708 GCF_000334495.1 Tupaia belangeri chinensis | reverse complement strand
CCCCCCCCGGCCCGCGCCCCCGCGCGCCCCCCGCCCCCCCGCCGCAGACACGCCCCCGCGGGACCGACGTGCACGCCCGTTGGCCGAGCCGGAAGGCCACGCCTCGTGGCCCGCCCCAAAGCCGCCTCTGATTGGGCCGTTTGGACTCGGGCGGGCGCCCAAGCGGGGATTGGCCCGCACTTGGCCCCGCCCCTGAGGTGGGCATGGATCGCACATTGGCCTGCAGAGGCGCCTGTCACGAGCAGTGGGCGGGACGCGGGAGTGGGAGGAGAAGCCTCGGCGGTGACCTCCGAGGGGCTTGGGGTTGAGGTCGGAGGTCGCGGCAACTACGGCTTCAGCGGAAACGGCTGTGGGATGAGCGCAGCCTTCGTGAGACCAGACCGCTGCTCTGGGACCCCGGGTGGGGCTGGGGACGCCTTCCAGGCCACCTCCCTTGATGCTCCCCTTTGGGACGAGGTCAAAGGTCAAAAAGTAGCCAACTGGCCCACTCGGGACAAAACTGATTGACGAGTCTCGGACCTTCGCGGGCCGAACTGCGCAGGTCAGCCCTGCCCTGCAGGGACTGGGACGGAAACGCGGCAGCAGGCGGGGTCCCGGCGCCCGCCCGGCTCGGGCAGCCCCGCCCCGCGCTCTGCGGGCCTCTGAAAGGGCACGGGGACACGCAGGGCGCCGTGCTGAGCGGAGCCCTCGCCCTGCCCTCGCGGGTCGGCCCTGGACGGCGCCTTCGGCTATAGGGCTGCGCGGAGAGGGCAAGAAGTCTCCGCGAGGGCACGCGTGGCCTGGTGTGATTTCCAAGCCACGGGTCCTGGCCTCGCGGGATCCAGCGCCTGCCCCTCCAGCCCACCCGCCGGCCGGGTTGCTGCGTTGTGTGGCGGGTCAGACGCTATCCCCAAAACCCCATGTTACAGACCTCCAGGCGAGTAGTGGGACCCCGGGAAGGCCCCCGTGGCCCCTCTGCCCCCCAGAGGCACACCTCCCATTTGTGTTTGGTGTGCATTTCTGATCCTCCCCCCTGGCCGGGGCACGGGCACACGCGCACACACCTCACCTGTGCAAGTGTCCTGGATCCCGAGAGGCTGAGGGCCGCTGGATGGCGTGCAGTGTGGCGAGACTCCGTCTCTGGTGCACACACACGCTCTGTCACGCTTTGTCATGGATAAATGGATAAACTTCTAAAACACCAGCACAGGATCAGCGGCGTTGATCAACTGTGTGGGGCTGTTTGTTACACAGCGCGCTGTTGGTGAAGGCTGCGTGCTGCTGCTGTACAGGTAACTGATGAAGATGGGAAACAGCTTGCCCCCAGCTGCAGGGACTACGAGTCTCAGTCCGCGTGTTGGCTGGGCTGGTGTCTGGTGAGGCCACAGAAGGAACATGACTTTCAGTGTGCTGAAACCACGTGGAAGAGGCCAGGTTCACGGCCCGAGGCCCTGTCTTGTCGCACGCGTGCGTCTCTCCTCCGGCTGGCTGGAATGAGAGCACAATGTGAAAACCCTGTGGGGTTGGGACCAGCAGTTAACATAATGGCTATGTCGTTGGACTCCCCTGTGGTCAACTGCAGTTCAAGTCCTGGACCCGGTGGATTAAACTCAATGCTGGGGTGGGGGGGTGGGGCAGCAAGTGGCGTCATGTTTAAAGGCACTGGACTCCCACGTGGCCAACCACAGTTTGAGTCCTAGACCTGACGAGACTCTTCTCACTTTCTCTGTCGCGCTCCCTCTCTGGTCAAATTAAAATAGATAAAGTTAAAGGTGGGACCAGCGGTTAGTGTAATGGCTATGTCACTGGACTCCCACGTAGTTGACCAGACCCGGTGGCTTAAAACTCATGCCGGGCGCATGTGCGTGCGTGCCCAAGATCCCGAGAGGAGTACAGAGAAGGGATTGCGGCGTGGCCATCCCCCCTGGGGGGTGATTTCTCGCTTTCTGTCTCTCTGTCTCTCTCTCTCTGAGGAGCACACGCGCCCTATAGCAAAAACTTCTCAAAAAAATAAATAAAGTTAAATCATTCTTCAGGGGGGAAATAGCTCACACCAGGCGCAGATGTGTGCGTACCCAAGATCCCAAGAGGAATATGGGGCGGAGGGGAGCGGTTCTTGCCTTTTGTCTCTGGTGAACACCCTGGGCAAAAATCTCACTCTCTAAAAGGAAATAAAAAACGGGGCTGGGACCAGCAGTTAGCGTAATGGCTATGTCGCTGGATTCCCACGTAGTCGACTGCGGTTCGAGTCCCGGACCCAGTGGCTTAAACTCACGCCAGGCGCGTGTGCATGCGTGCCCAAGATCCCGAGAGGGGAATGGAGGAGAAGCGATTGCGGCGTAGCCATTTCTCGCTGTCTCTCTGTCTTGTCTCGTCCTCTCTCGGTCGGTCTGGCGAGCACACGCGCCCTATAGCAAATACCTCTCAAAAAAAAAAAAAAATACGGTGGGGCTACTTTGGAAACCGACTTCTCATGTTAACCAAGCATGATCATGAACCCTGCCACGCAGGCTCCTAGGCACAAGAGTGGAAGATGAAAGCATGCCCACAGAGGGTTGTGTGGACCCAGCACGTGGCAGTCCACACAGGGAATATCACTCAACCACAGGAAGGGGGCTTCAACACACGCTACGTGGACATGCCTTAAACACATGAGCCATGCCGGACACAGAACGTCACGGCAGGTGTGACGCTACTTACGTGAAACGCCCGGAACGAGCTGGTCCACAGGGACAGGACGGGGCCCAGTTCTGGGCGCGGGGCTGGGAGGGGTGGGGGCCACTGCTGATGGGAACAGGGCCCCCTTAGTGTACTGTGATGTTCTAGGATCCCCTGCACAGGCTCAGCCCCTACCCCGTCCACGCTCCAGGTTCCCAGGAAGCTGGGACTCACACCTGTCGCCCCCAAAGTTACAGGAACCCTGGCTCCCTCCGCTCCCGTGGGGCCTTGGGATCCTACATAGAATGGATTATAGGTCCCTGCCAGGATCAGGGGCCCAGAGACCCGGCGAGCCCTATGAGGCTCTGCGAGGAGCGCTGTGGTCCCTCGCCCAGAGCTGCCAGCAATGTGCAAGCGAAGAGGGACCCCGACCGTAGGGAGTTCCTAAAGTCACGACACAGGCCGCCGGAGGGCACCCCAGGAAAACGGCCGGACCCGGAAGGCACCCTGCCACTCCACCGCAGCCCCTGGGCCGCGGGTCTCTGAGAAGTCGGGGTCGACTCTGGACCTCTCCGCCCCCAAGGCCGGCTGGGCCCTTCACGCCGCCTTGTGAACAAGCTCCCCAACAAGCTCCTCGCCCTCGCCTGCTGGGGTCTCCCGGAGCGCTCTCGCCGCTCCCGCCCAGACGCGCAGGCCGGGACGATGCTGCCGCTGGGCTGCACAGAGAGGGCCCGGGCTGCGTGGACCTCCGCGGCCGCGAGGGGGCAGGCGCGACCCACGGCCGGGGAAGATGGTCGCGGGGCGCAGAGACAGAGAGGCCCCCGGGGGCAGAGACAGAGGGGTCTCCGGGGACAGAGACAGAGTCAGAGAAGGTCTCTGGGCACAGAGACAGAGAGACCGGAGGCCGCGAGCTCCGATCCCACACGCTGCGGCCTGCTGTGGTGACATGGGACCGTGTCTCACAGAACGTCCAGCCTCACACTTGGCCGGGGTCCCTCCCTCCAGCCGGCCGCCGGCACTGAGCAGTGTCCCTGCCCCACCCGGCGGCGCCTGTGGTGGTGACAGTCATGTCCCCAGGCAGCATCTGAGGGCAGGACCGAGGCCTTGCTGGCCTCTGGGTCAGAGATACACCTTGAGGGCCCGGCTGATGGCGGAGTGCTGCCAGCTCTGGGCCCCACTTAGGCCACCGCGGTTCCCACTCTGGCATGTGCGTGTCCAAGATCCCGAGAGGAGAGTGGAGGAGAAGGGACTGCGGCGTGGCCATCCCCCCGGGGGGTGATTTTTCGCTTTCTGTCTCTCTGTCTCTGTCTTCCTGGAGAGCGCACACACACTATAGCAAAATCCTCTCCTAAAAAAACCCACATGGAG
>NW_006209805.1:741261-747691 GCF_000334495.1 Tupaia belangeri chinensis | reverse complement strand
AACCCCAAACCCCGGACGGAAGGGAGGGAGGAGGGCCGCGACAGCGGCGGGCCGCCCTCCCAGCTGGCTCTGGCTTGCCTTCTTCTGCCTGTTAGCCATCGCAGCGTCCTTGCCAGAAACCAATAAACCAAACTAATGATGAAGCCCCACCGGGGCCGGCAGGGACGTGGTGATCAGGGCGCTGGACTCCCACATGGCTGAGCGAGGCTCGGTCTCGGGCCTGGCGGCTCGCTCTCTCACTTTCCCTCTCTCCCTCTGTCCTTCTCTGGTCAAATTAAAATAAACGAGTAAGTAAAAGTAAATTAAATGATTCTTCAAAAATAGTAACAACCACCCCACCATCACCCGAAACACACACTCCCCTTCCCTCCGCTTTCCCCAAGCACCTCTGCCCAGGACCCCTCCGGGCCTGGCCTCGGCTGATGGCCACTGGTCTGAGAGCCACCTCACAGGGTGTCCAGGCTGGGGCCTGGCCGCTGCTCGCTGCGGGGCGGAAGGGGAGGCCTCGGGTGAAGGTCTGGGCCGGCCATCAGCGCGCTCTCCTTCTAGCTGCTCCCACTCTGCAGGGCCCGGTACTGCACGCCTGTGGGGTCCCAGTGGTCTCTTCTCCAGCGACGACGGTGAACCCCGACCCGCAGACCCTCTGCAGCACGCCCGGGACCAGCAGGCCCCTCATCTAACAGGAAGATGTCCCACAGCCCTTCTGTCACCAGGGACCTGCTGTCTGGCCCTGGGCATGTCACATGATAGGCCCTGCGTGGGCTGTGCCTGGCGTCGCGCAGGAGCGCAGGGTGGCCGAGGGCAGCCGCCGTGGCCTGGTGGAGCCTCCCCTGCTCACAGGTGAGTGTGTCCCCATACGACTGGGTCACACTGCGTTTCCTGTTTCCTTTTTAAAACTTTTATTTAACTTCATTTATTTTAACTTTTTACAGAATTATTGGGACCAGCAGTTAGCATAATGGCTGTGTCATTGGACTCCCACGTAGTTGACCGCAGTTCGAGCCCCGGACCCAGCGGCTTAAATTCACGCCGGGCACATGTGCGTGCGTCCCCAAGATCCAAAGAGGAGAATGGAGGAGAAGGGATTGCAGCATGGCTATCCCCCCTGGGGGGTGATTTCTCGCTTTCTGTCTCTCTGTCTCTGTCTATCTGTCCGGCGAGCGCACATGCCCTATAGCATAAACCTCTCCAAAGGAAAAAAAAGAATTATTTATTGAATTTTTACAACTTATTCATTCATTTATTTTAATTTGACCAGAGACAGATACACAAAGAGAGAGAGAGAAAGTGAGAGAGCAAGCCACCAGGTCCAGGACTTGAACTGCAGTCTGCCCCGTGGGAGTCCAGCGCCTTAGCCACCATGCTGCCTGCAGCCCTGTACTCTTTTCTTCAGTCTTGCTGTCAGGTACACGCATCCACCAGAGAGGGAGGCAAGGTGAGAGCACACCCCAGGTGAGGCCCTGCTGAGATCCTGTCACTGCAGGGACTTCCTGGCCTCGGGTCATGTGGGATCCAGGGACCTAACCTGCTTGTCACAGCAGGCTCAGGTCACTTAGGAGTAAAAGGGAGAGACTGGGAGAGAGCACCCCCCCACCGACCTGGGCCCGCCCAGGTCATGGCACAGTGGTGACCCCGTCATACTCAGGGAGGCATCTGGACCCCATGGCGCTTCCCTGTGGGGTCCCCTGTGCCACGTGGGGATGGAGTTCTCAGCTGTGTCTCCTGCTGCCATGAAGTCCCTCCCTCCCTCTTGTCCTGCATGGTCCTCGCCATGTCCCAGACGCCGCCATGAACACCCAAGGCACTTACGCCGCCTCGCAGCAATGACCCCGTCCATAGGTGAGTGAGCTGAGGTTCAGAGAGGTGGCACAGATTGTCTGCAGTCATACAGCACCAGGCAACGGGGCGGGATTCGAACCCTGGGTGTTCAGCCTTGCCGCTCAGCTGGAGCTCCACCCTGCTGTGCCCTTGCAGCCCTGGGGCAGCGGACACCTAGCCTGACCCTCCTCTAGTCCCACCCGGGGCCCCAGACCCCGCCGGCCTAGCTGACCTGCCTGGGGTGAGGTGGGGCGCCCATTCTGCCAGTCCCACCCTGTCACCCTGTCTTGTTCTTTTTTTTTTTTTTTTTGAGAGAAAGAGATTTTTGCTATATGGCGCATGTGCTCTATGGACAGACAGAGTCAGAGAGCGAACTCACCCCCTGGGGGATGGCCACACAGTCCCTTCTCCATTCTCCTCTCGGGATCTTGGGCACGCCTGGCATGAGTTTTAAGCCACCAGGTCCAGGACTCGAACTGCCATCGCCTACATGGGAGTCCAGTGACGTGACCACTACTCTCTCTCTCTGTCTGGGGGAGCCCAGGGCCTGGCCAGGCCTCACTCCCCTCTCCTCCACTCATCTGTGGGAGTGTCAGCCAGGACAGGGCATCTGGAATCCCCCTGGGGCTGTGCATGCTCTCTGAGGTCCAGCCCAGAAAAGTCCCAGCAGATTCGACGCAGCTCCCAGCTGGAGCTGGCCCGGACAGTGCCCAGGACGGGGTGGTGGGGACCGCCGGCCTCGCCCTCCTGGGACCTTTGCCCAGACTCGCCCTGAAGGCCAATGTCCCAGCCCATCAGCTGGGAGGCCTGGACATCCTCAGGCCACGCCCATCTGCAGGTGTTCGGGAAGGCCCGCAGGGCTCCTGCAGTCTCTCCACGAACACACCCGCTGGGCCCTCATCCTCCGGCCGCCAACTGCACCTCCTCTGAGGTTCTGAAGCCAAAGTGCATGATGGCATGGGGGCTCCTGGCACCCAGGTACCCCTGATGGGGCGAGGGGCGCCTGGGGGCCCTCCCTCCTCCCTCATCGTCCACTGTGGGCCCTGACAGGAGGGCCCTGGGACTGGGCAGCAGCCAGACCCTCCACGCAGACGTCAGCAGAGGTGGCCCTGTGCCCCACCCAGCGCCTGGCCCCACTGACCGCAGCACCCGTGGCTCCCCAGCCCTCTGTCAAGGCTGGCCCGGCCCTGCAGGCGCTCGGCCACCCCTGGGCCCTCATGTGCCCTGCTGCCCTCCTGCCTCCTCCGTGGCGGTGGGGCTGCTGGCCCCTGGCCTGCCAGCTGTCGACACCCGGGCCTCGGCCTGGCAGTAGGCCCCTCCTCGCTGTGCGGGCAGGCCAGGGCTCTCAAACCTGTCCTGCGGGTCTGTGTTCCTGGCTGGAGCTGCACTGGGCCAAGTGGGACAGAGGAGTGGGGGTGGGCGTTAGGGGTAGGGTGGGCCTGGCTGCAGGGGACTATGGTGCTGGACGGGCTGTGGAGAGACGGAGAGACAGGGAGACAGAGACAAAGGTACAGGGAGAGACTGGTGGGGCAGGCCCTGTTGCTCCCTGCCTCAGTTTCCCCTCCAGCACAGGGGACCGGCCGGCTGGGGCCGGAGAGGGTCAGTGTGGGGCGGCGGGCAGGGGGCTGCGGGAGGCGGCTGGGAAAGCAGAAGTGGCAGGACTCAGACCCCAGGGTGCTGCCCTGTCGGGAACGCTGGGGCTTTCCAGGCTGCGAAACAGGAAGTGGCTCCGCGCCCCGCCCGCACCGCCAGCCTAGCGGGGCGGCCGCCTCCCCTCCCCGCTGTCACAGTCACCTGGGCCTTGTTCATGGCCCCTGGCCGTCCAGACAGCTGGGCGGGGCAGACCCGGGGCGCCAGTCAGAACTGGGGCGCCAGTCAGAACTGGGGTGCGGGGCAGACCTGGGGCGCCGGGCAGACCTGGGGTGCCGGGCAGACATGGGGCGCGGGATAGACCCGGGGTGCCGGGCAGAACCGGGGCGCGGGGTAGACCTGGGGCGCGGGATAGACCCTGGGCACCGGGCAGACCTGGGGCGCAGGCGCAGACCTGGAGCGCCAGGCAGACCTGGGGCACAGGATAGACCCGGGGCGGGGCGCCGGGCAGACCCGGGGGGCACAGGATAGGCCCCGGGGCGCAGGATAGACCCGGGGTGCCGGGCAGACCTGGGGCACGGGATAGACCCGGGCCGCGGGATCGACCTGCGCCGCCGGGCGCCGGCCCCGCGGTTGGGAATACCCAGGAGAAACGCTGGCCAGCCTTGGGCGCGGCGGAAGGCGCCAGTCCTGTGGCCGACTGTGGGTGCCCAAGACCCCGAGAGGAGACCGGAGAAAGGACTGTGGCGTGACGGGGAGTGATTTCTCACTCTCCCTCTCTCCGTCTCTCTCCTGCGAGAGAACGTGCCCTAACAAAAGAACTAGTAACGCGGCGGCCACGTGGGTCCTGGACCAGCGACGCCGACCCTGGGCTGTGTCCACGCCAGGGAGGACGCTGAGCTCCCCATGGGACCGCCTGGCCTGGGCTGCCTGGCCTCCCCCGGCAGCAGGCTCGTGCCCCACTCCTCTGAGCTGCCTCCCCATCTTCCCGAGAGAAGTAAGGGTGCTCGGCCCGACGTGATTTCAGACAGGGAAGCGATTTCCCTAGGACAGGTATACCCCAGCCGTTCCTGGGATATACTTACACTATCATACAGTTCCCCTCTGCACCACAGCTTGGCTTCTAAGAATTATTTTATTTCATTTATTACTAATTTGAATAATTATTAAATTAAGATAATAAAATAATTATTTTATATAACTTTATTTATTTTAATTTAACTAGAGAGACAGAGCAAGAGAGAGAGAGACACAGAGACAGAAAGCAAGCCGCCAGGTCTAGGGCTACAACCGGGGTTGGCCATGTGGGAGTCCAGCACCCTTAACCACCATGCCACCTTCCAGCCCCTATTATTATTATTTTTCTATTTGACCTGAGCCAGAGAGACACAGAGAGAGAGAGAGAAGGGGGGTAGTGAGAAAGCAAGCTGCCAGGTCCAGGACTCGAACCTTGGTTGACCATGTGGGAGTCCAGGGCCTTCACCACCATGCCACCTGCGGGCCCGACTTTAACTGAGTGTCCTGTAATTTAGCTGGCTGTGGGAGGGCCTGGGGACATTCAGGGTCTCTGCGTGTGTGCGGCAGGGAGGGAGGCCTTGGGGTGGCACTGGGCCTTGGTCCCGCAGGGAGCCTTGCCACCACCTCGCGCCCTCTTCCCAGGGCATTTCCACCCTGCGCCAGGCGCTGAGGGCCTGGGCCTGGCCGGAGCTGAACCTGGCACCTCTGAGCGGCTGGGTGGCCCGGGGGCTCTTCTGCAGCCTGTGCTTGAGGGCTGGGGCTGCCGGGACCACAGCGCAGCCCTGGACGTGTGTCACCGCCTAGGTCACCGCGGTCTGTCCTCTCGGGGCCCAGCCTTGGGCTCATCCTTCTGGATCTCACCGTTCACTCGGGACACATCAGACCCGGCCAGAAGGAACCAGAACTTCGCCTGGGACGTCGGTATTCGGTACCAGGCGCTGTCCCCCCGGATCGGAGCAACCCAGGAGGCTGCTCCTGACTGCCACGCTGCTCATCTGCCGGGAGGCCCCGTGACTCCCCTGAGCCCGGGCCGTCTCTCCCTGCTGCCTCGAGGTCCCGGGTAATCCCTGGGTCTCCCTCGCTCCTGGGACATCCCTCCTTCAGTGAGCTCCTGCGTGGTGGCTGGGCCCACCCGGCCTGGACCACGGGCCTGCCGTGGCAGAACCACCCACAGACAGTCCTGACGGCCACAGCAGAGGCGTGGCTCGCGGATGGGCCTATCCAGCGGCCCGTGCCTCGTGTCCTACCCACGCGATGCAGGTGGCTGTGGGCCTGCCTCCGCGCCTGGTTTAACGCCTGTGGTTGCCCGGCAAAATTCTCAGTGGTGGCGCCAGGGCCCGGTCTGAGCGACCCCTGGGGACCCTGCAGTTGGTCCCCCATGGGAGGGAGCGAGCACCACAACCGGACCCCATCCGGTCCCCACCTTCCGTCTCACCTCTGCTGCCCAATCTCTTTCATCGGCCATGACGCCAGTTTCAAAGTCAAGCTACCACCCAGACCTGCCATGGCTGAGCTCGGCAGAAAGAAGTCCTCTGGGCCTCACTTTCCCCTCTGCCCCCTCCTGCTTGCGGGGGGGTCCAGTACAGGCCTCGCTGGCCTCAATTCCACAGGCAGACAAGTTTACCACTTCTCCCCTAACAGATCGAGACCTTAGACAGCATTTACTCTGCCCGGACTGTTCTTGCTCTTAACCTGTCTGGCAAACTCTTACTCGAACTGCAGAGCCCTATTTTCAAAGTCCCCTCCTCCATGCAGCCTTCTGTGATGCCCTCGGAAGACTCTCCCTCTCCCTAGCCCCAGCCTGAGACTGTAGTGGGACTCTCTGAATCTGGTTCTTTTTTCCCTAGACTCAGGGCTTCCTGGGGGCAGGGAGAGCTGAGATCTCTGGGGACCTTGTTCAGGATCAGGCATGTAGCAGCAACCTCAGAGGCCACCCAGAGGGCCAGGGCTCTCCCGGTGAGCACCCGGGGGGGGGCCTCACAGTGGGCACGGGGGGGTCTCATGG
>NW_006209805.1:740452-741164 GCF_000334495.1 Tupaia belangeri chinensis | reverse complement strand
AGCACGGGGGGCCTCTCATGGTGAGCAGGGGGGCTCTCATGGTGTGCAGGGGGGCTCTCATGGTGCGCAGGGGGGGTGTCTCATGGTGAGCACTGGGGGGCGCTGGTGGGTGCAGCAGGCCTCTGGAGGGGGCAGCTGGGTCCCTGGGCTGTCAGCTGGGGAGGGGACAGAGCTTCTCGTTCTGGACCTGCCTAGCAGCCCTCCCGTGGGCCCAGGGAGCAGAGTCCGGACCCCTTCTTGTAAGGAGGGAAGCCGATAGTGCAATGGCCACTGGGAGCCCTCCTCGGAGGGAGCCAGAAGAGGGGTCCCAGGTCCCATGGCCCCACTGGAAAGGGTGCTGCTGTCTGTGAGTGGCCCGGGGCCTGCCGGACACCCACCCTGGCCAGTCCCCACGTTGGGGGTCCCGGAACTGTGTCTGGGTACGGCTCCGGAGCAGAGGGCACTTGGTGGGGAGGCAATGAAGGGACAGAACACAGGGGCACGGGGAGTCCCCTGGGAAGGGCCTTTACTCCCAAGGTCTGAGTTGGGCAAGGGGGGTCTGAAAGGCCTGGGTGCGCACTCACAGCCTCCAAGGGCAGGAGAGGGGCACGGGCGCAGGGGACACTGAAGCCGGGGAGGGCAGCCTCATTCCAAGCAGGGTGGGATTCGAACTCGCAGCCTCTTCCCCAAGACAGAAGGGCCTTCCCGGATTGGCCTTGAGAGGGCCCCGCCC
>NW_006209805.1:739693-739939 GCF_000334495.1 Tupaia belangeri chinensis | reverse complement strand
CCGGAGGGGGCCGGGCGGCCGGAGGGGGCCGGGTCGGGGCCAGAGCCAGGGGGCGCCGGGCAGGAGGCGTGGACACAAGGTCCAGCCGCGAGGGCTCCAGGGCCAAAGGTGGGCAGCGGGCCGGGCTGTGCCGGGTGGTCATCAGGGCCTGGGTGGGCAGGGCTGGGCAGTGGGGCTCGGGCTGGGCAGGGGCCCCGGCTGGGTAGTGGGGCCTGGGTGGGCAGGGGCCCGGGCTGGGCAGTGGGA
>NW_006209805.1:731933-738917 GCF_000334495.1 Tupaia belangeri chinensis | reverse complement strand
GCCTCTCCTTCCCGGAATGCTGCTGGTCCCGCCTGTCCCGGAACGTCCTTCCTGCCGTGCCATCTGTGTGCCCTGCCCTGCCCGCTCCTGGCTCCTGCGCTCGGGCGGCCGCCCAGCGGGAGCCCAGCTGCCTGCCCCGGGGTTTCCAGCCCCCGTCCCCGTGTTGGGCCCTAAAGGGGAGCGCAGGTGAGGCCCGATGCTGTGCCCGGCCCCGCACAGGCCCCGGGATGGGCAGGACACATGAGCTTTGGGCCAGCCGGGCCCTTCCCGGGCTGTGGGCTCTCCCCTGCCCAGGCCCTCTTTCTCGGTGGGCCTCGCTCACCCACTGGGGGGAGTGGTGTTGGCCAGTGAGGCGGCAGGCTGGCGAGGGTGAGTCTCAGCCCGTCTTCCATCTTGCCAGCGCCCTGCGGGTCAGCCTTCCTGGTCGCCCTCTCCCTGCCTTCTCCTGGTGAGGTGTCCCCAGTGGGGCGATGGCCTCTCAGGTGCAGGGTGGAGCTGGTGGCCTCTGGGGCTCCCTTTGAAGGCACAGCCGGGGGCAGGCAGACTCTTGTCCTGGGGGACCTGGCTCTCAGCCCCCAGGGTGCGTGTTCCGATGAAAGGGAGGAGGCCCTGAGCCCAGAGGACCCCTGTGGTTGGAGGAGACGGAGCGGGCCCAGGTGTGCTGGTGGGGAGGGGAGCTGCTGGGGAAACTGAGGCCCAGAGCCCTGCCTCAGCAGGCTCAGTTCTAGAGTCGTGGCGCCATCCAGCGGGGCCTGCAGTCACGGCCGCAGTCGGGGCAGCTGCCACCAGGGGGGCAGGAACTTCCGAGGTCCCCATGGCGCCGACGCGCCCAGGCTTCTTTGGGCTGGGTGCGTGTGTGTGTCAGGGGGCTTCATAAAGGTCGCTGGGTGAATGGGGTTCAAGTACAGGTTCCAGGTGCCTCCGTGGCTAAGGGAACTGGCTTCCACAGGGCAGTCACGGGGCCAGTCCCCGAGCTCCCAGGAGGGCACGCTGGGGCAGGACGGACTGGGGCCCGATCTCGCCCGCTTGGTGTGCTGTGCTCGCCAGCAGGACAAGCCCGAGTTTGCTCTGATAGCGGGAGGAGTCCGCGCGTGTGGCTTTTCCATGACACGCTCCTGCCGTAGCGTTGGGACATTTGGAAGATCCCTCTTCACGCTGCGTGAGACGCTGCTGGCCGGCGTGTGCCCTATGCGTCGTGACGTGTACGTGTGCAGGCATGCGACTGCCTGCGTGTAATCTCTTGGTGTGAGTGCAGACACGCGCACGTGTGGCCTGCAGGTGCGAACTGAGCGAGCCGCGTCAGGTGCACACGTGTACGCGGCTGGCTGGGGGCAGCTTCTAGCCCGTCTGCTGGCCTTCTCCATGGCCGAGGGTTCTGTGGCCCAGGGCGGGGTCTGTAGCCATGGTGCACACTGCCGGGCCCAGCCTGGACCTGCCCTCACTGCGCTGCCCCGAGGGAGGGGTAGGAGCAGCCCCTAGTCATAGGCAGCGGTGAGCGCCCAGCCGGAGCACCGTCCCTCCCGGGGAGGCACAGGCAGGCCAGGCGCAGCTGGGGGCCCTGCAGGACGCTCGGCCCCCTGGCCCCTCACACGAGGCAGGTCTGGTCCACGGCTTGCCTGCTACTGTGCGGTGCTTGTGGGGGGACCAGAAGTTGGCGTAATGACTACGTTGCTGAACTCCCGTGTAGTCGACCCCGGTTCGAGTCCCGGACCCGGTCCGGTGGCTTAGAACTCACGCCGGGCCTGTGTGCATGCGTGCCCAAGATCCCGAGAGAATGGAGAAGGGGTTGCGGCGTGGCCATCCCCCTGGGGGGTGATTTCCCGCTTTCTGTCTCTCTTTCTGGTGAGCACGCGTGTTCTGTAGCAGAAAACCTGTCCAAGGAGAAAGACTAAAAGAAATGGTCCTGGGAGGAAGACCAGACACGATGGGCCCGGCAGGGCGGGGCCCCGTCTGCCTGGCCCAGCCCGATCAGCCGGGCCCGCGGGGCAGGGAGGGGATCGTGGGTGCAGGGCCGGGGGCAACGATGTTCTCGGATTGACGGGGTGGTCGTGCCTCTCAGGACCTGCTGCAGCCCACTGAGTGGTGGTAGGAGGCCGGGTGAGGACACTGTCCGAGGGTGATGCACCAGGGCCATCTGTGGCTCCGAGAAACCCCTCGCCAAGCCCCAGCACTGTCTGGGACCTCCACTGGGGGTCTGGAGTGTGCCCTGCAGGGGGTGGGCTAGGGGCTGGTGAGAGCTGGGCATGCCCATGAGGGCCCCGGGCCCGTGAAGGCTCAGCGGCCTGCCCCCCAGGTGCCTCCGTGGTCTCCCCGACCTCTCGTGCCCGTGTGCCCTAGTGGGGGGCACCGAGCCCTGGCCAGACCTGCCGGTGACAGCAGGGAAGGGCATGGCCGGGCCAGCAGGCGCCAGGTCAGCTGTGCAGTGGGCGCCTTCTGGGATGCAGCCGGGGTGGTGCCGGCAATGGAAAGCCACCCCATCCCCAGGATGGAGGCCCGATGCCGGTGGCTCCTCCCGCACCCGGGCCGTGCAGCAGAGGGCCTGCTGGCCCTCCTCCGCCCGGGCAGCGCGTCAGAGGTGCACACGCTCCCCGAGGCCGGCCTCCCTGCCCTAGGTGAGCCTGACCGTGCTCCTTGTGTTTTGGAAGCCGCACAGGGTCTGGAAGGTGGGCGCTCGCCTCTCCTGGGTCCACTTCCATGGGGCAGGTTCATCAGCCAGGGCAGTGCACCCTGTTTCCGTGGCAGTGAACTTCTTCTTTTTTTTTTTTTTGACAGATTTTTGCTGCAGGGTGTGTGCACTCGCCAGAGAGACAGAGACAGAGACAGAAAGCAAGAAACCCAGGGGGCATGGTCACACCGCAATCCCTTCTCCTCCGTTCTCCTCTCGGGGTCTTGGGCGCACACGCACCCAGCGTGAGTTTAAGCTACCGGGTCCGGGACGTGAACCGCAGTCGACTACGTGTGGGTCCAGCGACACAGCCATGACACTAACTGCTGATCCCCGCGGCAGAGAACTTCTGTGGGACAGGCCCAGGACAGGCGGCCGGGGAGGCCCAGGGCACCTGCCCTGCCCCCCTCCAGCCTCTAGAGGGCAGTGTCTTCCTGTGCCCCTCGAGTGACGGAGGGCCGGCCCAGCCTTGGGCGCCCGACCTGGGCGCGCGGGACCTCGGGGCCCAGCCTGCGCAAAGGGTCAGCACACGGTGACTTGATGAGTGCCCAGGTGGCTTGGAACCGGGACTAGCACGCCCATAGTGACCATCAGATGGCTGTGGTCAGGCCCCGAGTGACAGACTCCGCGTGTTTCAATGACATCAGAGATGGGCCGGAACCAGGCCCGTCATGCACCTCCCCATGCCCGGGGAGGCTTGGGGATGTCACAGCCCCCGAAGCTACGGGGTATGCGGTGCAGCCTGGCCTGGGCTGGGCCTTAGCCTGGTGCAGGGCTGTGGGAGAGCTAGCCGGGCCCCCGGGGCTCCCGCTGTGAGCAGGAGCCCAGCAGTTGTAGCCCCCAGGAGGTGTCCTGGGCGTGGTGGGAACGGGGGGGGGGGGGCTCCCGCTCAGGGCAGGGTGTGCGCCGGTACCCTGGGCTGCCACCCCCACATCCAGGCTTGCAGGCTGTCTTGAAAAACCAGCTGACCTGGAGCCTGGGGCGCCATTCCTGTCTTGGCCCCTCGCCCCATCCCGACGCCCAGGCAAGGGCCTCTCAGCACTTGGGGGACGGGTGCCCGAGAGGAGGATGTTCGGGCCCTGAAGGGAGCCACCGCAGCCCCACCTGTCTGCTCACAGCTGGGCCCTGGCCACACTCAGCCGGCCGTGGGCGAGGCAGCAGAGCTGGGCTGCTCAGACCCAGAGGGTCATGGTGCCTCGCAGGGCCGGGGGACTCGCGGGTGGACCCGTCAGGGATCCTGAGGGGTCGGCACAGGGTCTGTGCGAGCAGACATGCAGGGATGCCAGCTCCGGCGACACCGGGGTGGAGGCGCCGCATGGCAGGGGCACAGCGTCTGGGGAAGGAGAGTGCGCCGGCCGTGGGACCGTGAGACTTTGGGGTGGCCCTCGTGTGCCTCTGCCCCGGAGGCTTGTGGACAGCCCAGCGCAGGCAGCCAGCATCCCGGTCTTGGCCCAAGAAGCCCCGACTGCTGCCCCGCAGGCCCTGGAGCGCACGCCGGTGTTGGGGCTCGGCTCGTGGTCCCTCGGCACAGCAGGCCGGGGGAGCGGGTCCAGGTGGGGGAGGTCCCTGGCACTGTGGTTTTGGGGCCGGTGGGCACGGCGTGTGCTAGGACGGAGCGCAGGGCTCTCTGCCCAGCAGCACGGGAACCTGCAGGTCCGTCTTGGCTTGCCAGATCCTCCAGCCCTGTCCAGAGCTGGGGCTCGGGCGAAGGTCCCTTGTCACGTTGTCGGCACAGCCGGCCCGAAGGAGCTGGAGGATGGTGGCGACTGCTCGGGACCCTTGCCCAGGAGAGGGGCCCAGGGCAGCCCCCGCCTAGAGGACTGCGTGACCGCCATGTGCCTGTGGGGGCTCTCCGAGGCATTGGCTGGGAGGCGTGCGGGCCGGGTGGCCTGGGCGAGGGTGGGCGTGGGGGGGGGCAGCCCCTCTGTGTGGCACCCACGTCTCAGGGCCGGCGGGCGAGGACGTGTATCTAAGGCCCGTCTGCGAGGGTGTCTGTCTGAGGGCTGGGGGGCACCGCAGCACTCAGCTCGGAGCGGTCAGGGGCATCTGAGAGAGAGACCGAGGGGGACGGGCGCAGCCAGCCGGGCCTGCCCCGCCTGCCCCTCCTCAGGGTTCTGGGCACCTGCGCTGCCCGATGGTTCTGGGACTCGAGCCGTGGTCGGCCCGTGAGACCCAGCCTCCTTACCCCCAGCTCACCAGCTGGCCCTCAGAACCCTTGTCCAGGCCCCTGCTGAGTACGGGACCCGGCAGGCACTTCCCGGCCACCTGAGCCTCGGGGCTGGCGGGCAGCCCTGTCCCGGTCCCTGCCTGGAGCCCCGACCCCTGCCTGGAGCCCCGGCCCCTGCCTGGAGCCCACAGGCAGGTGCTGACCCAGCCCCAGGGGGCCACGGCCCAGGTCACCAGGTCTCGGCCACCCCACCTGGAGCGTCCAGGTCCGCCCCTGGGTCCCAGAGCCTGGCCTGTGGACAGGAGGCTTTGCCAGACACCCCCTCGGGCCCGCCCTCTGTCCCCACCCCGGGAATCGGGGCACAGGGTGAGCCCGCGCCCTCCCCAGGAAAGTGCTGTGTGGCCGCCCGACTGGAGCCCGGGCCCCGTGCTGTGGGAGGGCGGGCGTCTACAGGGCCGGCCAGAGCTGTGGCCACACCGGAGTGGGCTGCCCTTGTCCTGGGAGCCTCGAGAGCCGGCGCACACCTGGCTGTGGTGCGGGCCGGGAGCACCCATTCCCACGGGGCGGCGCCAAGCCAAGCTGGGAGTCGGAAGCAGGTCTGCCCGGCCCTGGTCGCCCACTCGTCCCACCTCCCGCCTGCATGGCCCAGGCCCTGCGCGTGTGCGCATGTGGGACGCTGGACACAGTGGCCTCTGTCTCAGTTGGCGGCCAGACCTGCTGCTGTCCAGACGCCCCCCGGGGACTCCGTAGGAATCTGAGGTCGTGGAACTGGGGGGTCGGTGGAGTGCAGCCCACCCCCATGGCAGCCTGCCAGAGCTGCACAGCTTCGGCTGGGGGAGCAGCCAGAAGGCAAAAGGTGACTCCCCGCAGCCCTGGTGTCCCTCCTGCTCCCTGGGCCCCAGGGCTTCTGCACCCTGGGGTATCATTCTGAACCCCCAGGCTCCCTGCACCCTGGGGCATCCCTTCTTCCCTCCGGCTCCTGGGGCTCCCTGCAGCCTGGCATCCCTCCAGCCCCCGGGACTCCCCACACCCTGGGGCGGCCCTCTGGTCCCCGGGGCTCCCTGCAGCCTGGCGTCCCTCCTGCCCTCTGTCCCCTGGGACTCCTGCAGCCTGGCGTCCCTCCTGCCCTCCGGTCCCCGGACAAGCCCCCCCTGCTGCGGTCCCTTCCACACGCAGTCCTCTTGAGGCGGCAGTCCTTGCACGAGGGCAGCTTCCCGCATGGCAGTTGCCTGCATGAAGACGTGGATTTGTGGGTGCCCTTCTCTCTCGATGGGACCAGCCCCTAGATTCCCCGTCACCCTCCGACTCCTGTGTGTCCTGACTGAACCCTGGCTCTGCAGGGCTGACATCCGCCCCGCTGGCTGTGCTGCATCCCACAGGGGCTGGGAGCCTGTGTTGGCCTCGGGGCCCTTCCCCGGATGTAGAAGAGGGGCCAGCCGGCCATGGGAGCTCTGGGTTGGGGTGAAGGGCAGAGTGACCCCCCCCCCCCCCCGAGTGATAGGAGAGTCTCCGCCCTGCATGGTTGGGAGCTGGCCTTGGGGACTGGGGAAGGTGGGCCCTTGAGACAGGTTGGGCTGGGCTCCGCTGCGGCCCCAGGGACAGGCGGGCTCCGGGAACCTTGGTTTCCTTTCCTGTGCGGTCGGAGGGGGCACGGCAAGGCGGACAGGGCGTGATGGGGCCCTGGTGCTGGCCTGGCTGACGGAGCGCAGTGGGCTTGGGTGGAGAGCGCACACAGGGTGGCTGGGGGGCCCCGGGAAGGGCTCACCTGAGAGGGCCAGGTCTGGTGTGCGTGGGCCAGGGGACCCCCAGCATCCACCATCCGGGCAGCCATGCTGCGGGACCAACAGCCCTGCAGCCGCTCAGCTCTGTCTGCACCAGGGAGAGGTCACGCACGCACCCGGGGCTCTGCATTCTGTGGCCTGCTGGGCAGCATGCCTAGGCCCAAGGTGCCCTGAGGAATGCCTGGTGCTGGGCTGTGCAGGGAGGGCCGCGGGGTGGGCCATGAGACGGGCCCTGGGGGGACCAGGTGCTGGGGTATGCAGGGAGGGCCGCGGGGTGGGCCCTGGGGGAACCAGGTGTGGGGTGTGCAGGGAGCGCCGCGGGGTGGGCTGCGGGGGGACCAGCTGTGGGGTGTGCAGGGACGGCCACGGGG
>NW_006209805.1:728915-731891 GCF_000334495.1 Tupaia belangeri chinensis | reverse complement strand
GCGGGGAGGGCGTCAGGGTGGGCGATGGGGGGACCAGGTGCTGGGCTGTGCAGGGAGGGCCGCAGGGTGGGCCATGGGGGGAACCAGGTGTGGGGTGTGCAGGGAGGGCCGCGGGGTGGGATGCAGGGGGACCAGCTGTGGGGTGTGCAGGGACAGCCACGGGGTGGGATGCAGCCCTGCACATGTGAGTCCACCCTGTGCCTAGGGACCTGCCTGCGTGGCATTTCCCGTGGCGGGGCCCACCCGTGTGGCCTGTGGCGTCACCCTGAGCACGGTGTGTCAGACACAGCCGGGCAGTGGCCCGCATCAGGACTCCCGCTCACAGTGCGCGCGTGTCCCTGAGGACGGCCATGCCATGATTGGCCTTCACCCCTCGGTGGCACCTGGGCTGCTTCCCCTTTGGTGATTGTCACAAGTCATCCGTGTGAACACATGTGTGCCAGTTCTGTGTGAGTGTGTGCTTGTGTCTCTGGGCACACACCTGGAGGTGAGCTGTGGTCACGTGCTGTCTGCAGGGGTAGTACGCCCTCCCCCTGTGTTTCAGCTCTGCCCCGGGTCCTGTGGCCGCTGTGTCACCTGGTCTCGCTGGCCCCGCACTCCCTGCTTGGTCAGCAAAGCCTGCCAGGGTCCCCGGGGCAGAGCTTGGGTTGTGTCTACGCTGCCGCAGGCTGCCCGAGCCGCCGGGCTGCTGCCTAGGACCAGCTCCACGGGGGCTGGTGGACAGGATAGGCAGGGGAACGGCGCCGCCCGACACCAAAGGGGAGTCTGCCCGGCCCGTCCAGGGACAGGGCCGTGAGGCGGCGAGCCCAGGTCCTGCCCCTGCTTACAGCAGGGCTGCACAAAGTCCAGGGGCCCGGGACCAGGCAGACCCCTTGGGGCCCGGCCATGGGCAGCACCCTGTGAGAAGTGGCTGCGCCCCGTGGCCACCTGCCCTGCCAAGGCTGCGCAGAGCCAGACAGCCCAGCGCCCAGGTGAGCGCGCAGGGGCCCGGGAGCTGGGGCGCTGTGACACAGCTGGCTCACTCCAGATCCACTCACGCGGCCCTGCCCTGCCCTGCCCCTGCCCCTGCCCCACGTGTTCTGATGAGGCTCTTCTGGGTCCTCACCCGCAGGAGACTGGGCGGGCAGGCGAGGGGTAGGCCTTCCCTGCCCCTCCCCCGCGGGGTTGCACAAGCCGCTGCGGCCTGGGCTGCGATTACTGGAAGTCCCGAGGATTTCTTCACTGGGGCTGGGCTGGGAGTGGCGGCCACGCCTCCCCTTCCTGCCTCCCTGTGATTAACGTCCGTCCAGGCTGCCTGCGCAGACCACGCCCCCCTGCCCCCCCCCCCAGGGTCCCCACTTCATCGGGAGGGTCCTGGCCGTGAGCCTTCAGTGGGACATCCCTGGGGCCTCACCTAGACCCGAGCTGGGCCCTGCCTCGCCTGTCAGCCCCTACCTGCAAGTGGCCTCACCTGGCTGCTGGGGATTGGCAGGTCTGGGGTCCCTGAGGCCCCCTCGGGGCATGGGGCTGGTGGACACTCCTGCAGCTTCACGCTGTGGCCCAGAGCGAGGGGGACCTGGGGCGGACCTGGGGACGCAGGCCGGGAGGGAGGGGAGCCGCGTGGGTGGTCAGAGCACGCTCAGGACAGCCTCGTCTTGCCACAGGACATGATGCTGCCTCTACCACAGCTGCCACCATGGAGCGCGGGGCCCAGATAGACGTGCCGCGACGCAGGGCGTGGGTCCCCGATGCTCCGGTGGGGCCTGCCATGGACGGGGAGTACCCTGAGCACGAGCCCCCGCCGGCGGGCGGTGTCCTGTACAGCCCACCCCCCCTGCAGGTGAGCGGTGCCACAGACCTCCTCCGGGCTGCCCACATGCCACGACCACACCATCCACCTTTGCAGCCCTGGGTGGCTCTGCCTTCACTCTTCTTGGGGCCTGGAGGGGTCCGGTGTGCCCACGGAGGGAGGTGGACCTGGGACCCCCCAGCTCCGTGGGAGTTCTCCCCCAGGAACCCCATGTCCCATTGAGCTTGCAGGTCCCAGACCTCAGCCACGAAGCCCCTCTGGAAAGGTCACGGCCCAGGGAGAGGCGCTGTCCGGGCTGGGCTTTTCGTCCCAGTCTCGGGCGGCTTTCCGTTTATGGAACACGGAGCAGAGAGCAGGTGGGCGCCCACCTTCCTGCCCCAGTTCCCCACGGTGGGCGCTGCCCGGAGGTGTGGCCTCGGCACTGACCCCACAGCCGACAACGCTGTCTCTCTGTTGAGTGCCCCCGCCAGCCCATCCTTAGCTGCTCCCAGGCCTGGCAGCCTCTGGCCTCGTCACTGCACGGTGGGCCACACGTGGTCGCACGTGGTGGAGGTCCCATGTCCGTTTCTTCATGGTGCTGCTTCATGCCCCTCGTCCACTGGGCCCTGTTTGCGTCCAGGCTGTGACGGCTGTGAGCCGGGTTCTTGAGTCACAGGCAGGGCCCGGCCAGCCTCACGCTGCTCGTCACACACTCGTAGCCAGAGGCCCTGTGCAGAGGGCCCAGAGCCACCTCTTCTCCCCGGTGACACGGAGAAGACACACACGTGCTGCCTGGTGGGGGAGCCTAGGAGAGCCAGGTTCAGAGTCCCCATGGGCCGACAGGGCAGCCACCTTCCCCTGCAGGGGGGTGGGGCCGAGGGCCGTGCCTGTAGACCCAGAATGACAGGTGTGTAGATGTCGCAGAGCAGGCCGGGAAGGCTGGGGTAGTCGCTGAAGCGAGGGCGAGGGCGGTTCCGGAGGAGCCCCATGGAGCACTGCCTGCGACGGCCCGGACGTCAGAGGCGCCTGGGCCAGGTAGTTGTAGCTAGGTCAGACGTGCCCACGTGGTCGCGGCGTGGCAGTGTGTGGGATGGGAAGCTCCAGAAAGCAAGCCTCACAGATGCGGGTGGGAGGGAAAAGCCATTGCGACTCAGCCCCTCCGTCGTAGCTGGAAAGCCGTGGCCAAGGCCAGCACCCGTGGCCGGGCT
>NW_006209805.1:725038-727585 GCF_000334495.1 Tupaia belangeri chinensis | reverse complement strand
CCTGCCGTCCTGCCTGCCCCCTGCCCCACGCCCACCCGCCGTGCCGTCTTGCCTGTCCCCTTGCCCCACGCCCCACATCCCGTCGTCTGCGTAATTAGCTCCCTGTCGCCAGCCCCTGGGGAGACTCCAGTTCTCTGCTGCTATAAATAGCGCAGCTGTGCTTCCTCTCCCTGGGGTCGGTCCCCGGGGTGTTTCCAAAATAGGATTCCTGGGTCAGAGCGAGGCTTGGCAGTTTGCAGAGGACGGGGCGCTGCCTGTGGGACTCCTGCTCCACAGCCTGGTCGAGGCTGACCGACCCTGGGCCCACCTGGGGCTGTCAGGGTGGGCGGGTACCCCGGTGCTCTGCACGCTGGGGCTGCCGTGTCTGGGATGTCACCCCACAGGCTCCGATGGGGACCAGGTTAGGGAGCCGACAGCAGCCTGTCTCCTGGTCGCAGACCCCAGGAAGGCTGTGGTTGGCCGGCGTGGGTCAGGTGCTCGTTTCTGGACAATCGCATCTCAGTCCGCCCTGGCTGCCAGTAGGAAATCCCGAGGAAGGCTCTGATTGGCCGGCCAGGGCCAGGTGTCCATCTCTGGACCAATCATGTACTAGGGCCTGTCTTCCAATGGTGTGTTAGGGTGAGGGTCAGCTGATCACCTCTCAGCCAATCATGTCTTAGGCTGCCAGTAGGCGATCTTGAGGAAGGCTCTGATTGGCAGGCTGCACAGGGCCAGCCTGTGCTTGCATGGGACTGAGGTGTCCGTGATGGGCAGCTCCCAGCAGAGCCTGGGGCTGGGGAGGCGTGGGGGTACTGGACAGGTGGAGGTGCCCACAGCCCCACCTCCCAGCCTCAGCCTGCACCGCTGCCTGAGCAGGTGGGACCCCTTGGCCTCCTGGGGCCCCAGGCCCCATACCCCATGGCTCAGCCACCCCTTGGCCTCCTGGGGCCCCAGGCCCCAGTCCCCATGGCTCAGTCTCCTGCTGCCAGGACCAGCCGAGTCTGGGCTCTCTGGGTCTTTTCAGGAGGAGTCCGAGTTCTGCTCGAGAATGTCTGGATTGCCCTGTGGCTGTGGGGCTCTCGTGTCTCTACCCCGGGACAGGAGGGGAAGGGGTCCAAGCCCAGGCTCATAGCAGACTGCCGGGCAGGGGAGGCCCCGCAGCCTTTGGTCTTGTGCCAGGAAGCCCTGGGGCTCCCCTGCTCACCCGACCACCTGTGCCTCATCCTGGTCCTGGGCTGCAGGTCCTCTGGAGGTTGGGTGGGGTGGTGGGGCAGTGGCGGCTGGCCCTGCCTCTGGGCACAAGGCGGTGAGGAGTGTGGTTCTGGCCGCCTGGGCCTTGGCGAGGCTGGAAGTGAGGGGGCCTCCCCGAGGGGCGGAGCTGGGCCTGGGGTAGGGTGTCTGGTGGTCTTGGGGGCAGCAAGCAGATCCGTCTGCTCTGGAAGCCAGCATGCCTTCCAGGCTGCTGGGCACCTTGCCCAGAGCTGGCCTCGGGCTCACCCTCCTGGCCACCGACTGCCACGTCCCAAAGAGGTCCCGGAGCCCTGCCCCACGAGCCTTCTCCCACTGTGACTGGCAGAGCTCGCGGCCCCGGTCCCTTGGAGCACAGGTGGGTGGCCACTCCGCTTCTGGCCCAGCCTCGGCCCCTCGCCCCTCCACAGAGGCCTTTCTGCACACAGCCTGGTTTCCAGTGCTGGGAGCGCCAGCAGGGGACGGGCAGTGCCCGGGTGCTGGGAGTGCAGGGTGGGCAGGGGCTCTGTGGCACTGAGCGACCACGTGCCCCAGGGCCCGCTACGAGCCCCGGGCTGGGCCCTTGCTCCCTACCTGGGGCCCTGCCTGCCTCCAACGTGCTGCCGCTGTTCCAGGGCGCCATGCTGCACTACTCCTGGTGGAACCCCTACTCGCCGGCACCCTACCCAGCCTTCCCCGGCGAGAGCCAGTACGTACCCGGGCTGTGTCCCGGTCCCACCGCACCCCAGGCTTCACCAGCAGGAGGGGCTCTCTCGTCCCGGGAAGTCGCAGAGACTATTCTTCCTTGCCCGGGGCAGTCTGAGCGAGGGCCCAGCCCCAGCCAGGGAAAGGGAAAGGGCGTTGGTGCTGCAGGCTGGGTGGGCTTCACTGTGGAGGGGGCCCAGGACGGGAGGGAGGAGGAGCGCCTGGGTGGAAGGGGCCTAGGGGGTCACAGCCAAGCTGGGCTTTGAAGGATTGGTAGGAGTTTGCTGGGGCAGCAGGCCCAGCAGCGTCTAGGCCAGGCTGCAGCCATGCACGGCCCTGGGTCCCCTGTGTCCCTGCAGCCAGCTCATGAGCCCTGCTGCCCTCCTGAACGGTCAGCCCTGCCTGGACACCAGCTATGCCTCCACGGGCACCGCCTCCAGCTTTCTGCCAAAGAGCAGCGACTTTTCTCAGGTAGGAGAGCCTCGGGCCCGCGCCACGTCGGCCTCTCCCGGCTGGGCTGTGGGCTGCGGGCCTCGTCCTGGCATGCCAGGGCGGGTGTCTCGCCATCTTGGGGTCTGGCCGGGCCGTCCAGACCCCCTGGGCAGTGAGACCGTCCTTGCCTGTAGGGCCCTCCAG
>NW_006209805.1:719976-724250 GCF_000334495.1 Tupaia belangeri chinensis | reverse complement strand
GGCAGTGAGACTGTCCTGGCCTGTAGGTCCCTCCAGCCCAGACTCCATGGCGGTCGGGGCAGCCTCTGCACGGGGAAGGGCGGGAGTTCGGCACGGGCGGCAGGGGTGGCTCCACCACGTGGGTGCTCTTCCACATGCCCTGCACCCCCCTCGGTGCCGTTCCCTGGCCACCCCAGCGTACAGCCCAGCCTCCAGAATGGGCCCTCCCAGTCGGGCAGCACCGAGGCCTGCTGGCCAGCCTCAGCTCCCCGTGCCCGGAGACAGGGAGCAACCCCGTCCTGGTAGAGGTCAGGCCCAGGCCGCAGACCCCACCCTGTCATCCACGCTGGCGTGCGGCAGGCGAGTCGGACCACAGGATCTGGACCTCCAAGCCCATGTTCCCCACTCGTGCGAGGGGCGCCGCCTCTGGGAGCGTGGACCAAGTGAGATGGGATGGCTTCCATAGTGACCGGAGTCCCAAGAGGGATGGGAGAGTACTCAGGTTCTGTCCCCGAGGACCAAGGCAGAGCTGGGGTCGCAGGGTCAGGCAGCCAGAGCCCCAGGAGCTGAAGAGGCCAGAGCAATCCCCAAGCCCGGAGGGCCCAGCCCTGCCGCAGGGAGGGTCCACCCAGGGAGGCAGGCTGGCCGGCCCTCTACCCTGAGCCAGGCAAGTGTGTGTCACCGTGGCACGTAGAGCTCTGAGCGTGGCCCAGGGTCCCCCAGCAAGACGTGTTGTCACTTAACTGCCTAGTTGTCGCCTTAGCTCTGCTGTAAGGTGTGTGTGCATGCTGAGAGTGAGACAGAACGGGAGCGGGAGAAACCCCGGGCTGGCCACGCCACAATGCCCACCTCCATTCCCCTGGCGTCTGGACACGCATGTGCGCCTGGTGACGTCCCCACTGCAGAGTCCAGGATGCAAACCGCACCGTGGGCCGTGAGGGACCCCTTGTTAACCTGCACCCGTGTGCTGCCTGAGAGAACTGCTCTTTCCTGAGCTGAGAATGCAAGTGCAGATGCCCCTCGTGCTCAGGGTCCCCACCACGCCCGGACGTCGCTCCCTGCCGGTCCGGTGCGGGCTGCTCGGAGACCCTGCCCTGTGGGGACTGGCAGCTCCAGTCACCTCCTCCGGACTCTGCCCTCAGGGCTGTCCTCGTCTGCTGTGTTGCCTGGGTGTCCCCGTGGGGGCTGTACGCCTGACGTCCCTGGGATGCTTCCCTCCCTGGTGTCCCCGTGGTGGCTGTGTGCCCGACGCCCCAGGACCTGCCTCTCCCTCCCCGGGCGTCCCCTGCCTCCCCGGTGTCCCCGTGAGGACTGCACTTGATGCCCCTGGGAGCTGTCTCTCCCCTCCCTGGGTATCTCCTGCCTCCCTGGGTGTCCCTCCTCCTGGGCATCCCTGTGAGGACCGACCCGGCACCCCCGGAGCTGTCTGTCTCTGTAGTGGCGAGGCCGGCCCAGGCTGTTCCGGCCTTGCCCTGTACCTGGTTGCCCGAGGGCAGCCTGTTCATGGAATGTGTGCGGCCACGCGCCCCGCGGCCCGTGCGCTGGCTGGGCTGGGTGTGCGCGTGTGGCCTTGGCCCTGTTCCACGTTAGTGGAGGCGCCCACGGGAAGGAGAACCGTGCCTGTGTGCAGCTCCGGTCCCCGGGTGGTGCGGCCATCACCCCGCTCCACCCTGGAGTGTTCCATCACTTCGCCACCTCCGGGGTGGCGACCACTCGCAGTCCTGGTAGCTGGGACCTGTGGGGGCCATGCTGGTGACTCCCCAGGCAGGTGTTGGCAGTTTCTGGCGTGCCCAGTCTGACGGGGAGTCTCAGTCCCATCTCAGGCCAGCCACTGGGTGCCAGCCCAGGTGCCTCGCGGGGTCAGGGGTCAAGGATGGCGTGGTGGCCTATGGCGAGGGCCGAGGACGGCGCGCTGTCTCCTAATAGCACAGTCCTGCTGGGCCAGGTCCAGCCTGCACCCGGCGGTGCCTTTACGGCCCGACCCCGGGGCGGCTTCGGAGACACGGTGGGCTCCCAGCCCCACCACCCTCTGAGGCCTCACGTCTCAGCCCAGGACTGGCCGCAAGGAAAGCCTGCCCCATGGTGGACTGGCAGCTCCAGCTGCCCCCCAGGGTTCCACCCACGGCACCCCCGCCCCAGGTGGTCCTGAGGGTCCTGGCTGCCCCCAGCCCATCCCTCACTGCTGGGCCGCTCTTCTGAAAGCCACCACACCCCTCGGCTCTCGCGGGCCGCAGGCGTCTCCAAGCACCGGCTGGCCCCTTCCCCACCTGCAGCCTTAGCCACTGCCAGGAGCCAGTGGCAGAGCCAGGCGTCCACCCCAGGCCCCCGGGCTGCAGCCCCCCGGGGCTCGGGGCCGTCTGTCTGTAACCACTCTGCCTGGCAGCCCAGGGGCTTCTGGGAAGCCGGGTGAGCTCAGGGCTCGGGGGAGTGCGGCACACGCCCCAGCTCTCCGCGGCCTCGCGTCGGCTCTGCTGCAGACGCGGGGGCCGGGGCCTGCCGCGCCCGGCCTCAGTTACCGGCACTGGGAGAGCGCGTTGTTACAGGAAGCCCCTCGGTGCGCCACTGGCCAGGCCCAGACCAGCCTCTGCCTCAGGGGCCAGGGGTGGGGAGGTGCTGGGGGTCCACCCCTCGGCTGTTCTCCATGAGCCAAAGCTGGTGCAGGCCAGGACTCGGGCGGCAGAGCCCCGGGTCCAGGTCCAGGTGGCAGGGCTAGCCCCCAACAGGCCGGGGAGGCTCCCTCCCATCCACTCAGGTCCTGCAGCTCCGGGCATCCCGGCCTCGGGCTCTTCATGGTGTCCCTCTGTGTCTGTGTCCTCGTGGACGCCAGCCCATGGGCTCAGGGCCCCGGGCCCCCTCGTCCGGCGCCCCCATGTTCAGTCAGCCTGCCTGCCACGGCCCTTTCCCGCATCCGGTCCCGTTCCAGGCTGCGAGCTCAGGAGCGGCGGTGTCTGTGGATGCAGCCTCGCCCCGACAGGAGCGCCGGGCACAGGCCAGCCCTCGGTCGGCAGTACCTGCTGCCCAGGGCGCGCGGCCTGCCCTCCACTGCTCAGGCCGTCCCAGCCTGCGTGTCGCCGAAGCGTAGCACTGTGTTGCCCGGTGGCGGTGGCCCTGAGGCCAGTGTCAGGAGGGGGCGCGCCGCGGGCCTGGCCCTGCCCACTCTGTCCTGCGCCGGGGCAGACTGTGAGCTCGGACTGTGGACAGCGCTGCTCCACACCTCGGCCGGCCGGGACTCCCGAGGACATACCGCCATTGCCTCCGCTGTGCCAGGTCCCCTCCTCTCATGCACTGGCACCTGCACCCACCCCTCTCACGTCAGGCCACCCCTGTGGAGCGAGGCCGCGGCTTTCCCGGGGCCTGTAGGGCCGAGCCCCTCGCTGCCCATCGGCCCTCGTCACCCTCTCCCGCCCGCTGTGACTGGCTGGGGACGGGCCCAGCGCGTGGCGACCTGCCCTGTGGCAGGGTGTGTCGGGACTCGTGGGGCCCCTGGCCTCCGTGTGGGGCCCGACGGTGTTCCTTGGAGTGGGCTGCCCCCCGGCCCTGCCCGGGCACCTCCAGGTGCAGTTCCCGCCCGGCCCTGTGTCTGTCGCCTTCGGCCCAGACCCTGGGCGCGTCCTCCATGGTCATGGGGAAGGGGAGGTGCTGCTTTGTGGGTCCCCTCTCCACGGCTGGGCCGCCTGTCCCCTCTGAGCCCGGGGCCGCTCGCACCCCAGCACCCCAGCACCTGCGGCTGCAGCGTGACCTGCCGGGGGGCCGGGGCCGGGGGCTGCCTGGCTGCCACTCGATCCTCACCCGGGCTCACAGCAGGAGGTGCCCCGAGGGCGTGTCCGTCTCCTTTCAGTTTGCTATAGGGTATGAGTGATCTCTGGAGAGACAGAGACAGCACGCTGGGGGTGGCCACGCTGCAGTCCCTTCTCCACTGTCCTCTGAGGGCTTGGGCGCACACACACAGGCACCCCCGGTGTCCCAGGCCACAGGCGGGACTCGCCCGTCTCGTCCATGTGGGGTCCTGCACCCTCACCTCTGTGCCTCCTGCGGTCCCCTTTTTCCTCCAGAGCAAAACGCCTGTCCTGGGACCCCAGCCAGGGCCTGTGGTGCTCTGAGGGCACCGCCCGCACCCACCTGAGGGGCCGTGGGGGCACCCCCAGAGCAGCAGCAGCCCGGGGAGGGGCGGGAGGGCCGAGGCGGCTCAGGCCCGTGCCCACCTTGGCGAGCCGCCTGCTGCAGTGCCCCAGGGGACGCAGGGCGCGACCCGGCCGGGCGGGCGCTGTTGACAGCCGCCTGCGGCCAGAGGACGC
>NW_006209805.1:713366-719469 GCF_000334495.1 Tupaia belangeri chinensis | reverse complement strand
AGCCATGTGGGGGGGCTCAGAGTGTGCGGGGAGCCCGGCAGCCATGTGGGGGGCTCGGAGTGTGGAGTGGGCCCCTGGCAGCCCTGGGGGGGCGGAGTGTGGGGGAGCCCGGCAGCTTTGGGGGAGGGCCAGACTTCTGTGGGACTTCAGCGGAGAAAGCGAAGGGGCCATCACACCCTGTCCGTCTGTCCAGCCCACCCTGTGTGGTCTTGTGGGTCAGCCAGGCCCGTGGGAACTCCGACTGGGCAGTGCTTTTTCCTGCCCTGAGGGAGTGTGTGGGGCCGGCCGGTCAGGCCAGCCGGGGAGGGGTGTGCAATGGCACACTGCCGGAGCTGTCCTGAACCCCCGGGCTGCGCAGGCACTGCCTGGCAGGTCACAGGAGTCCCCAGTTCTGCTGGGAGTGGCCAGCCCCGGACACTGCCCCGAAGGCAAAGGCTAGAAAGGCGGGGTGGGTGGTCCAGGGCCCTGGGGAAGGGAGGCTGGCTAGTGCAGGGCTCTGCCCCTGTACTCAGCCCCAGGTGAGCAGGGCCCAGGAGGGTGGGGTCGCTCCTGCCCCTGCCCACCCAGGCGCCCCGGAAAGCGCTGAGCTCGGGGCTGCCAGGTGGCGTGGTAGTCAGAGGCACTGGACTCCCATGTGGCCAAATGCGGTTCGAGTCCCAGACCTGGCGGCTTGGTTTCTCACCTTCCGTCTCCCTCTCTTTCGCTTGCTCTGTCCCTCTCTGCTCAAATTAAAATAAATGAATAAGTAATTTTAAAAGATCCTGAGCCCCATGCAGCACTCAGGCCGCTGGTGCCCGTCCCCGCCCCCACCCCAGGGCACTCGGCCCTCTGCTCAGACGGTTTCTCAGGGGCCCCCTGTCCGTAGCTGCCCCCGGCCGGGCTGGCCGCGCTCTCCTTGCAGCCGGCCGAGCAGGTGGGTTTGAGAGTCCCCCAGGGCTGGGGCCTTCTCAGGCTGGTGGCACTCAGTCCCCTCGTGGCTGTGGCTGCTGGCACTGCCTGGGCCCTGTGGCATGTCGTCGGGGTCCCTCTGTGAGCACCCCACAGCAAGCAGCAGTCTCAGTGGTGGGCCGGCTCCCTGATCCCTGCCGGGCACTCAGCGCCCCGTGTCTGACGGGCAGTGTGGGCAGCCCCGTGTGGGCTGCTGTGGGGCCTGGGTGGGCCAGCTCCCCGATCCCTGCCGTCCACTGGCCGAGCACTCGAGTGGCCCCCACGGATAGGACCGGAGGGGAGAGCTGGCCGTCAAAGACTGGCCTGTCACCCCGTGGTTGAGGGAGCTGGCTCTCTCGGGTGGCGCTGGCTAGAACTCTGGCCTATGGCTTCAGAAACAACCAGGCACGCGTGTGTGCGTGCCCAAGACATGCCAGGGAGGAGGGGCGTGGCGTGGCCATGTCCCCCGGTGGCGTGCTCTCCCCCTGTGGGGCTCTGGCAGAACTGATGGTTGGAAAGTTTGAAAACGATGCGTGCATGTCTCGCCACACCTCTGCAGCAGGGCAGGGCCAGGGCCTGCGGGCGGTCAGTCCTCCCCGTCAGCCTGCCCCTCACTGAAGCCCCAGAGCAGGGCTTGCCCGCCATGGCGGTCCCAGCAGGGCAGGGCCGCGGCCAGCCCTGTTGGAATGGGGTGCTTGCACATCCCGAGTCCAGATGGGATGGACCAGTGGAGGAGGGTCAGGGCCGACGGCCCCGGGGAGAGGGGTGCCCCCCTCGGCCCTCCCTGCAGGGACAGCACCCTCTGGAGGCTAAGAAGCGGAAGTACAGTCAGCACCTCCAGGCGTGCAAATAGCGTTTCTATCCAAGGGTTTATTGCCCCAGCCTACGAGGGCCCCCGTCCCCACGGACCTGCCTTCCTGGGCGTTTCAGGTGGGGCCCTGTGTGGCCTCCGGGCCTGGTGTTCTCACTGAGCATGAGGGAGTTTCAGGTCCAGCTCCGTGGCCTGTGTGGGTACCTCCTCCAAGTCTCCACCACGTGGAGGCGTGCCACCCGGCCGTCCCTTAGCCGCGCCCCTCCTTCCTCCTGGGCCTGTCTTCCAGGACCCCTCGTACCTCGAGGACCTCTCCAATGCCTCTGTGTTCTCCTCGTCCGTGGACTCCCTGTCGGACATCGCGGACACGCCCGACTTCCTGCCGGCCGACAGCCTCAGCCAGGTGCCCACCATCTGGGACGTGAGCACCGCCCCCTCCTCCCAGGACACGGTCAGTGCGCCCAGCACCCAGGTTTCCCGCTGCCAGTGCTGGGGCGGGTGTGGATGGAGGGCCTTGGCGTGTCTGTGCAGCCCAGGGGTGAGGAGTGGCCTCAGCGGGCCACCCCACTGTCCCCAGTGCTGGAGTGGGGCCTGGACAGCCTGCAGGCACGTGATGAGAGCGAGAGCGGGTCCTGGAGCCGAGGACCCAAGGCAGCGGAGCGACAAGGCCCGCAGCGGTCCTAGGGCTGTGCAGGCGCTCAAGCACGGTCCATGGTCTCCTGGTGGCTTCCTGGGGCTAGCGGGCCGGTGGCCTCCATGACACCCTCTGCAGGACGTGGGCCCGCGGGACCAGCCCTAGAGGGGCGGGTCATAGGAGCTGACGCCAGGAGCTTCTGGCCCACCCCAGTTCTGGGCAGCGGGGGCCCTGGTTAGAGGGGCGCCCCCACCCATGCAGACCTGGCTCCAGGGTGGTCTGCCGGAGGACAGGCTGGGAGGCCTCTGGACCTGGCCATTGGAGCTGTTGGGCTGAGGGCCTCCGGGGGCGTCCGCAGGCAGGGCCTGGCACTCCCCGCGTGGCAGCTCCAACTGGCCACTTGCAGTTGTCCCCAAGCCCGTCCCACCTTGGCAGAGGGGGCCTCAGCAGGCCCCACCCCGTGGCTGCTCGCAGGCCCTGGGCAGGGCGCGAGGGCCGGCCGGGCGTGCTCAGCCCCCGGATGTCTATGTGCTGAACTGGGGCGGGCGGAGGACAGGGTCCTGGCCATACCTCTGCCTTTTTTCCTGAGTCCCTGAGGACCCTCCCTACCCCACGTTCTGGGGCCGGTGGGCGCTCCACGCAGGCACCCACGCAGGCCTTGGGGCTCTGGGGGCAGGGTCTAGAAGTGGCTGGCTTCCGGCTTCCGGCTTCCGGCACGGTGTGACCTTGGTGGGCTCCTCTGTCTTACCGTGGCGGAGAGCATGTGTGCTCAGGAGAAGGCACTCCCCCCAGGGCCGGGTCACACCATGACCCCTTCCCACCCGGCTCTGCCCCGCAGGACCCTGGCATGCATGTTTGTAAGGCTGGCGGGAGGGCTGGGTCTCGCGCCCCAGTTGGCCACACGGGGGCTGGCCTTTTGTCCTTTTGAGAGGGGTCACACCGACCCTGCCTGCCCTGTGTGTCCTGGAACCCTCTCCTGGCTGCCGCTTGGCAGTCTGGGCAATAGGCCATACCTCTTCTGGAGCTGGGGGGGGCAGGTCGAGGGTGGGGTCTGGATGTCCAGCCAGTTTCGAGGCCCAGGATGGGCTGCGTCCACCACTGGATCAGACTCCCCCGCCCCATAGTCCCCCTTGTTCCTGGGTGCCTCGACCTGGTGCTCGGGGAGGTCCTAGCCCAGACCTGCCACTTCCCCGGGCTGAGGGTCACCTCCCCAGGGCCCACGCTCTGCAGGCAGGGTCCAGGGCGGTAGCTGGGGCACTGGGCACAGGTGTAGACCGCCCCCTGGTGGCCGTGGGCTGACACCGCTCTCCCCTGCAGCTGTTCCTGCCCACCCCACAGTTTCCCCGCCTCGAGGACCCTGTGTCTTCTCTCCCCAGCACCCCACTTCTCATCAGCTACCAGGTGAGCCCCAGGAGCTGCCTGCTCAGGCGGGGGAGGGCCCCTGCGCACCGGCCCCTCCGCGTGCCACACTGAGCCGGCCTGGAAGCAGGCGGCCCACCTACAGCCAGGGGACAGGCAGGCAGCCCCGGGGCAGGTCAGGCCCGGGCACCCGGTGAGCCCCGACTCCCGTCAGTCGCAGACTCAGCACGAAGACGAGGAGGAGGCCGAGGAGGAGGAGGTGGAGGAGCTGGGCCAAACGGAGACCTACGCGGACTACGTGCCCTTCAAGTGTGAGCGCCCACAGGACGGGTGTGGGGAGGAGAGCCCCGAGCAGCGGACCAGGGCCCAGGCCACACCCACCGCCTGCCGCGCACAGGCCACGCCACGCCCCACCCCCCGCAGCCCTGGCCCTGTTCTGCCACGCCCACGGCCTGCCCCCAGGTCGAGGCCACGCCACTACACACCAGCTGCCTGCTCGGTCCAGGGCATGCCCCTGCTCCCTGCCACCCCTACACGCCCACTCCCGGACCTCCCCTGCCTCGTGGTCCAGGCCATGCCACCACTGGGCCATCCTGGCCACGCCCCATGCTCACGCCCCGCCTCTCCAGCCAAGATTGGGAAGCAGCATCCTGACCGAGTGGTGGAGACCAGCACGCTGTCCAGCGTCCCGCCCCCGGACATCACCTACTCCCTGGCGCTGCCCGACCGCGGGGTCCTGTCGGCCCTGCAGCTGGAGGCCATCACGTATGCCTGCCAGGTGACCTGCCCCCCGCGACGGCGGGAGCCCCAGGGAGTGGCGGGGCGCCTGACCGCCGCCCTCCGGCCAGCAGCAGCACGAGGTCCTGCTCCCCAGCGGGCAGCGCGCAGGCTTCCTGATCGGCGACGGGGCCGGTGTGGGCAAGGGCCGCACGGTGGCTGGCATCATCCTGGAGAACTACCTGAGGGGCCGGAAGAAGGCCCTGTGGTGAGTGCCCTGCCTGTGGGGGGCGCCGTGCGCCAGGAGGTGCCTGACCCTCTGCCCTCCCCAGGCTCAGCGTCTCCAACGACCTCAAGTATGATGCGGAGCGCGACCTGCGGGACATCGAGGCCCCTGGCATCGCGGTGCACGCGCTCAGCAAGGTGTGTGGCACCAGCCCGCTGCCCGCAGACGCCGTGGCATGGTGTCCTGGGCCACCTGCAGCAGGCCAGCCCTGCCCGCTCCCCACACGCGGCCTTCCTGTCCTGTGTCCCCAGATCAAGTACGGTGACAATACTACCTCAGAGGGCGTCCTCTTCGCCACCTACTCCGCCCTGATCGGGGAGAGCCAGGCGGGCGGCCAGCACCGCACGCGCCTCCGGCAGATCCTCGAGTGGTGCGGGGAGACCTTTGACGGTGTGGTATCCTTCTGCCAGGGCTGGAGGGGAGGAGGACTGCGGCGGGGCGGCTGGCCCCCAGCCCCGGGCACGGGAGTTTCATTTTCACCTTCCTGTTCCTGCCCCCCGCCCCGTGTACCCCTGCAGGGTGCCCTTACTGCTCCCGTCCCCACCCCCTGTGTCCCCGGGCCCCCTTACTGCGCCCGTCCCCACCCCCTGTGTACCCCTGCAGGGTGCCCTTACTGCTCCCGTCCCCACCTCCTGTGTACCCCTGCAGGGCGCCCTTACTGCTCCCGTCCCCCCACCGTGTACCCCTGCAGGGCACCCTTACTGCTGTCCCCCCGTGTGTGGCCCTCTGCAGGGCACCCTTACTGCTGTCTCCCCCCGTGTGTGGCCCTCTGCAGGGCGCCCTTACTGCTGTCCCCCCGTGTGGTTCCTGCAGGCTGCCCTCACTGCTGTCCCCCCCCTGTGTGGTCCCTGCAGGGCGCCCTTACTGCTGTCCCCTCCTGTGTGTGGCCCTCTGCAGGGCACCCTTACTGCTGTCCCCCCTGTGTGGTCCCTGCAGGCTGCCCTTACTGCTGTCCACCCCCCCGTGTACCCTGCAGGGCACCCTTACTGCTCCCTTGCCCCCCCGTGTACCCCTGCAGGGCGCCCTTACTGCTGTGCCCCCCGTGTGTGGCCCTCTGCAGGCTGCCCTTACTGCTGTCCCCCCGTGTGGTCCCTGCAGGCTGCCCTACTTTTCTGCAGACACCTAGGGCACTCATGTGCCACGTAAAGTGGAACGGCCGTGGGCTCGCTCACAGGCAGTTGTGGGTGTCAAGCATTGCCCCAGGCCTCACCCCCGCCCTGGCTGGGGCTCCTGATTACAGCGAATCCACGTGGGGGCCGTGGGGGGGTGGCCCTGTGCTCTGGGCTGCCCTCCTGTCAGGGCTCACCGTCCTTCCTGTCTGCACCCAGCAGCCTGGCCTGCCACCAGGACCCCGCGTGGCCGGAGACCC
>NW_006209805.1:711014-712467 GCF_000334495.1 Tupaia belangeri chinensis | reverse complement strand
GTCCCCTTCCTCCCCCCGGCCCCCCCCCCCGTGTACCCCTGCAGGGCGCCCTTACTGCTCCCGTCCCCACCCCCTGTGTACCCCTGCAGGGCGCCCTTACTGCTCCTGTCCCCACCCCCTGTGTACCCCTGCAGGGCGCCCTTACTGCTCCCGTCCCCACCCCCTGTGTACCCCTGCAGGGTGCCCTTACTGCTCCCGTCCCCACCTCCTGTGTACCCCTGCAGGGCGCCCTTACTGCTCCCGTCCCCACCCCCTGTGTACCCCTGCAGGGTGCCCTTACTGCTCCCGTCCCCACCTCCTGTGTACCCCTGCAGGGCGCCCTTACTGCTCCCGTCCCCACCCCCTGTGTACCCCTGCAGGGTGCCCTTACTGCTCCCGTCCCCACCTCCTGTGTACCCCTGCAGGGCGCCCTTACTGCTCCCGTCCCCCCACCGTGTACCCCTGCAGGGCACCCTTACTGCTGTCCCCCCGTGTGTGGCCCTCTGCAGGGCACCCTTACTGCTGTCTCCCCCCGTGTGTGGCCCTCTGCAGGGCGCCCTTACTGCTGTCCCCCCGTGTGGTTCCTGCAGGCTGCCCTCACTGCTGTCCCCCCCCTGTGTGGTCCCTGCAGGGCGCCCTTACTGCTGTCCCCTCCTGTGTGTGGCCCTCTGCAGGGCACCCTTACTGCTGTCCCCCCTGTGTGGTCCCTGCAGGCTGCCCTTACTGCTGTCCACCCCCCCGTGTACCCTGCAGGGCACCCTTACTGCTCCCTTGCCCCCCCGTGTACCCCTGCAGGGCGCCCTTACTGCTGTGCCCCCCGTGTGTGGCCCTCTGCAGGCTGCCCTTACTGCTGTCCCCCAGTGTGTGGCCCTCTGCAGGCTGCCCTTACTGCTGTCCCCCCGTGTGGTCCCTGCAGGCTGCCCTACTTTTCTGCAGACACCTAGGGCACTCATGTGCCACGTAAAGTGGAACGGCCGTGGGCTCGCTCACAGGCAGTTGTGGGTGTCAAGCATTGCCCCAGGCCTCACCCCCGCCCTGGCTGGGGCTCCTGATTACAGCGAATCCACGTGGGGGCCGTGGGGGGGTGGCCCTGTGCTCTGGGCTGCCCTCCTGTCAGGGCTCACCGTCCTTCCTGTCTGCACCCAGCAGCCTGGCCTGCCACCAGGACCCTGCGTGGCCGGACACCCCACCCTGGGTCCTGGAGGGCTCGCACGCCCCGGCATTCGGCCCCGAGTTACAGCCGGCGGCCTGCTGGGACGCAGGGACAGGGCGCACCCTGTGGGCGGCCCAGGCCCCACTAGAGCTCCTTGACCATGCTCCAGATCGTGTTTGATGAGTGTCACAAGGCCAAGAACGCCAGCTCCACCAAGATAGGCAAGGCCGTCCTGGACCTGCAGGGCAAGCTGCCCCTGGCCCGCGTGGTCTACGCCAGCGCCACAGGTCAGGGCTCGCTGGGCCAGCCGGGGTGAGGCGG
>NW_006209805.1:705399-709729 GCF_000334495.1 Tupaia belangeri chinensis | reverse complement strand
GGCTCCGCAAGGAGGGACATCCCCTGCGCCCTGCCCGGCCCTCAATAGCTGTCCCCGCCCGCTGGCCTGGCCCCTCAGGCCCTCCCTCAGTCAGGGGAGCTGAGGGCCGCCCACTCCCGCTGCAGGCGCCTCGGAGCCCCGGAACATGATCTACATGAGCCGCCTGGGTATCTGGGGCCAGGGCACGCCCTTCCGAACCTTCGAGGAGTTCCTGCATGCCATCGAGAAGAGGTTGGCCTCCCCGCCCCCTCCCCTGCCCGCTGCTCCCTGCCACTCGGCCTGTCCCTGGGGGCGCACGGTGGCCCTGGGGCCCTGGCAGGTGTTCTCTAGGTACCTAGCTCTTCCTCGTGCTCTGGGACCAGCTTTCCCTGGGCGGGCCTGTCTCTCACGGCCAGGTCTCTGCGGGCACCCAGGCAGGGGACAAAGCTTCTCCGGGTGGCCCGTCCCTCGTGGGCCAGGTCTCTGCGGGCACTCAGGTGGGCTGTCCCTGCAGGGGCGTGGGTGCCATGGAGATCGTGGCCATGGACATGAAGGTCAGCGGCATGTACATCGCGCGCCAGCTCAGCTTCTCCGGAGTCACCTTCCGTATCGAGGAGATCCCGCTGGCCCCGGCCTTCGAGCGTGTCTATGACCGAGCGGCCCTGCTGGTGAGCCGGGGGACGGGCCTCCGCCCACGTACCGTGTGCTTCTGGGTCTCGGCGTCTCTGAGCCACGCCCCCACTCCTCCCTGTCTGTCCCCAGAGCAGTGCAGGTGCTGGCCGTCACGGGGGAGGGGACAGCTCCCCGCGGGGTCTCGGGTCCGGTCTCGGTTCTGTTCTTTACCACACCGGGCACGTCCCCTCCCTGTCCTCTGCACTCCACGACTCTCTGCCTCCAGACAGTGCTCACACCGCGTGGGCCATGGAGGGCCCCGGCCTCTCCCTGCACCTGAGAAGGCCGTGTGCTGCACCCCTGCCACGCCAGGTCTGCCTCAGACAGGTAGCCTCGGCACTGGCTCACTTGTCGCCCGAGGGCGTCCTGGGCCCTTAGGCGCTGGGCAGTGTCCCCTCACCCCATGTCAGGAGCACTCCCAGTCCCGACAGCCTTAGATGTCCCCAGACGAGCCCTGGTCTGAAGTACCAGCCGCCACACGACTGCCCCCGGAAGGCAGGGCTGTACCATTGTCACCAGTGTCCCCGGCACAGCACGACTGGGTCGTGACGGTTTTATTGGACAAGGCCTGGCAGCACGCCCTCCCCACCCGCCACATGCCAGCAGGCAGGGACGCCCCGCCCGAGGCCGGCGTGCGGCCTGGCGAGCGAGCGGTCAACCAGCAGTCGTGTCTTTGCAGTGGGCCGAGGCGCTGGGCGTGTTCCAGCAGGCAGCCGACTGGGTCGGCCTGGAGTCGCGCAAGTCCCTGTGGGGCCAGTTCTGGTCGGCCCACCAGCGCTTCTTCAAGTACCTGTGCATCGCCGCCAAAGTGCGCCGGCTGGTGGAGCTGGCTCGCCTGGAGCTGGCCCAGGACAAGGTGAGGCCTGGGGCCCTGCCCTGGTCCCTCCACCTGACACGAGGGCAGGGCCCGCGCGTCCAACCCATGACGGCAAAGGGCCAGGGCGCCGGGGCAGGCAGGGGCACACGGCAGCCAGGCCCGGCTCACGGTGCCCTCCCGCCCGCAGTGCGTGGTCATCGGGCTGCAGTCCACAGGGGAGGTGCGGACGCGGGAGGTGCTGGAGGAGAGTGACGGCCGTCTCCACTGCTTCGTGTCAGCTGCCGAGTGAGTGCAGCCCCGGGGCTGGGGAGAGGCAGCCCCGCTCCGCTGCCAGCCTGGCCCTCAGAGGCCTCGGGTCCAGCTCCAGTATTAAAGCTGGACCACACGGCCGGCCCAGGCCCCAGCTAGGGAGGGCAGTGCGGGGGCTCTGGGCGCTGGGCTCCCGGGCCCCTCTCGGCACAGGGAGGGCCATTTCAGGGACTTGCTTGGTCCCCGCAGCCTGCTCCATCAGGGCCCAGCGCCCAGTAACCGCCACGTGCCCCTCCTGTGGCCCTTGGATGACAGGCACCCGCCCCATAGCCGCTGCCCCTCTGGGGGACCTCGACCCAGGCCTCCCCCAGCCCCAGGAAGGCCGGGGCCTGGAGCGGTGCGGGCGTCCTTGGAGCACCAACTCTCTCTCCCTTCCAGAGGCGTCTTTCTGTCGCTAATTGAGAGGCATTTCCCTTCCACCAAGAGAAGGCGGGACAGAGGCGCGGGCAGAAAGAGAAAACGTAAGCCCTGCCGCCGTCCCGCCGCTGCCCGCCCACTCCGCTCTTGGCACCCGACGGCGGGTCACCCCCGCTCCCCCACGCCTCGCTCCGGAGCCACCCTGGGCCTCAGCTTCACCCGTGTCCTGTGGCGGAGACCACACTCTCCTTGGCGGCCCTCCCCTCGTCGCAGCCCAGATGCAGACCACGGGCCAGTGCCCACAGCCCCGGGCAGCTCTAAGCCAGGCAGGGCCCAGAGGCCACTGCTTATCCGTGAGCTAGCAGAGTCCTGGCGCTGCCAGGCTGGGGGCTTAGCAAGGCGGAGTGACCACCGAGGGCCTAGCCAGGCAAGAGGCCATGATGCTCGGGGACCTTGTCACCCCATGCCCCCTAGCTGCTCACACCAGACCTTGGCATCCTGTGAGGGGATCCAGCCCGGGGCACACCCTCGGCCCTGCCGGCTAGACCACGGGCCAGTGCCCACAGCCCCGGGCAGCTCTAAGCCAGGCAGGGCCCAGAGGCCACTGCTTATCCGTGAGCTAGCAGAGTCCTGGCGCTGCCAGGCTGGGGGCTTAGCAAGGCGGAGTGACCACCGAGGGCCTAGCCAGGCAAGAGGCCATGATGCTCGGGGACCTTGTCACCCCATGCCCCCTAGCTGCTCACACCAGACCTTGGCATCCTGTGAGGGGATCCAGCCCGGGGCACCCCCTCGGCCCTGCCGGCTGGCCCGCCTAGGCCAGGCAGGGGGAAGGCCCAGGCCGTTGGTGTAGGCATGTGGCCACACGAGGTGGCCTGGCTGCCTGGAGGCCGCCAGGTGGGGGTGCTAAGCTGCCCGTTGGTGCCTCGCCCTGGCCTGACACTGGAAAGATGGGCAGAAACCACTTGGTCGGCTGTCCACGGAGCAGCCAGGGCTTGCCAGGAGTGTGGCACGGATCGAGGCTGGGGACGGGGTCTCCCTAGAAAGCCCTCTGCCTGCTAGGGTGGTGCTGGGCTCAGGTCTGCTGCCTCTCTCTGTCCACTGCCTCCGCTTGGCCTGCCTTACCTGCTGCCCGGTGCCCACCATGACCCTGGCTCCTGCCCGCAGGGCGGCCACGGGGCCGCGGGGCCAAGGCCTCCAGGCTGGCGTGTGAGGTGGCCGGTGTGATCCGCATCAGCGATGACAGCAGCACCGAGTCAGACGCCGGCCTGGACAGCGACTGCAACTCCTCACCCGAGTCCCTGGTGGATGACGACGTGGTCATTGTGGACGCAGTTGGGCTCGCCGCGGACGACCGGGGTGAGGGCTGAGCCTGGGCCCTGTGCCCGCCGTGGTGGGTCCTGCCCTCACCCCGGGGTCTGACCCCAGCCGGGCAGTCAGCGCCGGCCCACTAGAGGGACCGCCCAGCTAGCCAGGCCCGCCTGGGGGTGGGGAAACAGGCACAGCGGTGGTCAGGTGGTGGTGGTGGCCAGACGGGGAGGCCCGTCACCCTCAAGCTGGTCTCGGGAAACGGCATGGAGAGGCGATTCCTGGAGCCCCAGGCTTGCCCGGCACTGCCCAGTGCCCTGCTGTCCCAACTCGTGCTGGCCCTCAGGCCACCAGGGATGGCCGAGTCCCCCTGACCCTCTGTGCCCTGCAGGACCCCCGTGTCCCCTGCAGAGGGACCCGCACGGTCCTGGCGTCTTGGAGCGGGTAGAGCGGCTGAAGCAGGACCTGCTGGCCAAGGTGCGGGCGCTGGGCCAGGAGCTGCCTGTCAACACCCTGGACGAGCTCATCGAGGAGCTCGGGGGGCCGGAGCAGGTGGCCGAGGTGAGCTCCATTCTGTCGCCGGCCCAGGCCTCTGCCCTGCCCTGCCCCTTCCCACCCGCTCCCTGTGCTGGACCCAGTGGAGCGAAGGCTTTGGAGGCGTGAAATCCCCTAGGATCCTGGGAGCCAGAGCCCTGGCAGCACTGGGGGAGACGGAAACCCAGGCAGGTGGGACAGCCATGTGGCTGACAGTCCTCCCCTCACCCTGCCTTGGGTACAGATGACAGGCAGGAAAGGCCGGGTTGTGTCCAGGCCCGACGGGACAGTGGCCTTCGAGTCTCGGGCAGAGCAGGGCCTGTCCATCGACCACGTGAACCTCAGGGAGAAGCAACG
>NW_006209805.1:704915-705235 GCF_000334495.1 Tupaia belangeri chinensis | reverse complement strand
CTCTGACGGCCATGGGGGGCTTTGCTGGTACACAGACAGCCCGTTCCCCGCTGCTACTGCAGTCACCGCACACATGGACCCTGCCCACCCCCAGGGCAGCTGTGACGGACAAGCCCACAGAGCGAGGAAGCGGGAAGGGGGCCTGGGTGGGCGGTGCCAGCTGGACTGTGGTGGGGCGTGAGGGTGGGGCCTTGATGACGTGGTACCCTAGCTGCTCGTCTCTCGGCCTCCGTGTGGAGCACGCCATGTGACCCAGGTCGGGGACTGGAGCTGGCGGCTGGGGGGCCTCCCCAGCCGGCACCCCCCCCTCCCTGTGGGCC
>NW_006209805.1:703518-703976 GCF_000334495.1 Tupaia belangeri chinensis | reverse complement strand
CGGCCCCCCACCTCTCCGTGTGGTCCCACAGCTCGTGGCCATCATCTCTGAGGCCTCCAGCTCCGGCGTCTCCCTCCAAGCCGACCGCCGAGTGCAGAACCAGCGGCGCCGTGTGCACATGACACTGGAGCTGCCCTGGAGCGCGGACCGCGCCATCCAGCAGTTCGGTGAGCCTGCCCGCCCCCAGGCCGTCCCCGCACCGCGCAGGCCAGACCCTGAAAGCCCCTCTGCCCCCCAGGCCGCACCCACCGCTCCAACCAGGTCTCCGCGCCGGAGTACGTCTTCCTCATCTCTGAACTGGCCGGGGAGCGCCGCTTTGCCTCCATCGTGGCCAAGCGCCTGGAGAGCCTGGTGAGTGGGTGGGCCGGGGAGGGGCGGGCTCCCCACCGGGCCAGGCTGCGTGCCCACTGCCTCCCTGCCCTGGCAGGGCGCCCTGACCCACGGAGACCGCCGCACCA
>NW_006209805.1:700317-702391 GCF_000334495.1 Tupaia belangeri chinensis | reverse complement strand
GAGGGGCGGGCTCCCCACCGGGCCGGGCTGGGTGCCCACTGCCTCCCTGCCCTGGCAGGGCGCCCTGACCCACGGAGACCGCCGAGCCACCGAGTCCCGAGACCTGAGCAAGTACAACTTCGAGAACAAGGTATGGACATGAGGGCAGGGCCGCGCCACCCCTTGGGCCGCCCGACCAGCTGCCCCACTCACGGCCCCTCCCACAGTACGGCGCCCGGGCCCTCAGCTGCGTGCTCACCACCATCCTGAACCAGACGGAGAACAGGGTGCCCTTGCCCAAGGGCTACCCAGGAGGGGGTGCTGCCTTCTTCCGAGGTGTGTGGGCCCCTGTGGGAGGTGAGGGCCAAGAGCAGGCTGGGATGCAGGGCTCTGCAGACACTGCTCCCTCCCCACGTGCTCCTGGCAGAGAGCCAACCGCGGGCTGGGCTGAGGGCTCTGGGCCCCGGAACCTGCCCTTGGATCAGAAAAAAGCGTGGGAGGAGGAACCCTCAGCCCCCAGGCCCCACCCTCCCCACACACCAGCAGCCCCAGGCGGGGTCCTGAGGCTGGAGCAGACCAGGGTCACGGGGCAGGAGTGTGGGCCTAGCAGGAGCCGTGAGTGACCCCTCCTCCCGCAGACATGAAGCAGGGCTTGCTGTCGGTGGGCATCGGCGGGCGCGAGTCCCGATCCGGCTGCCTGGACGTGGAGAAGGGTGAGTCCCCGTGCTGTCCAGGCGGTGGTCCCCGTGGCCGGCCAGCTGGGGTGGCAGACAGGCCAGGGCTGGACTCGGCCTGAGGTGTCCCCTCCCCCAGACTGCTCCATCACCAAGTTCTTGAACCGCATCCTCGGACTGGAGGTGCACAAGCAGAACGCCCTGTTCCAGTACTTCTCCGACACCTTCGACCACCTCATCGAGAGGGACAAGAGGGAGGGCAAATACGACATGGGCATCCTGGGTGAGCGTCCTGGGCGGACCAGAGGGCCGGGGTGGGGTGGGGTGGGCAGGAAGGACCGAGCGGGCTCTCCTGTTCTGACCCGGGGTGTGAGGCTGAGCACCTGGTGCAGAGGCCCTGGTCTGTCCTAAAGGACTCTGGAGCCCCGGCCCTTGCACACGCCTGGCTTTGGTGAAGGCTCTCTGTGTTGCCAGGCCGTTCCGTCCTCACCTGGGCCTGACCGCTGGCTGTGATCCTGGACGTTACTGTGTGATGAGCATGGGGAGCCCCGGCCACTCCTCTGTGCTGGACCTGCCTCCTCGGGCCGAGGCCATGTGGGGCCTGGGTTCGCGTCCTGGCCGCCCTGAAGCCAGGTGTCCTGGGCTGTGGTCCCAGCCACTCGGCCTGTCAGGCTCACAGCCGGCCTAGGCAGCAGTGCGGCCGTGAGACCCTGTGTGGAGGCCGGGCGAGCAGGGCGCAGCTGGCCCAGCACGGTCCGCTCCCCCGGACAGCACGGTCACAGCGCCAGGGCAGAGGGCCCACTGGGGTGTGGAGGGGCCACAGCCATCTGCGTGCTGGGCCAGGGCCTGCCGTCTCCCCGGGGTGAGACGGGCTGTTTGGTGACCTGTGGTGCCGGCCCCGAGCTGGGACCAGCCCCTCACTCTAGCCCTCCCCTCAGACCTGGCCCCGGGCATCGACGAGATCTACGAGGAGAGTCAGCAGGTGTTCCTGACACCCGGCCACCCACAGGACGGGCAGGTGGTCTTCTACAAGGTCAGCCTGCCCTGGTGCAGCCCCGCCCCCGTGCCCCTCTCGCCCCACCCGCTCACGCCCATCCGTCTGTTCCCGCAGATCAGCGTGGACCGCGGTCTGAGGTGGGAGGAGGCCTTCGCCAAGTCGCTGGAGCTGACCGGCCCCTACGACGGCTTCTACCTCTCCTACAAGGTGGGTGGGGCCTGCACCCCAGGCACCCGCTCGGAGCCCCCACTCCTGCCACGGCCCTGGGGCCCTGCTCTGATGGTCTGCCCACCCGCCCAGGTTCGGGGCAACAAGCCCAGCTGCCTCTTGGCGGAGCAGAACCGCGGCAAGCACTTCACCGTGTACAAGCCCAACATCGGCCGACAGAGCCAGCTGGAGACCTTGGACAGCCTGTGCCGCCAGG
>NW_006209805.1:696237-699892 GCF_000334495.1 Tupaia belangeri chinensis | reverse complement strand
CCCGGGAGGTGCCCGGCCCCTACGGCGGCTTCTACCTCTCCTACAAGGTGGGTGGGGCCTGCACCCCAGGCACCCGCTCGGAGCCCCCACTCCTGCCACGGCCCTGGGGCCCTGCTCTGATGGTCTGCCCACCCGCCCAGGTTCGGGGCAACAAGCCCAGCTGCCTCTTGGCGGAGCAGAACCGCGGCAAGCACTTCACCGTGTACAAGCCCAACATCGGCCGACAGAGCCAGCTGGAGACCTTGGACAGCCTGTGCCGCAAGTTCCACCGGGTAGGCGGCAGCCGTCCCCCAGGGCAGGGCCCCTTCCCGGCTCCAGGGGGCGCGAAGGGCCCTCCCAGGATGCTCAGGCATGGGGCTGCTCAGTGCCTCAGTTTCTGCCGTGGCACATCTAATCCCTGGTGGCCCTGACCATGTCATGCTGCTTTGTCCCCAGGTGCCCCCAGAGGAGGCCAAGGAGCCCTGGGAGAGCGGCTACGCATACTCGCTGACGCACTGCAGCCACAGCGCCTGGTGAGGGCACCCAGGGCCCTGCCCACTCCCAGGCCAGGTGGGCGGGGCTAGTGTGGGGCCTGGGGGCGGGGCCTGGAGGCCAGGAGCAGCAGCTACCTACAGATCGTGCGCCTCAAGACCAAGGACAAGAAGAAGCAAGTGGGTGAGTGAGGGCCCGCTGCCCGCCTTCCCTGCCCCGCCAGCCACCCACGGCCCCGCCTGACCGCCCTTCCTCGCAGGCATCAAGGTCCCGGAGGCCTGCGTGCGCCGCGTGCGCACGGCCGACCCCGCGGCGCTGGCGCACCAGGGCTGCGACATCAACTTCAAGGAGGTGCTGGAGGACATGCTGCGCTCCCTGCACGCTGCGCCCGACGACACCCCGAGTCCGCTGGGGGGCGGCGTGGGGCCAGGGGCCGAGCGGCAGAGCGTCATCCACTTCAGCCCACCCTTCCCCAACTCCTAGCCCGTCCCCAACTCCTGGGCCGCACCTCGCCATCCGCCCAGTCCAGTCTGGCCCGGTCCAGCTGTCTGAGCGCCCCACTGGGCAGCGGTGAGTGGGGCTGGCCGACATGAGGGGCCTCCAGGCCTCGCCGCAGTGCCTTCCCGGCCCCAAGCCCTGGCAGGTCAGTACAGAACGCCTGCCTGGGTCCTCGGCTGCTGCAGGCCCCACTGAGGATGACCATCCGAGGCAGGGCCTGGGGTGGGGGCTGACTCGGTGCCTCTCCTTTTCCCCAGCCCATGCCTGAGCAGGGGCCCTGGGGACTGCTCTGGGCCAAAGGGTCCCTGGCTCCACCCCACCCAACTTACAAGTGCTCCCCAGGCCTGAACCCCTGAAATCCGTGGAACGGGGTGGTCCCGAGAGCTGGAAACTCAGGAAGCCTCAGGTGCTCAGGGCCTGCCATCTTGGGGGCTCCATGGGGCAGACCCCCAGTAATATATGCAATTATCTCCCACCCCTCCTCTGCCCCTAAGTTATTGCCCCTCCCCGCCCAGTCTGTTTCTAGCGTATTTATGACCCTGGTGTACATATGTAAAGAATCTTTTCTAAATACATGTGCCTTTTGCCTACTTCGGGTGTCTGCTGCTCCACTGCGGGACAGTGGTGGGTGGAGGGGACAGTTTCTCCTGGAGGGCACCTGCCCAGGGCAGCCCCCTCACCCTGCTGAGTCCTGTGGGTGAGGAGGGTCCCCAGGCTGGGAAACAAGGCCCTGCCCCAGCATCTTGGAGCAGCTGTCTGTCACTGTGTGGGGGCCTAGGGTCCCGATGCAACCCTCTCCCCCACACCCGGTCCCAGGAGGACTGCTGGGGCCTGGGGACGCCAGGCAGCTGGACTCCACCTCCCTGCACATGCCCAGGGCCTTCCAGCCCCTCCAGGCCTAGGGCACCCACACACCCTGGACCACGTGTGAGGCCAGGGGCAACCACACACTGCCTCCTGTGGTGCAGCCTCTGGCCAAAGAGCCTCTTAGGCTTATCTCCCCGGGAGCCGGCCCTTGGAGATTAGGAGCCAGGGACGGGAGGACCCAGATCCCAGCAGGCCAGGGCGCCTGACCCAGCGTGGGCGCCCCTGTGCAACCCCACGCCCCACGGTAAGAGGAGCCACAGGCACTTTAGTAGGTTTTATTCCCACAAGGCAGCCAGGGGTGGGGTGCCAAGCCGCGGGACCTTCCTCGGCGGGGTGCACGCCGGATTTCGGGTCTGCCCCACCAGCAGGCTGGTTTGCAGGCAGACCGTCATAGGTGCCGGTGGAAGGCGCCAGGGCGCGGCAGGGGGCTCTGGGTGGGGGCACACTTGTGGAGCTAGAGATAGCAGGGCAGGTCCTTCTCTATCACCTGTCGGGAGGGGCGGTGGGCCATCAGGGCGGTGCCTCTCCCCACCCCTCCCCTCCCAGTCCCACCAAGCCCACCTGCACCTACCAGGGGCTCTTCCATGGGGCCGTAGCGCTTCACCACACAGCCGTTCTTGTCGATGAGAAACTGCGGGAGACACAGGAAGGTCCCCAAGTGCCACTGGTATTGGGCAGGGCAGGGCTGGGCCTCCTGCGGCCAGGAAAACAGGCCCCTCCCCACCCCCAAGCCAAGCCCTTTACCTTCGTGAAGTTCCACTTGATCGCGCTGCAAGGAACGCAAAGAACAGAGGTGAGACCGCCAAAGGCCGCCCAGCCCCTCGGAGGCCGCCCGCGCCCAGGACCACCCGCCCAGGGCCACGCACTTTCCCAGCATGCCCCTCCCCTTGGGCTGGACTTTCATCCACTTCCACAGCGGGTGGGCGTCGTCCCCGTTCACGCAGATCTTGCTGTACATGTCGAACTTGACGTTGTAGCCAGCCGCGAACTCTTTGATCTCCGCGTTACTCCCTGGCTCCTGAGGCATCCAGAGGGGTGCAGGCTGGTGTGCAGGTACTGGACCGGTCCTGGTCTCAGGCCTCCACCCCACGCCCACCCAGGGGCTGCCGCACGCACCTGCCGCCCGAACTGGTTGCAGGGGAAGGCCAGGATACGTAAACCGCACTCAGCATATCGGGCGTGCAGGTCGACAAGCTGAGTATAGTTTACGTCCGTCTTGCCTCACTGCGAGGCCACGTTGGTCACGATGCACACGAAGCCCCTGGAAGGGTGGGGCGGTCAGGACCTGGGGTGGCCCAGCCCACCCGCGAGGCCAGGGTCGGCGGCAGCCCCCGCCCCAGGCACACACCGGTACTTGTCCAGGCAGACCGTGTGCCCGTCGATGTCCTTGGCTGAGAACTCGTGCATAGGGACTTGAAAAAATACGGATTTTGATGGTAACACTCTCTCTACTCAGCAACTGTTGACGCGATGCCTTATTATCCTGTGTGTGGCTATACATGAACTTTAGATAAGCAAACAGGTCCCTTTAGTTTAAATGATGTTACATTTATATAAGGTCAAAATCAGATCATCTTTGCTGTACTTGATATGAAATTATGTGTATTTTACAGTTAAATTTTTATAATTTTTTTAGTTGTTTGTTTTTGGATTTTTTTGTTTGTTTTGTTTTCTTTGTTTGTTTGTTTTTTGCCTTAGAGTGTGAGCACTTGCCAGAGAGAGACAGACAGAAAGGAAGAAAGTGAGAAATTCCCCACCCGTGCATATGGCCACACCGCAATCCCGTCTTCTCCACTTTTCTTCTTGGAATCTAGTCATG
>NW_006209805.1:695812-696057 GCF_000334495.1 Tupaia belangeri chinensis | reverse complement strand
CGCCCCCGCGCCTCGGCCCGCTTCTGCCCCAACGGCCCCGGACAGCGTCCCCAGCCCCGCTGACTACCCCGGGCCTAGACCCTGCTGACTGGTCGCTCCCACCCCAGATTCCGACCCCGACCCCGACCCCAGCGCAAGAGGTCTGCGCCGGCCCGGGCTTGGGGGTGCGGCGGAGCTGCGGTGCGACGGGGGCGACCGGAAGCCCCCAGCCCAAGGTCACCGCGGCTCGAGGACGCGGCGTTCCG
>NW_006209805.1:682477-686725 GCF_000334495.1 Tupaia belangeri chinensis | reverse complement strand
CGCCTCCCCGCCCTTGGCCACGCCCTCCAACGCTCTCATTGGCCAACGGCGCCTGAGCTGCCGACGCGCTGAAACACTAGCCAATGGGAGGCCAAGGCGGAATAAGGGGGCGGGGCTGGGCCTGCGGTGGAGAGTATTGTTGTCGGTGACTGCGCATGCTCGCAGGAGGGCGGGTGGCCGTGTCCATGCAGGCTGTGAGTTGCGAAGTTGCGGACAGTTAACTGGTAGTTGACCGCAGCGCGGCGGGTTGGCAGACAACGGAGCTCAAACTCGCCGTAAAGTGCTTGAAAATGGGGTTTTGGGCTTTTTGATGTAAATAAAATCAAACCGAGTTGGCCAAGCCCAACACCCAGTTTCCGTCCACTTGGGGCTACAGTGTCGCTGCAAGGCCCCTGGCATATCCCGACCGCGGCCCCTCTTATGGGGAACCAACGAAGGCATGGGGGTCACCAGCAGAGAGTGACCCCACAGAGGGTCCCGTGCCCCAACCCCCGCTGGGGGTCCTTTTTCTGCACGTGGTCTTCACTGCAGCTGCTCCTGCCCGCTGCGGCCCGCGGGCACTGGAGCAGTTAACGTGTAACGGAACCTCGCTGACCCCTGTGCGCCCTCCGGCGTCACCCCCACCCTCGGCACGTCCTTTAAAGCGGAACCTCCATCTAACAGACCCACGTGTACACTGCCAACTGGCAGTGCTGGGCGTCTTGGCTGAGACGTTGGGCCGCAAAGGTCCAGATCCGCCTCATTCTTGGGAACTCAGTCGTGGAATTCCAGGAGGCTTGGGTGTCCGGTCACGTGTTTTCGGACAGCCAGGTGTCTGCGTTTCCGGTTGCTGGTTATGGTCCGGCCCCTCCAGTGCAGGTTGTGCAGAGGCAGCGGCAGGGGGCGGGGCGGGAGACTGGAAGGGTCAGAAACACAGGTGGACTGAGTTTGGTGCGGAGCCTGGGGAAACTGGGCCTGGTGCCCTAATCCCTGCCTCTGGCAAGCCTGGCTTCCTGGCCTCCCTCCAGCAGCCACTGCCAGGAATTGCCCAAGTTGCGGCTTGGTGCACGCCTCCCTGCTCAGAAAGCCCCCACCTCCAGCCTGGCAGCAGAGGCACCTGTGGGAGCCCTAGGGAGGGCTCAGCTGTGGGAGATGCGAGTGGTTTTCCACGAGCTGTTGTAAAGCACACACCCAAGGGGTATTGGTTTCAGGTTTGCCAGAACACTGCCTGCCCTCAGTGCCCCACGGGGCGGGTAGAGAGGTAGATAATGTGGCCCAGTGGCAGGGTTTGGGAAGCTGCCCCGCCCTGAAGGGATTTATGCCTGGGGTTTCATTCCCAGCCTCTCCAGTGACTCTGTTTTGCAAATGGGGAAACAGCCTTGGGGCAGTGAATACCAGGACCTGACCTGTGGCCCCATTTCTTTAAAAAGTTTTTGAAATTGAGATCATATATAAGGGGACCTTAAAAAGTTTGTAGAAACATACAATTAGGGGCCGGGGCCACCAGTGGAATGATGGTTAAGGTGGCTGGATCCCACATGGCTTGAGTCCGGAACCCCGGGGGGCTTGAAACACATGCAGGGCACATGTGCGTGCATGCCCAAAATCCAGAGAGGAGGATGGAGGGGAAGGGGTTGCGGCAGGGGCCACCCCCAGTGCGGTGCATGATTTCTCACTCTCACTCTCCAGAGAGCCCTGATGCCTCATAGAAAAAAAAAAAAAAAAAAAACACAAAAAGAAAAATGGAATTAAAGTATGCATTTACTCTGGTGCAAAACAATTCTGAACTCCATGCGTGACTCTTCCCCGGTCTCACGGCCCTCATGTCACTCACAGCGTGCTACTGCATGACCGGAGCATGCCCACGGTGCGCTGTGGCCATCACCGCTGCCCGCCCTCCCCCAGCCCCTGAGACCCCCCTTCTGGACATCCCTGTAAGTGGGGTCGTCTGCTGTGACCTTTTCCATCTGGCCTGTCAGCCTGACAAGGTAAACTGAGGCAAAGGCTGTGACTCCGAAGGCGACCATCCAGGCCCGGCTGGAAACTGCCAGCCTGACCTGCTCACCCTAACCCTCGGCGAGTTAAGGGCAGTCTGAGCCGGACAGGCCGCCCTGGGCAGCAGGTGTCCTGGCCGCGGCCGTCCGTGCCCTGGTCTTCTGCAAGGCTGTGGCTCCCGCAGCGTCCCTTGTGTCCCTTCTTGTTATCAGGCACGTGCACTTGAGGAAACGCCCTCCATGACCGTCCCTGGCTCCGCTATCAGGGTTGACACGATCCGGGATGAGTGACCCCAAGTGTGTTCACATGTGAACCCCTGTGGACAGTGCAGGAGGTGGTGGTCCATGCGCCGGGGTTGGGCATGTGGGCTGGTCCTGCCTTCGGGCCCTGCCACGCTGCCCAGTCCGTGTAGCGGTGTGAGGCCAGAGTCCTCCGTGGCCAGGCACGGCAGCCTCAGCCTGGAGACAGGGCGCTGGGCCTGCCTGCCCCCTCACCCACCCCAGGTTGGTGTGCACCGAGTCCCTGCCACTCCCTGGGGCTGGGCTCCTTTCCAAGCGAGGCTGGACTTCCTTGCTGTGGAGCACAGCAGGGCTGGACCCCACATGGTCAACCATGTTCGAGTCCAGGACTGGTAGCTTGCTTTCTCACTCCCCCCATCAAATTTAAAGAAATAATTAAAGTTACTTAAAATAATTCTTTTATTTCTTTTTTTTTTTGGAGAGAATTTTACTATAGGGCACGTGTGCTCACCTGAAAGACAGACACAGAGAGATAGAAAGCGAGAAATCACCCCCAGGGGGGATGGCTACACTGCAATCCCTTCTCCTCTATTCTCCTCTTGGGATCTTGGGCACGCAGGCACACACGTCCGGCCTGCGTTTAAGCCACCGGGTCCGAGACTCGAACCGTGGTTGACTACATGGGAGTCCAGCGACATAGCCATTACGCAAAATGCTGGTCCCAAAATAATTCTTAAAAAAAAAAAAGTCACCCAGTGTGACCCTGGGCCTGGGCCTGGGCCCCTCCTGCTCCTGCTTCAATTCCTTTCCTCCGTCACCGTCACCGCCTACCCCAATCTCGCTGGGTCAGAGCGGCCCAGGCCAGCCCACACCTGGAACCTGGCGGAGTGGTGGCACTTGGCAGTGTGCCCCCTCACCTTCAGACACCTGCTCCTCCTGCCTCCTGGACACCTGGCCACCCCTTGCCCTACTTAAGGACACCTGTAAGCCACAGGCTGCTCCAGCCACTGCCGTGGTTACCGGCCCAGTGCAATGGGCACGCTGCAGGAGGGACGTGAGGCACAGAGAGGTTCAGAGGTGCCTGAGGTCGCACAGCCAGGCTCGAGCCCAGGTCTGTGTTGAGACTGCTTCCCCATCCCCATCTCTGGGTCTTTGAACCTCGGCCAGGTGGCCCAGCCATGGTCTCTGCTCCGGGACCTCGGCCAGACCCTGGGTTTTAATCTCCACACATGCCACACACCTGCACACCCCTCTCAAATAGCGACGTACACGTGTGGAAGCTGAGGCTCGCGGCATTGACCTACACGTGACGAGGACCCACTAGAGAAAACCACAGTTTGATGCACAGATTCCTAATAGGAATTCCCTAATTAGCACCCCGACCGTCCCTAGGAAACGAACGGACGTTTTACGTACCCGCGCGGGCCTCAACGCGCCGCCCACTCCCCGCCTCCGCCTGCTGGGGTTGTAAACCACCGCTCAGGTCGGGAGTGGAGTAGAAACTACAACTCCCGAGAGGCCTTGCAGCTAAAGCCACGCGAGACTGGGGCGAGGTTCTCGCGCAACCAACCTCTGCGCCCCGAAGGCCCGGGCTGCCCTGGGCGCTGCCGGTCCCAGGCCGCGCTGCACTAAGGCGTTCGCCTGCGACAGCCCCGCGCGGGGCGGCTGGGAGAGGACCCCTGAGGACCCGGCGCAGGTGCATGCGCATTCCGACGGGCCCAGACCGGCGTCTGCGGGTGGCTGCAACAGCGGTACGAAGAGGAGGAGACCTACCGGCTCTGGAAGATCCGCAAGACCATCATGCAGGTGGGCGTGGGGCCCCCGTTTATCTCGTGAGCTGGAGAGGGCGAGACAATTCGACGGGGCCTCCCCTTCCGTACCTCCAGCCGGCGACTTCTCCGGCGTCCCGGGAGGCGAACCCAGGACCCTGCGGAGGAAGGCGAGGCGAGGGCGCCCCCGAGGTGCGCACATGCCGCCCTGGGCTGCGGCGGGGCGCTGGGTCCATGCGCGGTCCCGCAGTTGCGTCCGGCGAGCC
>NW_006209805.1:671228-673915 GCF_000334495.1 Tupaia belangeri chinensis | reverse complement strand
CTGCCCACCCCTTCCCGGCGGGAAGCCCCGAGCCGTCTTCCTGGACACTCCGGCTCTCTGGTTGCAGCTGTCTCGGTGCTCCTGGGGGCTGCTCTGGTTTTGGGGCCCCGTGGTGATGGCTTAGTCACGTGGCACGTAGGAAGGGATCTGCCAGCCCAGAAGAGGGTTGCATCCCGGTCTCTGACCAGCCCAGTCCCTCTGGGGTGCGTCCTTGTGGTCTGGCCGCCCTGGGGTCAACCAGCTCTCTCTCTGCAGCTGTGCCATGACCGAGGCTACCTCGTGACCCAGGATGAGTTGGACCAGACGCTGGAGGAGTTCAAAGCCCAGTTCGGGGACAAGCCGAGTGAGGGGCGGCCACGACGCACGGACCTCACCGTGCTGGTGGCCCACAATGACGACCCCACGGACCAGATGTTTGTCTTCTTCCCAGGTGGGGGTGCCTCCAGTGCATGTCTGCACGGGCCCAGGTTCTGGGACAGCGCTGTCCTGTGCAGACCTGTCCCATCTGACATAGCTCAGTCCCTGTCCCTTGCCGTCTTCTCCAACCCAGAGTATCCCGCTGGCCTCTCCGCTGGGCTCCTAGCCCAGCGACCTCAGCTCCACCTGACCGGTCGGGGATCCCTTCTAGAACTGTGGTCCACTCCAGCCTGCCCGCCTCCTGTACCGGCCCAGTCCATCCCCAGGACCTCTGCACCCCATCTTAGCACTCGCTTCCAGGCCGCTGCCGGGCTCTCCCAGGGCACTTGAGCCCTCCAGGCTGGGACTGTGCTGTCCCAGGGGACCTCAGGGACCTGGGAAGGACATGTCCTGTGGACCCCTCCTGGGACATGCTTTCTTTTTTTGGGGGGGGGGTTTTTTTTTTGACTATAGGGCGTGTACGCTCACCAGAAAGACAGAGACAGAAAGTTAGAAATCACCCCCCCCCAGGGGATGGCCACGCCTCAATCCCTTCTCCATTCTCCTGTCGGGATCTTGGGCACGCATGCACACGCACCCAGCCTGAGTTTAAGCCACCAGGTCCGGGACTTAGCCTGCCTTGGACTACATGGGGGTCCAGCGACATAGCCATTACGCCAACTGCTGTTCCCGTGCCAGGGTGTGCTTTCTAACAAGCCTCCTATGACTCCAGCTTGCTGGGGCTTGGAGCTTCCCGGAGGCCTTTCCTGCCTTCCCAGCACCTGCGTAGTGACCAGGGGCCTCTCGGGGTTGGAGAGGCCTTTCCTGGCCTCGTCCCTGCCCCTGCGATGCTATGGGGGAGGAGTGAGGGTCCTGTTGTCAGCTCAGGTGGGGCTCGAGCGGCACCGATGGGTCTTCGCAGTCCAGAAGGCTGGGAGCTGAGGTCCAGGCATGGCCTTGTACACAGCTGCTCCCTGCAGGTCGGCACGCACTGTCACCCTCTCTGGGGAAGACCCTGGGCTCTCCCTGGTGACCTTTGACTTCTGCCCCTCTCAGGGGTCTCATCTGTAAACATGGTGTTCCGAGGTCCTGGGTGGGGGGACACGACCCCCAAACAGCCCAGCCAGTGTGGGCCCGTGCCGACTGCTGGTCCTGCCCAGTCGCTGGCTGCCCTGGCTCTCGCAGTTCCCAGGCCCACGTGCATTTGGGCATGCAGGACCCACCACCTGGCATGCCCTTGGGCGCCTCAGCTAAAGGAGCCCTCAGCCCCGTGTGCCCGGACCTGCCCCGGTCTGGACCCCCAAACGCCAGAGGACTGTGGCCAGTCCCGTGGGGCACAGGTGCGGCCCTCCGTTCCCCGGTGGCACCATGCCGCCGTGGTTCTGCGACCTGCGACTCAGATGAACACCCTGGGGCCCCAGAGTCCTGGCTTGAGCCCGGTTGGGGGGGCAGCGAGGCCAGCGCCGCTCTGTCCACAGAGGAGCCCAAGGTGGGCATCAAGACCATCAAGGTGTACTGCCAGCGCATGCAGGAGGAGAACATCACCCGCGCCCTCATCGTGGTGCAGCAGGGCATGACGCCCTCGGCCAAGCAGGTGGGCCACTGGGCGGGCCTGTGCAGTGGGCGGGCCCCTGGCGCTTCCCCAGGCCTGGTTTCAGTGCTGTCCTGCAGGACAGGGATGGGGCGTCGTATGGGGAGACAGGCGGCATGGCTCTCCTTTGCCGGCCAGATCCCCACACTCAGGCGGTCAGCTGAGCCGGGCTGGTCCCTGCAGTGGGCCTCCCGTGGCTCCTTTACGGAGATGCCATGGCCCTTCTGAGGATGCCCAAGGCCTCGGGGGGCTCTCGGGAGGCCCAGGGCAGGTCTGTGCTGATTCCCGGGGCTGCCCTGCTGGGGTAGAGATGGGGTGGGCGGGGCGCCTGACACCTGTGTCTCTGCAGTCCCTGGTCGACATGGCCCCCAAGTATATCCTGGAGCAGTTCCTGCAGCAAGAGCTGCTCATCAACATCACGGAGCACGAGGTGGGCGGGGCGCAGCCTTCCCGTGAGGGGTGCTGTGGGCGGGGCACAGCCTTCCCGCGAGGGGCAGGGCAGGGAGCTGGAGGTGGGCGGGGCCACCGCACCTTTTCAGCTCTGGGCTGTCTGCAGAGCAGAGCAGGCGGGTTCCCTGTATGGCAGGTCCTCAGGCTACAGGGTCAGGACTGGGGTCCAGAAAGTCTTAGGGAGGTGACTGCAGGCCGGCTTGCTCCAGTCCATGGGGGGGGTAGTGGGGGGTGGGGGCTGTAGGGGCCT
>NW_006209805.1:662580-671057 GCF_000334495.1 Tupaia belangeri chinensis | reverse complement strand
CCATACCCCAGGCCCCCCGGCCTGTACCCCCCACCCCATCCCCACCTGGACTGTCCGGTGTTTTCCTGACTGAGCTCCCAGCAAACTGCGGGAAAACCAACTGCCTAGGATCCAGGCAGGGGACCCTGTGGCACGCTACTTCGGGATAAAGCGAGGGCAGGTGAGTGGCCCTGTCGGGGGACAGCCTCTTCAACCCCGAGGCCCGCTGTCCCCAGCCCCGGGTGGCACCCCAACCCTGCCCCGCATGCCAGGCCCACTGCTCAAGCCGCTGCCCTGCACTGCAGGTGGTGAAGATCATCCGGCCCAGCGAGACTGCGGGCAGGTACATCACCTACCGGCTGGTGCAGTAGCTGTCCGGGGCCGCCCCTTCTGTCCGCCCGTCCATCCAGAGGCTCCGACACCCCGTCTAGCACAGCCTTCCCGGGCCACGATGTCCCCGTAGACGGAGGCCCGGTCCCCGTCCCTGTCACGAGGGCAGCAGAGGTGGGCGCTCTGGAAGAGGCCGTGCCAACTTCTTCGGGGCTGGGGCAGTTTCAGGACGGCCCTCCTGAGTGGTCTTGGCCGCCCCGTGCCCTCGGCCTGCAGGTGGGGCTCAGGGTCCTCCGTGGTCGCAGCCCATCAGGGCCGCCGTCCTTACCCATGTGGCACGGGCGCGGGCAAAAGGGAGCTGTGCTCTTCACGGCGGGGGCTCCCCGTCCAGCCAGCGGACAGAGCGGACTGCCCCTCGGCCCGGCCCTGCGCTGCCCGGCTCCCAGCAGCAGCGATGTTCGTGGTCACCCTCTGGGTGGAGGTTCCTCCATCCTCACCTGGTTGATTCACCGCAAGAGGGACGGGACTGGGAAGGGGTTGGGCCACTGGGGTCAGGTGACTGTCCTGGGCCGAGGCCAGCCCTGTGGTACTGCCCCGCAGTCTGGCCTGCCTGTGCCCGAGGGCTGAGCCGGCACGGGCCAGGCCAGACACCAGAGTTTCCGGGTTCCTCGCGATGCCACTGTCGGGTTATAGATGCCCCGAGTGAATAAACCCGCTGTTTCAGAACCCGACTGTTGGCAAGGTTTGGGGTCTCCTCGCTCCAGGCCCACAGGGCCAGGCGAGGTCCCAGCACCTGGTCTGCATGCGCCAGCCAAGTGGGCTGGGCAGGGAGAGGGCCCTGGGTGCTGGCCATGCCATAGTCCCCTCCCTGGGACGCGGGCCCTTCCCACCTAAGTGCCGTGTGAGTCGCTGGGTCCAGACACCACTGCCAGCCGCGGGGAGCTGCCATCCCTCCGTGCCTGTCTGGCCTACACCTCCCTGTAACTGCATTTTGATTCAAGAGCCCGGCCCACCCAGGGTGAGGAGGTGCTCTCAGTTGCCCGAGGCCAGTCACTTTGCCAGGGAGGGAGGGAAGCTCCTGCCATGTCCCTCCTTCATTCTCTGGGACCTGGGGCAGGCAGGTGGGCACCATTTCCTTGTCCCCCTCGGGCTGGGCTTGGACTGCAGTCAGCCGTGTGGCCACTGGTGTGTGGGCGTGGCCACGTGGTGGGGTGCTCCTGCTGGCCTTTCGGCAGTGCTTGGTGGGTGGGTCCCTGTCCCTGGTCACCCGGTGTCCTGGGCACATGTGTCCTTCTGGTGTCCTGCTAGCACGTCTCTGTCCTCCCACACCTCAGTACCTGCTGGGGGTCCATGTGGCCATGACCCCGTTAAAGTCCAGGGGCTCACCCTCTCTCCGTCCTCCTGCACCTCAGTACCCGCTGGGTGTTCCCGTGTCCACGCCCCGTTAAAGTCCTGGAATTCACCTGGGCTTTGTGTGATGCAGGGACCCCCTCCCCCATGATGGTCCAGGCGTCCTTGAGGCAGAGCCTTCCTCGCCTCCCCCCAGCCGTGCTGTGTAGCCCTCAGGCTCCCGTGGGTCTGTTAGGAAGTCCCTCTGTTTCCACTGGTCACTGTAGACTGGCCTTTTGTTTTCACAGAATTAAATTTAGCCAGAGAGAAAGAATGTGAGAAAGCAAGCTGCTGGGTCCAGGACTCGAACCACAGTCGGCCATGTAGGAGTCCAGCATCTTCAACTACCACGCCACCTTCCAGTCCCTGTTCTTTTTTTAGAATTTATTCTCAGGACCAGCAGTTAGCGTAATGGCTATGTCGCTGGACTCCCACGAAATCAACTGCGGTTTGAGTCCTGGACCTGGTGGCTTAAAACTCACGCCAGGCACATGTGTGTGCGTGCCCAAGATCCTGAGAAGAGCATGGAGGAGAAGGGATTGCGACATGGCCATCCCCCCGGGGGGTGATTTCTCGCTTTCTGTCTCTCTGTCTCTCTCTGTCTGGTGAGCGCACGCGCCCTATAGCAAGAACCTCTCCAAAAAAAAAAAAAAAAAGAATTTATTCTCGTTTTTAACTTGACCAGAGAGAAAGCAAGCCACCAGTCAGGGCCTTACCGTGGCCGGCCATGTGGGGTCCTGCTAGCTCCTGCGTCCCTTCCTCCCAGAGCGCATGCCCTTCTCCGTCCCCACCCACAGGATCTCGGGCACTCGTACACCAGGAGTGGCTGCCTGCGGCCCCATGGCGTCTGGCCCCTTTCACGCTAAGCCGTGGCTGAGGTCGCTGCAGTTTCAGGGTGGGTCTGACGGGTTGGTCAGGTCTCCCTCGCCCCTACAAACACGAGTATCAGAATGCCTTGGGGCCAGCACGGGGCATAGCGGTTACGCCACTGGACTCCCACGTGGCCGGCACGGCTCACGTCCCAGACCTCGTGGCCTGAGACTTGGGTGGGTGCGTGTGCACCCAGATCCAAGGGGTGGAGAAGGGCCTGCAGAGCGGCCACTGCCCTCTCACATCTGCCCTAAGGCAAAAGCCTCACCCCCACCCCGGCATCCACGACGGACCACGCAGGGTGCTGCCAGTGCCGGGAGACCCCCGCAGCTGCGGAGACAGCTGCCCGCTGCTCCTGGCCTGGGCACCCAGCCATGACCACGGTGGCAATGTCCGTCTCACTCAGGTGGCAGGGTTGTTGTCCCTGGGTGTCACTCCTGCCAGCAAGCCTAGTCAGCTGGTGCGGACACCGGCCTGCCTCCAGTCAGGGTAGGGCCGCAGGTGTAGACACTCCCGAACTGTGGGAGGTGGCGGTCTCCCCCAGCCTCTGTCCCTCCTGCCAACACCTGGCTGGCCTCTTTGACTCGCCCCCACCCTGTGCCCTGGGGGTCTGGTCCTGTCAGGGCCGCCCGGCTCCTGGAGGAGGTACCCCTCGTGGGGACAGGTGGGTGACCGGGTGAGCTGGCATTCACATGTGCTGACGCGGACATGTGGCAACTGCCTTTATTGTAAGCCAGAGCTGCAGACCGCGCCGCAGAGGCCAGGAGGTCCTGAGCTTGGGGGCCAGTCCCTCCCGGCCCCACCCGACCCTGACCTCCCCCCAGCAGCTCCTCACATGGCAGGGCGGGCAGGGCGGGGTTGGTGTCCCCAGCCCGTGGGCGCCCACTAGGCAGGGCCTCTCTGGGGAGCAGCTCAGCAGCTGGAGGGCGGCGTCTGCAGAGGCCCCTGGCCCCGCTCCTGCCTGGGGGCGGCCAGCAGGTGGAGGCCAAAGCTGGCGGGGCCCACTGCGGGTGGCAGAGCACCGGTGACCCATGGCTCGGACGAGCTCCGGCAGCCTCCCCTCGAGGGCGCCTGGTGCCAGGCGCCCCTGGCAGATCCGCGCGGGGACGGCCGCGCCGGCAGCACGCTGTTGGACTGGTTGGTGTTGAAGGCCCAGAGGGGCGAGGCTGCGCCCTCCCCAGCGCCCAGCTGCTCCTCGCCGCCGCTGCCGCTGCCCGGGCCCTCCTCCAGGCTGGCCTCGCTCTCCTGCTTCTCCAGGAAGCTGAGGCGGTGCAGGGCGCTGGAGGCCGAAGAGGACAGTGGGTCGGACGTCTCCTCCAGCTCCGAGTCGGAGTCGTTGGACATCACGCGGGACTCTGGGGAGCGAGGGGCAGTGACAGGAAGTGAAGAGATGGAGGCAGACAGACAGCAGAGAGGGGCGTTGGGTGGCCGGAAGGTTCTGGGTGTGCTGGGGTGGGCGTCAGCCTCGGACCCCCAACCCAGCAGAGCTCCCCCGGCGGCGGCCACGTGGGGGCGGGCCCTGGGCACACTGCGCGGCCTGCCCATGTGGGCGCGAGTGAGACCCGGAAGAGGCTGCACTTGTGTCTGGGCCAGACCAAGGCGAGCACCGCCCTGCCCCCAGCCAGGTACTCACCTCGGACCCTGTCCTCCTCCCCCTCGCCGCCCTCCAGGTAGGGCGCCTGCTCGACCTCTGCTCGCGGGTGGCTCAGCCCCTCCTGCAGGGGTGGAAAGGCGTCAGGGCGGGCGCACCAAACTCCACTTTGCGCCTTATAAATTAAGTTACCAAAAACCCTGGAAATTACAGACACCCGCCACGGAGGACGAGACCACGTCGGCGGCCCAATGTCCACAGGCTGGGCCGTTTGGGAGTTCACCCGGAGGGGCCAGCCCTCCCCGGGGCTGCTCCCTGGAGCCTGGTCAGTGGGCAGCTGGGACGCCAGCGGTGGGGCCGCCCCTGGCTCAGACAGCAAGGGCCCTTCAGCAGACACGGTTGAGTCCTGCCCCGTGGATGCGGGCGTGGAGCGGGCAGCAGGCAGGGGAGGCCTGAAGGACGCTGTAGGGACACGCTCGACCCCTTCTTGCCTGTCACGCAGTGGAGGGCCTCGGTCCAGCCCTGCCCTGTGCTCCAGGCGGGTCCAGCCCAGGGGGACACCCAGCCCACAGCCCTGGCCTCTGACGCCCTCACCTGGGCCAGTGGAGGGCCTCGGTCCAGCCCTGCCCTGTGCTCCAGGCGGGTCCAGCCCAGGGGGACACCCAGCCCACAGCCCTGGCCTCTGACGCCCTCACCTGGGCCAGTGGAGGGCCTCGGTCCAGCCCTGCCCTGTGCTCCAGGCGGGTCCAGCCCAGGGGGACACCCAGCCCACAGCCCTGGCCTCTGACGCCCTCACCTGGGCCAGTGGAGGGCCTCGGTCCAGCCCTGCCCTGTGCTCCAGGCGGGTCCAGCCCAGGGGGACACCCAGCCCACAGCCCTGGCCTCTGACGCCCTCACCTGGGCCAGTGGAGGGCCTCGGTCCAGCCCTGCCCTGTGCTCCAGGCGGGTCCAGCCCAGGGGGACACCCAGCCCACAGCCCTGGCCTCTGACGCCCTCACCTGGGCCAGTGGAGGGCCTCGGTCCAGCCCTGCCCTGTGCTCCAGGCGGGTCCAGCCCAGGGGGACACCCAGCCCACAGCCCTGGCCTCTGACGCCCTCACCTGGGCCAGTGGAGGGCCTCGGTCCAGCCCTGCCCTGTGCTCCAGGCGGGTCCAGCCCAGGGGGACACCCAGCCCACAGCCCTGGCCTCTGACGCCCTCACCTGGGCCAGTGGAGGGCCTCGGTCCAGCCCTGCCCTGTGCTCCAGGCGGGTCCAGCCCAGGGGGACACCCAGCCCACAGCCCTGGCCTCTGACGCCCTCACCTGGGCCAGTGGAGGGCCTCGGTCCAGCCCTGCCCTGTGCTCCAGGCGGGTCCAGCCCAGGGGGACACCCAGCCCACAGCCCTGGCCTCTGACGCCCTCACCTGGGCCAGTGGAGGGCCTCGGTCCAGCCCTGCCCTGTGCTCCAGGCGGGTCCAGCCCAGGGGGACACCCAGCCCACAGCCCTGGCCTCTGACGCCCTCACCTGGGCCCCGGGCACCGCCTCCGGCTCTTCCTCAAAGATCAGGTTGTAGTGGACAATGAGGGTCTCGATGACGCGGGCCTGGTGGGGGTAGTCGACCAGGGAGGACAGGGAGACTGTGGCCTCAGTGGGCTTCGGCCGCAGCAGCGTGGGCCCGAACACGATGCCCAGGTTCCCAGGGGTCATCTTGTTGTCCTGCTCGACCTCCACGATCCTGTGGGCGAGGGCACAGGGCGGCAGGGAGGTGCAGCGGTGCTGAGCAGCCAGTTTCCCCGGGGCCCCCGTGGACGGCCCTCACCTGCGCAGGTGCCGCAGCAGGTACTGCAGGGTGGCTCTGTTCTCGGGAGGCAGGTCCCGCAGGAGCTCCCGCAGCCGGCCCACCATGGCTGTGACCGCCACCTCGCTCTCACAGCCGTCCTGCCGGCCCCGCGACGCCGCCTTGGCCTCGGCCTCTGCCTTCAGGCTGTCCTTGGCCAGCCCCACGAGCTCGTGGTATAGGCGGAAGGAGATGAGTGGCTCTGGCAGCTGGGGTCAAGGGGCAGGGCAGGGGTCAGTGAACTGCCTAGGCTCTCTGTGCGCCAAGCCTGGTCTGGTGCTTCAAGCGCTGGCCACGCCCCCAGACCAACGCCAGGCTGGCTCCTGCCCTGACCACGCCCCTGAAAAGCTGGTCCCAACCACAAGCTCTGGCCACGCCCCCACACCAATGCCAGGCTGGCTCCGCCCTGACCACGCCCCTGAAAAGCTGGTCCCAACCACAAGCTCTGGCCACGCCCCCAGACCAACGCCAGGCTGGCTCCTGTCCTGTCCTTCCACCATGCGTGGGCCACACCCCAAACTCAACCTCGGGCTTGCTCGGTACTGGCCACACCCACCAGCCCTGACCACATCCCCAGACCAACACCAGGCTCGCCTTCCTGGCCATCCCGCAAGTGCTAGTTACACCCTCCATACCCTGGCCCCGCCCCAGCCCGGCATCAGACCGGCTCCTGCCCTGGCCCCGCCCCTGCGCCAGTCGGCAGGCCCACCTGCTCCGGCCCGCTTTGCCGAGGCCCCACCCAGCCCATCCTGGCCACGCCTCCGCCAGGGCCAGCTTGGTCCTCAGCACCCGCCCTGCGCTGCGCTGCTCACCTGGCGCAGGTAGAGCTTGAGGACGTTGCTGATGTCGTGGGGCGGAGCCTGCGACAGCTCCACCAGCTCCTTGCCGTTCTCGAAGGCCTGGCAGAGCTTCTCCACGCGGGTCTTCACCCCGTTGACCCGGTAGATGCCCTGCAGGACGGCAGTCAGCCTGGGCCCGGCCCCAGGACGCCGCCCCCTACCTCCACCCCGCCTCACCTTGGTGCGCAGCGCGCGGCGCTCGATCTCGCAGATGCACTTTTTGATGATAAAGGGCACGCCGTCGGGGGTGCCCTCGGCCGCCTGGCCAAAGTCCTGGCCAAAGAGCTGCAGGCGGCCCTGCAGCTTCTTGTGTCCACACTGGATGGCCAGCGTCTCCAGGCACTTCTTGTGGCATGCCAGGCAGCACTGGGGCAGCGGGGTGAGCCGGCTGGGGGGCTGAGGCCAGCACCTCCGGCTCCCCCCACGCCCTCGGCCCCCCCTGGTGGCTTCTGAACCGGCCAGGCCGAGGCTACACTGTGGCAGGAGGTGACCTTTCCCTCCCACCTCCTTGCCTCTCCAGGATGGTCCTGCAGAAGCCCAGCGCCCCCGCACTGGCCACGCCCTCTGTCCCACACCCCTGAGCCCCGGGGTGCTTTTTCACCCCCCGATTGCCAGCTGCTCCTTCCCCCTCCAGCCCATTTACTGCAGCTCTGGGCTGGAACCTTCCCCAGGGCACCCGCAGGTCACCGGTGCCCCGCCGAGGCCCGGTCGGCCCCCAGGAGCCCACGCACCTCCTCGCACTCGGCGCCCTGGAAGTAGACGTAGCTGTTACACTCGCGGCACTTGGCGGGCGTGCGCAGCTTCCGGAGCCGGTGGGTGCGGGCGGCCTTGGACAGCCCCACGTGGCGGAAGGGCCCGCTGGGCACAGCCACGGGCAGCTGGGGATCTACGCCGTTGAGGTCGCCTTGAGACGGGACGGGTGTTGGCGTGGGGCAGGTTAGGCCCGGCCCATAGGCCACTCCAAATCCCCTCTCCCCCCTGGCCTGGTGGGTGGGCCTCACCCTTACCGAAGGCGGACCCGCCAGCCCCACCCTCCTGGCCCACCAGCTCCTCGCTGGACGACATGGTGCCGCTGGACGACGCACGCTCCAGCTTCACGTCCCCTGCAAGGAAGGGGTAAGGTCAGACAGCCCCAGCCGGGAGGGGTGCCCAGCCAGCCTGCAGCCCTCACCTGGGCCAGAGGCGGGCTCCACACTGCTGTCCGAGTCGGAGACAGAGATCGGCCAGGATTTGTGCACCTGGTGTCCGCGTCCACCTGGGGAGGGGCCTTCGATGAAGCCCTCAGGGGCCGCAGGGAGCTGCCGCCCTCGCCCCTGCCGGGCACTCACCCCTGTGCTCCTTGGCCGGCGCCCCCTCGGCGAGCCCACCTTCATCCCTGGGGCTGCAGACCGTCTCCGCCCCAGCCGCATCGCTGAGATTGAGGCTGCCCTTCCGGGTGCGCATGACCGGGGACCTGCAGAGGAGGTGAAACGTGGGGGTCACCACAGTAGGGTGACCACGGTGGGGTCGCGGGGCGCTGGGCCACGCCTGTGGCGGGGAGGGGCACAGGGTGGGCGGGCAGGCGGCGCACCAGGGGTGGGCGGGGCCGTGCGGCTCGAAGTCGTAGTGCACGTCGGGCTCCTCGCCGCGCTGCAGCTGGCGCACGCGGGACGGGTACTGCTGG
>NW_006209805.1:660032-662544 GCF_000334495.1 Tupaia belangeri chinensis | reverse complement strand
CCTGCGCCGGCCCGGCCCCCCGCCGCCACCGCCCCGCCGCTGCGCACCGACTTGATGGTCTGGTCGCTCTGCCGGATCACCTCCTGGATCTGACGCAGCGCGGTGACCTTGGTGTCTTCCAGCTCCTGCTTCTGTGTCTTGGCGTCCGCCACGCACGTGCGGTATGTGGCCATGGCCTCGTCCGCCTGGGGGGAGGGACACAGTGCCTGAGCCGGCTGGTCCTCAGGGCTCTGCCCGTCTGACCCCGCAGTCTCCGGGAAGAGGCCAGGCGGTGGCCAGCCACGAAACGCCCTGCAAGGCCAACCCACACGGGAAGGCGCTGGGTTTGAACCCAAGACTCCCAAGCATGCCTGGCACTGCCCAGGATGCAGGGGCTGTGTATGGGGGATCACAAGGTCAGGACTGTGTTGGGTACCAGCTCTGTCTCTCCCATGGAGAAATACATTGAAAAGCAAGGGGCCAGCAGGTGGCGTGGTGGTGAAGGCGCTGGACTCCCACGTGGCTGACCACAGTTGGAGTCCTGGCCCTTCTCACCTTTCCTCTCTCGTACAGTAAAAAGTAACAATAATTTAAAAAGAATAATGATAAATTAAATTAAATGAATAATTCTTTTTGAAAAAGGAAACAAAGATAAAAGCAATTTTAAGGATGAGCCGGGCTGCAGGCCCAGCACGGACAAATGCCCGGAGGGTGCGAGTCCGGTCGCTCGGGAGCCCGGCCACCAGCCTCCTCCCTGCCCCATGGGTCTGCTGCCTTCACCTTGTTCTTGGCTTCCTCCTCCAACCGGCGTCGCTTGTCCAGGGCCTTGGAAGCAGCGCTGCCCGCCCCTCCGGCGCCCGCCTGCTCCTCCTCTGCCTTGACCATGAGGGAGCGGGCCCTGCCGTGGTCCTCGCAGCGCTGCACGTAGCCCTGCTTCGCCTTGCGCAGGTTGGACTCCGCCTCTTGCTGCAGGGAGGGGACCGGTTCCTGCGTCCTCTGGCCGGTGCACCCCTGACTCCACCCACCACCGCCCCCCTCCAACACGGAGGCCAAACACGGAGCAGAGCAGCAGGTGTCCAGACACCGAGGCCAGCCCTCGGCCTGCTGAGCAGCGGCTGCAGAGCAGAAACGCCCAGCACCGCCGGGGGCAGGAAGGTCTCCGAGTCAAAACCCACGGGCCTCACAGCGTCACAGCCTCACATCTGGCGTGACAGTGTGCGTGTGCAGGACAGGAGCCAGGGGGGGGGGGTGCCCTGCACAGGGACCAACCACCCTGCCATCCCCCCCTGTCTTCCAGACTGCCAGGGTCCTGGGCCTTTGAGCACGTGCCCTGAGTATTTTCCGGCTGCCAGGCCAGGGACTTGAAGCTTGGTCTGCAGGTGGCTTCCAGCTCTACAGCCCTGCACGCTACTGACTGCCCCCAGCGGCTGCCCCAGAGGAGAACTCTAAAACTCCAGAGTGGGGAAGGCCTTCACTAAGTGACAGCTCAGAAAACACGACAGACGTTGGGTAAGCCGGGATGCGGCCAGGAAGCGGGGTGAGGGACATAAGGCACTGTGGCAGGGTGGGTTCTGGTATGGAAACAGCTCTGACAAACCAATAGCAGGCCACGGTGCCACCCAGAATGAGCAGGGTGTGCACTAAGAGCTCCCAGGAGCCAGGGCTATCACGGCTAGCTCCTGCCCTGCACCCTCTGACCCTGCTCTCCCTTTGAGCAGGGGTAGGAGACAGATCCCTGCACATCTTCTGGCCGGGCCGAGGCTCGAGCTCATCCCAGCAGCGGAGGTCTCACAGGAGCTCAGCCACCAGTCCCGCAGCCATCGGAAGACGTCAGGGGGACGGCTGCAGACTCTTCAGCAGGGCACGGAGCGGAGCAGGACGCCGGGCTGAGCAAGGGCGCCTCCCCGGGGGAAGTGAGAGCAAAACGCTGGGGCAGGAGCCCCGCGCGGAGGGCTCCAAGCTCGCCCTGGGACATCCCTGAGCGCCCTGCGCCCACATGCCCATGATCCCGGCTGGCTGAGGCTGGGGAGGGGATCAGCGACCCTGCGGGGAGCGCTGTCTCACTCAAAAGCCAGAATAGCGCACTCTGGGGGCCGCCAAGCAGGGCAGCAGGCGGGAGCCCGGCCCTGCTCACGCCCCCTGCGAACTGGGCTGCAAAGCAGCCTGAAGAAGCGAGGAAAGAACAGCGGCCAGGAACCCGGAGCTCCCACCGGACCAGAGACCCAGCCTGGGTCCCTCCGACCCTGGGATCATTCCGCAACCACAGGGACACCACGCCTCCCCGCAGCTGAGGCCATGGCGAGGGTGGCGGCGTCTGAGCGAGGCTCCTGCAGCCTGCACGTCCCAGCTTCCCCACGCACGTGCACATGCGCTCCGAGGGGCACGAGGCTGGGTCTGCCCCTGGGAGTGCGCCTGCGCAGAGGTAGCGCCCGCCCCGCCACGCCTACCAACTTCCGCTGCGCACGGTGCCAGGCATCCTTGATCTCCTTCCTCCGCTTCTCGTGCTCCAGCCTCCGCAGGGTCAGGGGCTGCC
>NW_006209805.1:659621-659946 GCF_000334495.1 Tupaia belangeri chinensis | reverse complement strand
GCCCGCTGCCCGCCGCGGGGCACGGCCCACCTGCACGAAGGTCTGCGTCTGCAGCGTGCCCACCGCCTGCACCAGGCCGTGGCCCAGCTCCAGGTCCTGCTCCAGAGCCAGCGAGTAGATGGACAGCAGGGGCATGTGGGGCTGCGGGGACAAGGTTGTCACTGCGGGAAGGGCTGGAACGGGCCACCCGCGGGCCTCCCGGGCCCTGCAGCCCCGGCCCTCGTGCACCACTGCCGGGAGCCCACCTCTTGCATGACGCCCTGTCTGCAGTTGTGCACGATCTTCTGCAGGCCTTTGGCGAACTCCAGCTCTGCGGGGTCAGGGG
>NW_006209805.1:655603-659562 GCF_000334495.1 Tupaia belangeri chinensis | reverse complement strand
CTGCAGCACCAGGTCCACCTCCTCGGGGGGCGGGCAGCCTGCGGGTCCAGCACAGCCCGGCCTCGCCACTGCCCCCTCCCTGCCTATCCGCGGTGCCGCGGGCCTGGCCAGGGCCCACCATCTCTGCTGTTTCCCAGCGCCCCCACCCCCGTTCCCCACCACCGGGAGCCCAGGGCCTGCCCTCTCCCTCCGTGCTGGGGAGACGCACCCGCATCGCAGTCCTCTGAGGTAGGGGGGGTGCCCTCGCCGCCCTGGCCGTACAGGCTCTCCATGGACTGTAGGGGGAGACACAGCTGAGTCCAGCCCCAGGACGGCCCCTGCGGATGCCCATCATGGAGGACATGGAGGGAGGATGCCTGCAGGCCCGCCCCCTGTGCGCACCTGGCTGGGGTCCCCGGGAGGTACGGCCAGGAGGGTGCTGCTGTCCACTTCACCCATGAGGAACTCGGACACCCTGCAGGGCCAGGGGTTCAGCATGAGGAGGCCAGGGCAGGGCGCCCGCCCACCCCAGGGTCTGCTCAGCTCACGTGCCGCTGAAGGACACTGCTATGGTCTCCAGGGCCTTCTCGAACTCCCTCTTGTCCGGCTCGCTGTTGCACTCATAATGGAAGCCTGGGAGGCGGAGACCCGGCTGAGGTCGGCCCCCTCCCAGCCCGCCCTCCCTGCAACTGGCCGGAGCCCTGGGCCCTTCAAGCATCCCGGGGAGCTGGGTGGCCAAACTTTTTTTTTTTTTGAGAGGTTTTAGCTATAGGGTGCATGCGCTTGCCAGAAAGACAGAGAGACAGAAAGCGAGAAATCACCCCCCGGGGGGATAGCCACGCCGCAATCCCTTCTCCATTCTCCTCTCGGGATCTTGGGCACGCGCCCAGCGTGAGTTTAAGCCACTGAGTCCAGGGCTCAAACTGCGGTGAACTACATGGGAGTCCAGCAACATAGCCGTTACACTAACTGTTATTTTTTTTTAGTAATTTTTTAAAGAATTATTTTATTTAAATTTATTTAGAGAGAGGAGAGGGAAAGCGAGAAAGCAAGCAAGGTTCGGGACTTGAACCATGGTTGGCCATGTGGGAGTCCAGCAACCTTAACCACCACGCCACCAAACTTCTATGTATCCTTCAGAACCGGCTTCAAACGCTCCCTCCTCCAGGAAGCCCTCCCAGGTGAAGAGCCCAAGCTGCTCTGTCCCAGCCAGCTGACCTTTGACCTTGTTGATGAGGTTGCCCGCAGCTGTGAGCGTCTCCACGGTGTTCAGCAGCGGGTACTTGGAGATGACCTGACGCATCACACGAAGGGCCTCACCCAGGCACTCGTGGGCCAGTGGCCGGCGCGCCTCCAGGAGGTCTGCGGGAAGGGCGGCCGTGAGCGGCAGGGAGCCCTTGGTCCTCGGAGCAGTCTGCCCACCTCCTCCCTGCTCCTCAGCTCGCCTGCCCCACAAGGGAGACCGAGGCTGTGTGGGGCTGGCTGGAGGCCTTGGGTGGAGCTCTGTCCCTCTCTGGGCTACTGGCCGGGCCAGCGAAGCCCCACGTTGGCACAGAAGGTCCCCAGTGGGCAGACGCTCCATCCTTCCGGTGAGCTTACCCTCCAGGCTGCAGTCCTGGGGCCCCTCTCCATGGGGCCCACCCAGCCCCTCCGCTGCCCTGACTCCTCGGCACTGCCAAGGCTCTGTCCAGCTCACGCTCTGCCCTGCCTGCCTGGTGCCGGACCCCACGTCACCCCTCAGTCTCACTCTCCTGGCCGCCACCCCAGGAGGCAGGAACGTCGCGCTTGAAGACAAGGAACAAGCACAGAGAGGGAAGCGGTTTCCTGGTGGTCACGGCTGTTCCATCCACACTGGCTCTCAGGGCGCAAGTTGCCGGACACGAGGCATTTTCTCCAGGACAACCGAAAGCCACAGAGCGTGACAGTGAAGCAGGGTCGTGGCCTGCTCTCTCGGATGGCCTTGGTTGGGGAAGGGGGATACCCGAGGCATTCGCAGGCAAGCGAGCCATAGAGAGCCACGTGGGGGTGTGGTGGAAGGGTGAGGAGTGGCCAGAGTCCCTGAGACCAGGGAGCAGGCCAGGCGCCAGCCAGCTTTGAGCCTGTGGCCTGACTGCCCACGAAAGCTGCTAAGAACCAAGTGGAACATGACAACAGGTGCCGTGGTTTCCCGTCCCCCCTCTCCCCCGAGGCGGGGAGGCCACCTTGGGGGAGCCTAGCCCTGGAGCAGTCCCTGGTGCTCAGCCGGCCCTGGATTTGTGGCCTGAATCTGGCTGGCTCCCCTCAAGGATGCCGGAATGGGCTTTGAGAACCAGAGAGGCTGGATGGGAAAGGGCCAGGACCTTCCTCCCTAACGTGCCTCCAGGTCGATCTGGGCTGCACCCCCACCCGGGAGGCAGATGGCGGGGGCGCTCTGGTGAGCCTCAGGAGTGCCCGGCTTGGCACAGACAAGCAAGCGAGGAGCCCAGCCACGGGGTGCACGCTCCCCAGGCGCCTAGTGCTCCAGGCCAAGATCGGAGTCCCTGCACCCAGGACTGTCCCCTCACCCGGGACTGTCCCCTCACCTCGGGGCCCTGCGCCAGAACGCACGGGACCCCCGCCGGGTGCCAGGTGCACGGTCCCGCAGATGCACATTGTAGCCGTCGGGGGCGTGGGACGAGAGCGCGTGGGGGCAGGCGACTGACTGCTGTGGGGTCTCTGGTGGCCCGCAGGCGGCCAAACCGGCTCCGGCCGGTCCAGACGCCCCGCCCCGCGGAGGGAAGCCCCACCCTGCGGAGGGAAGCCCCGCCCCGGCGTCCCATTCGCCCTGGTCGGGGTCGCAGCTCTCCCCACTTGCAGAGAGGAGTCTGGAACCTGAGGCGGTGGATTCTAGTGGAGGGGGTCGAGGGTGCGCGGGGAAACAGGCCCAGGGCTGAAACCCACAAGCAAGCGGGGTGCGCCTGCAGACCCCCAGGCTGCTGTTCCTTGCCCCTTTTACTGACATGTCCCTGAGGCTAGGAGGGAAGCTGCGGGCCCCCAGGCCGGCCTCCAGGGAAGCGCAGGGATCGGAAAGGAACGGAGATTAGAGTTTCCCCAGGAAACCGGCTCTGCCTCCGCCCCTGAGACCAGATAACCCAGGGCTCCCACGTTCGGGACAGCGGCCTACAGCCTCAGCAGAAACCCCTGGCGCGCAGGACGCAGGACGCGAACGCGGCTCCCGCCCCTCGGCGGCCCAGCCGGCGCCACCCCCATGGCCTCAGTCTCATCATCTGTAGAACGGGCCAGAGCGCTTGGCATGGCCCTGGCACTGTGGTTTCCGGGCAGAAGGCCACGCACGAGGTGCCCGCCTCGCTGCCAGGGACAAACAGGAAGCAGATGAAAATAACCCGGCAGGAAGCAGCGCTGTCAGCTCGGGGAGAGAAAACGGAACTCCATCCCGCAGGCCTCAGGCCCCTCCGCAGCTCTGTGGGGCACCCCTCCTGAGCCCGCCACGTCTGAGCCCGCCTCCAGGCGCCGTTCCAGAACGCGCACCTGACCCGGACGATTCGGTGCTGTGCCACCTTCTGTGGCTCCCCACTGCCCTGGCCTTGCACCCTCGCCCTTCCGACGCCCCGCCTGGGTGGGCCTGCACTTCCCAGCACAGGGCACTCCGTGGGCCTGCACATGCACACCCCGCAGAGGCCCTGCTGCCGTGCCTTCCACACAGCCCTTCCCGAGGCCGGGGTGGGGAACCCCGTGCCTGCCCCCTGCGGGTGCCCCGTGCTCACCCTCACGCAGTACATACTCCTTGAGCTTCTCCAGGCCCTCGGCGAAGCGGGCCACGTCGGCCAGCAGGTGAGCGATGTCCTCCACGGCGTCGGGGCTGGGCCCCTCGCTGGGCGGCTCCGCCAGGCCCGCGGCGGTCAGCGGGCTCCGGTGGCCCCGGCCCAGGGTCCAGGCGCCTGCCCCAGACAGCGGGAAGCCGGCGGCACTGGCGTGCCGCCCCAGGCTGGGGGGGCGCTTGG
>NW_006209805.1:654349-655392 GCF_000334495.1 Tupaia belangeri chinensis | reverse complement strand
CTGGCGGGTGGCCCGCTGTAGGGTGCCGGTGGCCTTGGCGCTTGAGGCTGTCGCCGCTGTGTCTGGCCCGGGGCCAGGGGACACTGTGTCAGCCCCATCTCTCCTGGACAGCTCCTGGGGGGTCAGGGAGTGGGGAGAGGGGCTGCCTTGATTTCTTCAGAAATGAAGCAGGGCTCTGGAGGGCCTTCAGCCTGACCTCCAGGGGTCAAGGGCCAGAGGTCACGGGGCTGAGATTTGGTAGCGTGACCCCCCCACCTGTTACCCAACACCCTCCTCCCTAGAGCTGTCACAAACAACAGTCCTGCCCAAACCACAGCCGGGGCGGGGCTGTGGGGAGCGGGGGAGGGGGCACCCCACTTCCTGGTGGGGGGAGGGAGGGCCAACAGAGGGTCCTCCAGCCCGGAGAGCCCCTCTGGGCTCCTGCAGACCCACGGCCTTCCCAGTTAGGACCCCTGCCGACTCCGTGGACCCCTCAGGGCCTGGCGCCCGGGCCGTAGACCCTGCACCCCGGACTCAGCGTGTGTCTCACCCCGAACATGAAGCCTTGACCGCCTCGCAGCCCTCCAGTCCTGCCAGTGGCTCCCAGAGCCCCCAGAGTGCCCGAGCCCCCACCCACAGACTCAAACCCAACCTTCCCCCCACCTCGGGCACCTCTCTGCCCGCTGCCTGGGCCCCAACACCAGCCCTTGACCGGAATGGGGACATGGCAGCCTTCCCAGGGCCCCACCGTGAGTTGGACACCGAGGTCCCAGCCTGTCCTCTGCGGCCTCTGCAGCCCGGCCTGGTAGGGGCTGTGTCTGGCCTGAGCCCCCCGCCTCCGGCTCAGCATACTTTCAGCCAGTTCCTGGGCCCTGAGCGCAGGGCGCATCCCACCGCGCTGGGCTCCGGGAGGCTCCACTCACCCCCGAGGGCTGCGGGCTGGGGCTTCCCGCCCGGCTCTTCTTCGAGATGGAGGGGGTTTTCATGAGTTCCTTTTTCTTCCTGGAGAACATGGTGTGGCAGGGCGGGGGGCGCCGGGGCGGCGGCCCCCGGTCCGGGAGGCT
>NW_006209805.1:653515-654178 GCF_000334495.1 Tupaia belangeri chinensis | reverse complement strand
CCCCGGCCCAGGCTTCCCGTGCCTGGTGCTGGTGCCCATGACGGGCTGGGCGCCCGTGGCAGCTCACTCAGCCACGCCCAGCCAGGCACCCATGGGTGGTGGCGCACAGGGACTTTCACGGGCCCCAGACGCCAGGAAGCTCTGCAGATGAGCGGAGGTCCAGAGCCAGACTCCAGCCTTCAGGTTCAGGTGCACAGGTCCCCTAGTGCCCTACTCCAGGTGGGCCTGCCCCTCCTCTGGTCACCCCTACCTCAAAGAAGCCCAGGCTCCTGCAGGCAGGCCAGGCGGTTCCTCCAGCCCAGCTGCTCCCTCTCCCCTGGTCTCAGCTCAGCCCAGTCCTCCACCTGTCCCCCTACCCCACCCGGGGCTCTACCGTGGGACACAGCCACTGACGCCCCATAGGATGCCTGTGGCAGGGCCGGCCCCACCCCCGCAGCGGGGGCCAGCCCGCCCCCAGAGAGTGTACCATCCGGCTGCCTCCTGTCCTGGATCTACCCTGTGAGCCTGGGCATCAGAGGGTGCCCTGACCGACTGCCTCCTGCCCTACCCCTAGGCTGAGTACTCCCCCTCCCCAAGCCTGTCCTGCCTTCTGGAGCCCCCCAACCCCCCTCCACCCCCACCTCCCACTGATCTCCATGGGGGGACCTGGGTAGAGGGCACCGG
>NW_006209805.1:648940-651631 GCF_000334495.1 Tupaia belangeri chinensis | reverse complement strand
CGGGCGTTCCCTCCAGCCCAGCTGCTCCCTCTCCCCTGGTCTCAGCTCAGCCCAGTCCTCCACCTGTCCCCCTACCCCACCCGGGGCTCTACCGTGGGACACAGCCACTGACGCCCCATAGGATGCCTGTGGCAGGGCCGGCCCCACCCCCGCAGCGGGGGCCGCCCCCGCCCTCCCGGGGCCCCCAGCCACTGACGCCCCATAGGATGCCTGTGGCAGCGCCGGCAACACGCCAGCAGCTGGGTCATCCCTGTGAGCCCGCCACCAGAGAGTGTACCATCCGGCTGCCTCCTGTCCTGGATCTACCCTGTGAGCCTGGGCATCAGAGGGTGCCCTGACCGACTGCCTCCTGCCCTACCCCTAGGCTGAGTACTCCCCCTCCCCAAGCCTGTCCTGCCTTCTGGAGCCCCCCAACCCCCCTCCACACCCACCTCCCACTGATCTCCATGGGGGGACCTGGGTAGAGGGCACAGGGCTGGCAGGTCACAGGCCCCTAAGCCAGCCCTGGGTCTGGCCAGCAGCCCCTGGGCTTCATGCCCACCACCCTTTGCTAGGAGAACCAGGACCGGGGGGCTGGTGGGGGGCTCCTGGCTGGGCTCCTTAGCTGCCCAGGGCACGCCAGCCCTGACCTCAGCCCACTCTATGGCCGAGCACTCGCCACTGCCCTTAGGTGACAGCCCCTGGGTATGCTGGGGCCCTGACCAGCCCGCCAGAGGCACTGGCATCTGGGGGTCCCAGGACCTGGGATGCATTTCCACCTGCACCTTACAATCCCGTCTCTGCGCGCACACCCACACGTGCACACTCGGCATGCGGGGGACCAGGTGTGGACGCGCTCTGACCACGGACACACGTACACACGATCTGATGCCAGCGTCTCTTTATTTCCTCCAGAAGCCCAAGCCTGAGCCCAAACACAGTCTTGACCGTTCCCAGGGCCTCCTGCCATCAGGGGAGGAGTTCAGAGCACGGTCTCCGCCCTGCTGGGGTCACCCAGGAACCAGCTGATGTCTGTGGGGCGCTGCGGGCTGGGCGCCCTGGTCCCTGACTCCTGTTCGTCGTCCACGTCCTCGTTCTTCCCCTGGTCCTCAGAGAAGTACAGGAATACCTGAGGGTAGGCAGCCCAGAGGGGACAGGAGCGCCGTCAGCCTGCGGACCTGGCCCAGTTCCCTCCCCTGCTTCACCCTCCAGCGGTCACCTCCTCCAGCGTGGTCTGGCTCACGGAGAAGTCCTCCACGCCGTGCTCCCCACCGCGCGCCGCCAGCTCTGCGAAGACACGCGCCAGGGCACAGCGCCCTCCCGACGGCAGCTGGAAGCGCAGGCGGCCTCCGTGCGCCTCGCGGAGCTCAGCCCCCGGGAACACCGCGCCCCCTCCCAGCCCGGGCCGCTCCACAGGCACTCTCAGGGTCAGCGTGTGGCCGGTCCCGAACCTGCGGGCAGTGGTGGCCGCTACAGGACCCGCCTCCCAGCTCTCCTTTTCCCCTGTCCTGGCCCAGGTCAAACCTGCCCTGCCCTGCTTGTTGTAGCCCCGCCCACTTGCTCATTCCCCAGCCAGGCCCCTCAGCTCGAGTTCCACCTGCTCACCGGCCCCTGCCTATTGCGGCCGGAGACCACCCTCGCCTCGGAGCCCCACCTCCACTGAACCGACGCTCTCTCCTCTAAGCTGGCCCGAACCTCCTACACGCCCTACTACTCCCTACAAACGACCCCGCCTCCGCACTCGCACCTTCTAGCCAGGACCCCATAACCGGCCCCGCCCACAGCACTCTAACCCTTCCCACCTAGGTCCCGGGCTCCGCCCCACGTGCAGGCCCCGCCCAGAGGGCTCTAACCCTTCCCACCTAGGTCCCGGGCTCCGCCCCACGTGCAGGCCCCGCCCAGAGGGCTCTAACCCTTCCCACCTAGGTCCCGGGCTCCGCCCCACGTGCAGGCCCCGCCCAGAGGGCTCTAACCCTTCCCACCTAGGTCCCGGGCTCCGCCCCACGTGCAGGCCCCGCCCAGAGGGCTCTAACCCTTCCCACCTAGGTCCCGGGCTCCGCCCCACGTGCAGGCCCCGCCCAGAGGGCTCTAACCCTTCCCACCTAGGTCCCGGGCTCCGCCCCACGTGCAGGCCCCACCCACAGCAGTCTAACCCTTCCCACCCGGCCCTGGGCTCCGCCCCACGAGAGGGTCCCACCCACTCACCGGACTCCTCCAGGTTGGCCCTGACCACTCACTCTCCTCTCTCCTGGCTCCACCCTCTGTACACCTGCTTGCCCCCCAATCTGCACCGCGCCCCACTCCCTCAATGGCCCACGGGAAAATCCACAGCCCTGATCCTCCCCAGTTAGAGTCTAGGCTCTCGTGGTCCCAGGCCGGGCCTCCTGCTCACCTGCTCTTGAGATGCTGTGCGCTGCCCAAGCAGCGGAAGCGCCCGTTCACCATGACCGCCAGGCGCGTGCAGAGGGCCTCGCATTCCTCCATGCTGCGGGCGGAGCACACACCATGGGGCCTGTCACCCTCCAGCCCGGGGCCTTTGGCTTGTGCCCCCACCATGTCCTCACGCCTTGGCCCTCTCCCCACCTCGGGCAGCCTTCCCTGTGCTCTGCGCAGCCTGCACCTCGCTCCCCAGGGCCGGGACCACCGTGACCCACAGCCTCGGTGCCGCGCCCACCTGTGCGAGGTGAGCACCACGGAGCGGCCCTCCCGCAC
>NW_006209805.1:648305-648834 GCF_000334495.1 Tupaia belangeri chinensis | reverse complement strand
ACCACAGCCGGGTCCCCAACCAGAGCCACGGCCGTCGCCAGCTTCCGTTTATTGCCTCCGCTGTAGGTGCCCGCAGGCCGGTCCGCATACTGGGAGAGTCCCAGGCGCTCCAGGCCCAAGCTCACCGTCTGCGGGAAGGCGCCAGAGAGGCAGTGGGCATGGCCAGGGTAAGAATGGGTCCAGGCCAGAGGGAGTCTAAGTCCCCCACTGTGTCAGAGTGGGAAGGGCGGGGCCGGGATAAGGATGGGGCGGGGCCAGGGTGGGGATGGGCGGGGCCAGCGTGGGCACGGGCGGGGCCAGGGGAAGACTGGCGTCGGCACGGATGGAGTGTGGGTGTGGCCAGAGTGCGGATGGGGCGGGGCCAGGGGCGGGGCCAGAGTACGCCCGGCATGTGGTGGGGCCAACGCGCCTGTGGCCGGGTGCTAGAGCGAGGCCAGGAAAGGGCCAGGGCAAGGTGTGGGCGGAGTGGGGCCGCGGTGCCCGCCAGGCCGGGCCGGGACTGGCCGGGGCGGGGCCCCGGGAGGCCGGC
>NW_006209805.1:644307-647672 GCF_000334495.1 Tupaia belangeri chinensis | reverse complement strand
CGCCCTGAGGAGGGGACGCAGGGTGGCGGGGGCGCCCTGAGGGGCCGCGGCGGGGCTGACAGCACAGCTGCCCAGAGGCCCAGGCTGCCCGCGGCCTCACACACAGGCGGGCAGGGGTGCCAGGCGTGTGCGCGCCCAAAGTGCCGACAGGCAGAGGGGTGGAGACGGGTTGCCGAGTGCCCCCAGGGGTGCTTTCTCGCTCCCCCTTCTCTGTGTCCCCTCGGCCAGCACATGCGCTCTCTGACAAAATTTAAAACCAAAAACTAGAGGGGCCAGCAGGTGGCAGAACGGTTACGTCGCTGGATTCCCACGTAACTGACCACGGTTCGAGTCCTGCACCCAGCGACTTAGAACCCACTCCAGGCATGTGTGCGTGCGTCCCCAAAGTCCTCAGAGGAGAATGGGGAAGGGACTGCGGTGTGACCGTCCCCCCAGGGAGTGATCTCTCGCTTTCTGTCTCTGTCTCTCCAGCCAGCACATGTCCCCTATAACAGAAATCTCTCAGAAAAAAGCAAAACCAGGGTCCGAGACAGGCCTCGTGCTTGACAGTGGAGGGACGCGACAGTGGTGTCCCCAACATCCAGCAAGCCACCAAAGGGCAGGCGGCCAGGAGAGCTTACACAGGGCAGCAGGTGACCCGCAGCCTGTCCTGCCCTCCCCGGCTCCCACTCACACTCACCTCGCCCGGGGGGATCCCCAGGCACAGGCGGTCCACAGCCGGGGTCCTCTGCCCACGGTACACCTGGGGGGGTGGTCCCTGAGAACGTGGCAGTGGGAGCCCCGCCCCTCCGCCCCTCCACACCTGGGGGTGGTCCCTGAGGACATGGCAGTGGGAGCCCCGCCCTCCGCCCCGGAACACCTGGGGGTGGTCCCTGAGAACGTGGCAGTGGGAGCCCCGCCCTCCGCCCCGGAACACCTGGGGGTGGTCCCTGAGAACGTGGCAGTAGGAGCCCCGCCCTCCGCCCTGGCACAGACCTTGGTCAAGTCCTGCAGCACCAGCACGTCCCCCTGCGTGGCCCCACGGATGACCCGCTCCCGCTCCCGGGCCACATCCTCATCCTCCACCCCCAGGGGTGGCAGCGGCCCCAGCCTGGGTCTGGGGACAGAGACATGGGTGGGTTCGATGTAGTCCTTGTCCCCCACCCCTGCTGGGACCCCACTGACCGTGGCAAGAGGCGGCTGCGGTGTTGCAGCAGGAGTGTGAGGAGCAGGAAGAGGGGCCCCTGCACCACCATGGCCAAGAGGTTCTTGCCGACCACTTCCCAGCGCAGGGGGGACTGGAACTTCCCGTCGCCTGTGGGGAAGGAGGGTGACTGGGTCCTCCCCATCCATGTCACCTTGAATTTGTTCTTTTTAGAGAGATTATTATAGGGCATGTGCACTTGCCAGAGAGACAGAGTGACAGAGTGAAAGTGAGGCGTCACCCCCAAGGATGATGGCCATGCTGCAGTCCCTTCCCCATTCTCCTCGCAGGATTTTGGGCATGCACAACATGCACCTGGCATGAGTTTTAAGCTGCCGGGTCCAGGACTCGAACCAGTTGGCCATGTGGGAGTCCAGCATCCTAACCACCATGCCACCTGCTGGCCCCACGACTCCCTTATTTAGAACCTTAGATCTCTTGTCATGTGGCACAAGACCCCACATGGCCGACTATAGAGTTCAAATCCTGGACCCACATGTGTGTGACCAAAATCCCAAAAGGAGGGGTAGAAGCAGAAGGAGTTGAGTATGACCGTGCCCTGCTCGAGGGAAGGGGCGGTGCTTTCTCACCCCAGACCCTGTCTCTCAGCACATACGCTCTGGCCAAAAAAAAATAGGTTTTTGCTATAGGGCGCGTGCGCTCACCAGACAGAGAGAGACAGACAGAAAGCAAGAAATCACCCCCGGGGGGATGGCCATGCCGCAATCCCTTCTCCCCCATTCTCCCCTCGGGATCTTGGGCACGCACGCACATGCGCCCGGTGTGAGTTTAAGCTATTGAGTCTGGGACGTTAACCGCGGTTGACTACGTGGGAGTCCAGCGACATAGCCATTATGCTAACTGCTGGTCCCGTTTAAAAAGAAAAAAAAGCATTTCTGGAGGCTGTTTTGTACCCTCACCCTTGGCCGAGACGTGGGGCCACTTAAAATCCTGGCTGTTGCCCTGGGGCTGTCTGTCCCACCCTCAGAGTGGGCACCTGGAGCTGGCCATCTGCCGCCCGGCCCCACCCAGAGGGGGGCTCACCTATGCGCTCGAAGGCGTCCGCCATGGCCTGGTTCCGCACCATGTCGATGAGCCCCCGGCCCAAGCAGAAGTGCGGGAAGATGAGGAAGACACGCTTCAGGACCCGGCTCACCTCCTGCAACTTCTGCTCTGAGGCCAGGAGAGGGGTCAGGAGATGGCCGGCCTACCGCCCACCCAGCAGAGCCCGGTGCGGGCGCCCACCTGGTCCGAGAAGAGCTCGAGCACGAAGGTGGCCATGCTGCCATTGATGCCGATGAAGAGGTTGACGCAGGTGAGCGCCACGTAGGCCGTGCTGGGCACGGAGAAGAAGAAGGACGCCGGGTACATGAGTGGCGTGATGGACCAGCTGCGGGCGGGAGTGGCCACTCACCCAGGAGCACAGGCTCCCCGACCCATGCCTGGGCCCTCGCAGACTCTGCGGATGAGCTTTTAAGGCCACTTTGGCACAGCACTGGCCACCCGGACCTCCCTGCTCTCCACGGCGTTGCCTGGGGCGGGCCTCACCCATACAGCAGGAGCAGCAGCAGGAGGGCAGGGAGGTTGGCGGGGGCCACGTAGGCCCGCTGCTGGAAGCCCAGGAAGATGAGCACCACGATGCAGACGGGCACCAGGTAGTTACCCTGTGTGCACACGGTTTGGGAGCTGCCACTGCAGCCCAGTGCCCGCGCTGGCCGCCTGCTCCCGGGCACAGCGCATGGGGTCTCCCAGGCCTCACCCAACCGTCTTGGACAGGGCCCTGCCTGGAAGGGGCTGGACGGGACTGCGGGGAGCAGAGACTCGGCCCCCACCCCAGGTAGCCCCCGCACCAGGTCCCAGAGGAAGTTGCCGAGCCAGTAGAGGGTGGGGGACAGGCCCCCCACGAGCTGCAGGTGTTTGGCACGAGTCACACGCTCCTCGATGAGGACTAAGGTGAAGCTGGCGGGGACGAAGGACATGGCGAAGACCACGCAGATGGAGACCAGGACATCCACCGAGGAGGCCATCCTGGGGGTGGAGGCGGGCAGCTGAGCATGCTGCGTGGGACTGCGGGCTGCAGGGATGGTCACTGGGCGCACAGCCCGAGCCCTTTTGGAGGTGGTTTGGCAGGAGAGACTGGGCCGTGGGCAGGGTGTGAGGGTGTGCGGGCAGTGGGGAGCCT
>NW_006209805.1:643167-644028 GCF_000334495.1 Tupaia belangeri chinensis | reverse complement strand
GCTCACAGCGCGGCCTCGGACAGCTGCTCCTTGCTGAGGTTCAGCGGGTGGTTGAGCGTGCTGATGCTGTAGGCGCGGTGTGCGGGACCAGGACCCAGGCGGGCGTGCAGGGCTGCGTTGTGGGCTCGGTTGACGAAGGCCACCAGGGCATGCCAGCCCTTGTTGTTGAACCAGACCTGGCCAGGACCGGCCACAGGTCAGGCGGGCTGGGGTGGGGCCGGGGCCGGCCTCCCCTGGGGTCCGCCGCCACCCCAACTCCCACCTTGAGGCTGTCCCGAGCATCCAGGCCTTGAGCCCATGCTGTGAGGTTGTTCAGGACTCTGTCCAGGGCCGAGCCAGGCGGCGGAGCCAGCAGCGCCCGCAGCTCCTCCACTGAGCGGCCCACCTCCTGCCCCGAGGGCAAGCCTGGGTCTCGGCCCCCAAGAGAGAAGCCCCCATACCTGTGGGTGGTGGGGACAGGGAGGGCAGCTGAGCACCAGGAGGAGGGCAGGGAGAGCCCCAGTCCCAGGGACAGGGCGGGGCTGGGGCCCCCAGCCGGACCCTCCTCACCTGACCTCGTGCACCCACTTCTTAGTTTTCAGGCTGTGAGGGACGGGACAGGCAGGGACAGGCAGAGGTGGAGAGAGGTCCAGGCCCGGTCAGCAGCAGTCAGGTGGCAGCACCCCTCCCTCCCGGGCCTCGCGGACCAGGTACCCAGATGCAGCGGCTCACCCCTGGCGCACCAGGCGTGGGTAGGTCTTGACCAGGAAGTCGGACAGATTGCGGCCGGTCAGGTTCTGCACCAACTCCCCAGAGGCACTCAGGGCCTGGGGCGGCGGGGGGCCGCCGGGCCTGGCGGGGGGCCTGGGGGCAGCGCGGCGG
>NW_006209805.1:642749-643076 GCF_000334495.1 Tupaia belangeri chinensis | reverse complement strand
CACCGAGAACAGGTGGGCAGCAGGCTGGGCACACCCAGACGGCCTGCAGGGACAGGCCGCGCTGTGGCTCCAGTTCACAGCCCCCCAGGCGGGCCATGGCGGGGCACTTGGGCAGCAGGCGGCGGGCGCCAGGCCGGCTGCACTGGCAGGCAGGGGACGGGGACTCTGGGGTCCAGTTGCCAGCGGCCCAGACCCTCGCCAGCTCGGCGGGAAGCTCGGGCACCGAGAACAGGTGGGCAGCAGGCTGGGCACACCCAGACGGCCTGCAGGGACAGGCCGCGCTGTGGCTCCAGTTCACAGCCCCCCAGGCGGGCGGGCAGGGGCAGG
>NW_006209805.1:641927-642497 GCF_000334495.1 Tupaia belangeri chinensis | reverse complement strand
GGCCCCGCCCACCTGAAGAAGGACTCCTGGGCGCCATACATGGCGGGGCTGAGCCGCAGAGCCGGGTAGTGCCCAAACGGAGGCACGATGAGGCTGAACGCCAGGGCCAGGCCCACGAACAGGGCAGGCAGCACGGTCTGGGGGACGGCCGCCAGCCATCACGTCTTCTCCTGCTCCCGCTCCAGAGCCATCCCCGGCTCCCCAGTGTCCCCCCATGCGTTCGGAGCTGGGGACACCCACGGAGGTGAGTGGGTTCGGTCCCCGCCCACGCACCCTCCTGGGAATGGGCTCTCACCTGCGCAAACAGGCCCCTGCGACTGCGGCGGGCGAGCAGAAAGCGCTTAAGAAGCAAGGCCCGGAGCTGTTGGCGGGTCAGTGCCCAGCCCTGCGTCCGGCCTGAGGTGCCAGGTCCAGAGCCCCGCAGGGCCCGGGTCTCCAGGGCTGGCGTGGAGCTGCAGGAGAGGCGAGGGGGAGAGGCTCACCCGGCTCGCCGTTCTCCAGGGCCAGCTCCTCTGGCAGCGTCTGAAGCCGCGTGGCCCCCTCAGGCACGGCCACACCCGAGGCCAGCGT
>NW_006209805.1:639088-640397 GCF_000334495.1 Tupaia belangeri chinensis | reverse complement strand
GGCCCCGCCCACCTGAAGAAGGACTCCTGGGCGCCATACATGGCGGGGCTGAGCCGCAGAGCCGGGTAGTGCCCAAACGGAGGCACGATGAGGCTGAACGCCAGGGCCAGGCCCACGAACAGGGCAGGCAGCACGGTCTGGGGGACGGCCGCCAGCCATCACGTCTTCTCCTGCTCCCGCTCCAGAGCCATCCCCGGCTCCCCAGTGTCCCCCCATGCGTTCGGAGCTGGGGACACCCACGGAGGTGAGTGGGTTCGGTCCCCGCCCACGCACCCTCCTGGGAATGGGCTCTCACCTGCGCAAACAGGCCCCTGCGACTGCGGCGGGCGGGCCGAAAAGGCCCAAGAAACCAAGTCCGCGTGGTCACATCAGGGCCGGCCACACCCGAGCCCAGGTGCCGTCCATCTGCAGGCCCATCGGGGTCAGGGTGGGGGTTTAGCAAGGGGCCGAGGTCCTGGTCAGGACTCGGGGGGGGGGGTCAGGCTCAGGCAGAGACCAGGTCAGGGCCGGCCACACCCGAGCCCAGGTGCCGTCCATCTGCAGGCCCATCGGGGTCAGGGTGGGGGTTTAGCAAGGGGCCGAGGTCCTGGTCAGGACTCGGGGGTGGGGGTCAGGCTCAGGCAGAGACCAGGACAAGGCCCTAAGCTGCAGCTCTGGAGCGGGGCCGAGGCCGAGGGTCAGGGGCTGTGGCCGTACCCTCCAGGTTCGCGTCGGAGGTGCAGCCTCCCACCACCTTCAGGAATATCTGGGGGGACATGAGGGCAGGCTCAGGGCCTGGACACCCTCAGAGAGCCCTGCGGGGTCGCCCAGCCTGCCCTGGAGGTGGGGCCCCCGGACCTCCTCCCCGCCCTGCTGCCTGCTGTTCATCTGTCAAACACCACCTCCTCCAGGCAGGCCTCCCCTCAGCCCCGCACCTCCTCCAGGCTGGTGTCGGAGATCCCGTAGCTGGCCAGCCCCAGCTCCCCCAGTCGCCCGTCCAGATCATGGAAGAGCTTGGCGAAGCTGCCGTCCAGGGCACCCACATAGGGCAATGCCAGCACCACCTGGTGTGGCAGCTCCTCCACCACCTGGGCCCCGGGCACCCACTGCTGCACCAGGGCCAGCAGCCGGGCAGCACCTGAGTGGGCAGAGCTGCATCAGGGCACGGCCACAGACTGCGGCCTCCTGGGAGCGGCAACCCCGTTCCCTGGACAGGAGAGGCCCCATCCCCCCCAGGAGATGCCCCGTCCCCACCCTGTAAGGAGAGACCGTGTCCCCCTCAGGAGATGCCCTGTCCCCCCCAGGAGATGCCCTGTCCCCCCCAGGAGAT
>NW_006209805.1:637820-639013 GCF_000334495.1 Tupaia belangeri chinensis | reverse complement strand
GCCGGGCCCTGCCCCCCCCAGGAGAGGCCCTGTCCCCACCCTGTGAGGAGAGGCCCTGTCTCCCCCAGGAACTGCTCTGTCCCCACCCTGTAAGGAGAGGCCCTGTCTCCCCCAGGAGATGCCCTGTCCCCACCCTGTGAGGAGAGGCCCTGTCTCCCCCAGGAACTGCTCTGTCCCCACCCTGTAAGGAGAGGCCCTGTCTCCCCCAGGAGATGCCCTGCTCTGGGGGTAAGAAGAGGCCTTGTCTCATGGGCAGGGCTTGAGGCAGGGTCAGAGGGCAGAGGTGACGGCTCGGAGCCATCTCACCGGCTGAGCTGCCCTGGCTGGCTGGCGCCCTGTCCTGCCTGGCATCTGGGCTGCCTTCCAGGTCACTGTCACCCTGTGGGCAGAGGGGCACCAAGTGGCAGGGCCATCAGGGACAGGGCCTCGGGGCCAGGGGACCAGGCCGGCTCCAGCCCTCACCTTTTCACCGGGGCTCGGGGGCAGGGCACCCTTCACCAGGGTCAGGTAGTAGCCAGAGCCCAGGTGGCGGCGCAGGAACAGCGGGGACCCACAGCAGCACAGGCGGCCGCCCGCCACCACGGCCACGCGGTCTCCTAGCAGCTCTGCCTCGTCCAGGTGGTGGGTGGACAGGATCAGGGTGCGCCCTGGCCAGGACCCACGCACAGTGCCCATCACTCCAGGGCTCAGCCCACACGGCAAACTCCTACCCACCCCTCAAGGCCCCAGCCTCAACCCCTCCGTGGCAGGAACCACGTGGCCTCAGCGCCCCCTCAGGCAGACCTTCTCGGTATTTGAGGAGCAGCTCCCAAATGCCACGGCGGGAAGCAGGGTCCACGCCGGCCGTGGGCTCGTCCAGAATGACGACCTGGGAGCCGCCCACGAAGGCGATGGCCACGGATAACTTGCGCTGCATCCCGCCTGGGCGGGACAGGGTGGGCTCAGGCTCAGGCAGGGCTGCCACCCCACCGTGGCTCTTCCCGGGCCCCCAGATCTGCCCCCCGCGTCCCACGCAGAGGTGGCCTCTCCAGGTGGGCTCACCAGAGAGGTGTCGCGTCTGGCTATGCCGCTTGGGGCCCAGCCCCACGTCCAGCAGCAGACGGTCCTGCTCAGGGCCCACGGCCGCCGCGCTCAGCCCCTTCAGCCGCCCATAGAACCAGACGTGTTCATCCACGGTCAGCCTGCAGCACCGC
>NW_006209805.1:637043-637794 GCF_000334495.1 Tupaia belangeri chinensis | reverse complement strand
GAGGCCCCCAGCCGCTGCCCCCACGCCCAGGCCCCTGCAGACGCACAGGTCAAACAGCACGTTGTACTGGGGGCAGACACCCAGGTGGGGCCGGATGGCCACCATGCTAGAGCGGACGTCGTGGCCAAGGACGAAGGCAGAGCCAGCGCTGGGTGGGAAGAGGCCGCTCAGGATGGACCTGGGGATACAGGGGTCTCAGGATGCCGTAATCACAGAGGAGCCCTAGGGAGGGTGCTCGACCTACAGCGGGCTGGTTTCATGCCGCTTCACAGCAGGGGGCAGGCTCAGAGCACACCACGGCCTGGGTGTCGCCCCTGGGCCTTGCCGCGCCCACACGGGCAGCTTTCCCAGGAGGCGCGGTGGACCGAGCCACAAGAGGCAACAGGGTGGGTGGGGGCTCACAGCGTGGTCGTCTTCCCTGCCCCGTTGTGGCCCAGGAAGGCGGTGATGTGGCCTTGGTAGAAGTCCAGGCTGAGCCCGCGCAGGGCCGGCTGGGGGCTGCCAGGAAAGTGCTTCTCCAAGCCACGCACAGAGACCCCAGGGCTCAGGCCTGGTGGCACTTCTTCAACCAACACTGCGGGGAGAGGGTGGACTCAGCCCAGCCCAGGGGGCCTCTGGGCAGCAGGGGGCAGCAGGGGGCGATGACGGGCAGCAGCGGGACTGTAGCAGGGCTTGCAGAGGGGCAGCAGGGGGGCAGCAGCAGGACAGCAGGGGGTTAGCAGCAGGGCTTGCAGAGGGGCAGCAGGGGGTT
>NW_006209805.1:635799-637025 GCF_000334495.1 Tupaia belangeri chinensis | reverse complement strand
AGCAGAGGGGCTGCAGGGGGGCAGCAGAGGAGCTGCAGTGGGGCAGCAGGGGGCAGCAGGGAGGCAGCAGAGGGGCAGCAGCTGGGCAGCAGGGGGCAGCAGAGGGCAGCAGGGGGCAGCAGCGTGCTCCAGGCCTGGGCGGCCGCTGGGTACATGACAGAACTGGAGTTCATCCACAGGGGCCTCACCCTTTGGGTCCTGCGGTGCAGAGGGTGGAGCAGGATCCTTGGGGGTCCCAGGCCCACACCAGTAGCTTCTCCGAAAGGGAAAATTCCAGGGTTCTGGGATCCCGTACTGGCCTGGGAGAAGCAGTGCGGGTGCACTTATGCAGGAGCACAGTGACCAGAGTCTGGTCACTTCACTGTGGGAGGTGTCGGGACACCCCACCTCCTCCGCTCCCAGTACCCTGGTCCCTAGGCCCCGCCAAGCGCCCCTCCCGTTCGCCCACCTGGGCACACGGCCTCCAGGTACCAAGTGGCCAGCCCATAGAGCACAGCGTCCAGCAGCAGAAGGCCCGAGACCTCGGCCAGGCTGAAGACGTCGGCCGCGGGCCCGGAGCCCACGTTGTGCCACTGCGCGCCAGCGCCCTGCTCCTCCAGGAGGGCCAGGCTCTCGCAGCCGAAGCCGAAGGCCACAGGCGACAGCAGGCTCTGCGGGCAGACGGCGGCGAGTCTTTTTTTCAGCCGCTCCCTCCAGGCCGCGCACAGCACGTAGGGCAGGTAGAGGGTGAAGTAGATGAGGCCTCCGCAGGCGGCCGCCAGGTTGGCGCGGGAAAAGAAGGCGCTGAGCAAGAAGCTCTGGACCACCGTGGCCACCGCGAAGGCCGCCAGGAACAGGAAGACCACGACCGGGTTGCTGTAGGGGAGGATGTCCCCCAGCTGCGGAGCGCGAGGGGAGTCAGGGGGCTCCTGCAGCGGCGCGCCAGGCACCGCCAGATGAGGCCTCCGCAGGCGGCCGCCAGGTTGGCGCGGGAAAAGAAGGCGCTGAGCAAGAAGCTCTGGACCACCGTGGCCACCGCGAAGGCCGCCAGGAACAGGAAGACCACGACCGGGTTGCTGTAGGGGAGGATGTCCCCCAGCTGCGGAGCGCGAGGGGAGTCAGGGGGCTCCTGCAGCGGCGCGCCAGGCACCGCCTGCCCTCCCCGCGGCGCGGAGGCCGGGGCGACCCCACCTTGAGCACCAGCACCAGTAGCGCCGCGCTGAGTAGGAAAGGCCCCAGGGAGCCGA
>NW_006209805.1:634717-635647 GCF_000334495.1 Tupaia belangeri chinensis | reverse complement strand
GCAGGAACCTGGGGCGGGGGACAGCTGGGTGGAGCGAGACCCCGCGCCACCGCCTCGCGGGGGGGACAGCGGTTCGCGCCTCGGATCTCAAGGCCCACCCAGCGGAGATTCGCCCCTGAAGCCCTGTCCAGCGTCGGGTTCCCAGCTACCAGCATGGGCACACTGCCCCTGCACCCGGAAACCCAGACCTTCAGGGATCCTGCTCCGCCCGCGGGCCACACGGGGTACCCTAACTAAAAGAGCGGCGTGAGTGCATGTCTGTCCCCACGACTCGGCCCTGGCAGGGCAGGGCAGGGCGCACGCTCACACGTCGTCCACGTAGCATGGGTACGGCATCTGCTGCAGGTAGAGGCCGGCGCGGGGCGCGGCGCCGCTGAGCACGCGAACCGCCGCGCTCTCCACCAGGTCCTGCAGGTACACGAAGCCGCCCCACACATAGCGCAGGTCGGCCAGGGGATCAGCGGCTGGGCCGGGGTCCCAAAACCTGCGAGAGAGGAGCAGGGGTCTGCTGTTGGGAGGGCCAGGCAACCCCCGGCGCCCGCCAGTCAAGACCGCCCCTCGGCGCTCAGACCTCTGCCCTTCCGCGGGCTCAGCCAAGGGACCCGCCCGCCCACCGCGGACCGCGATCCGCCCCGCTCGCTCCTGCCCCAGGACTCTGGCCACGCCCTGCTCGCACCGCCCACCGCGGGCCGCAATTGGTCTCCCAACAGCTTAGGTCCCACCTATCACGACCTCCGGCAGGGAGGCCCCGCCCCTACTTGTCTCTGATCCTGTTGGTCCTCGTGACGTCGTCGATGTCCATGCGGATCTTGATGCGCAGGTGGCCTGGGCCGAGGCCCTCAGCTGGGAGCTCTGCTGGCTCTGGGGCGTCCTCGGGCCCCAGGAATACGATGCCAGCCCAGAAACGTCGCTCGGCCAGCAGCTGCAGGG
>NW_006209805.1:630671-634641 GCF_000334495.1 Tupaia belangeri chinensis | reverse complement strand
CGCTGCAATGCTGGTGTGACCCCGCGCCCCGGCCGAGCCCCCGCCGCTCCTCCCGGGACGTCGGGGCTGGGCCGCGTGTCCGCCCTCACATCCCCCCAGAGGGCGGCTCCCCACTCTGACCTCCACAAGGCCAGGCGTCTCCCGCAGGACAGGGCTGCCGCTCCCCCCGGGTTCCCAGGACAGGGCCTGCCTCCCACCCAGAGCCAGGCCCTGACCTCCATGACTCGGCCCAGCGTGCCCACCAGGAGCCCCACATCAGCATGGGCCTCGCGCCAGCTGTAGCCGCCCCTGCTGGGGTCCAGGAAGGCGCGGAGGACTTCTGCCCCGTCCTGGCCCCCGGATCCTGGCCGCTGCCTCTCAGTACCTTGCATTTGCAGCAGCGCCTGCGGGCGGCAGGTGAAGGTGGGGTTCTGCATGAGGCCCTCTTCCCATATCCACACCTCAGACCCCAATTCTCCGGTGGCCCCTGCTGGGAATGGGACCTCCCCCCCCCGCGCGGAGCCTCCATGGGGCCTCACCTGTAACAGGGCCACGTTTGCACTGTCGTTCATGAAGGCGAAGATCTGGGGTCCCAGCACGCCCCAGGCCTCCCGGATGTCCCTCAGCAGAGCCAGCTCCTCGAAGGTCCGGTTCACCTGCAGGGCGGAGGGGCGGGCGGAAGATGAACCGGCCCTCCGCCCTGTCCTCCCTGCCCCTGCCTGCTCCCCTCTGGGCCTCTGTCCACACTGGCAAACTCCTGCACCGCCCAGCTTTGGGCACCCGGCCTGACCCACCTGGGCTGGCGAGCTGCATTGCTCTAACCTCCACCCCGCCACCCCGTCCAGCGCGGGCCCCCACCTGGGCCATGAGCTGCCTTGTGAGTGGCGTGTCGGGGGCAAACAGCAGTTTCCCGAGGATCAGCGGCTTCAGACGTCTCCAGAGCAGGCGGGCCAGCGGGTGATCGTCCAGGGCCCCCAACAGCTCCGAGCAGGCGGGGCCTGGTTGGGGGTGCCATGAGGCCCAGCCCAGCCCACAGCCCCATCTCCCAGAGGGGGAGCAGGGTCACTCACTCAGGCTGCTATCCACCAGAGCGGATGCCGGCTCCGGCCCCACCAGCTCCCGCAGGTTGTCAGCCTCGTACCAGTTGAGGGAGGGCCCCCCCGGGGCGCTGGGCCCCTTGGCGCTGCAGAGGGCTTCTGAGACCAGCTCCAGGGGACTGCCTGTCCCTCGGGGGCCACGCAGCAGTCTTCTGAGCTCCGCCAGGCTGGGCAGCGCCAAGAGCTGCAGAGATCACCCGAGTCCTCACAACCCTTGCCCAGGGCAGGCGCCCCCCACCTCCGAAAGGCTCCCCTCAGGCCTGCCGGGGCTGCGCCGCCACCCCAGTCCAGGTGGGACAGTACAGGCATGGCCTCCTACCTCCTGAGCCAGGTCCTCCGCGGCCTCTGCAAAGCTCCGCATGGACTCCTGGGCTTGGCCCAGCACAGGCCCCAGGGACTCCTGGGGAGAGATGACGAGAGTGACCGTGAGGTGACTGAGCACCTGGGGTCCAGTGCTGTACCATATGCCAGGTAGCCCACTCTACCAGAGTCCCCGCTTTACAGGCGGGGAGGCAGGGTGCGGTCTCTCAGTGGGCGGTCCACTACAGTGCCAGCCTCGCCCCACCCTGGGCCCTGGGCCAGCCCTGGCAGGAGGCAGGGCTGGGAGGTGCTGGCCCAGCTGAGGAGCACCCCAGGGTTGTCGTGGCCCACCCGCCCCACCTCACCCCTCGGAGCAGCGTCGTCAGCAGCTCTGCGGCCAGTGAGGGGGGATCCAGCCGCCGGACACCATGGTGATGCAAGACTGGGGGAAGAATGCTTGGATGCGGGTCGGGTCCGGCAAACCTCGGCCCGGGAGCCCCCTCTGCACCCCGGGGCCATCTCCCAGCTGGTTAAGCTGAGGCCCAGAGCCTACTCACCTGCTGTGTGGGCAGCCTTTAGCGTGGGCATCAGCTTCTGCAGGCCAGCCAGAGTCCGGTGGGCACTGGGGCCCCCCAGCACCCTGCGGGCATCAGCCAGCAGCCTAGAGACCCTGGAGAAGTAGGCGGGTAGGAGGTGGCACTGCCCCACCCAAAGCCCGTCCCTGCCGCGCCCACCGCCTCCTACTCACAGGGAGTCCTTGAAGTTGCTCAGGGACCCGGGCTCCTCGCCGGGTGTGGCCTGCGGGAAGCAGGTGTTATTCACATTGCAGATCAGGCCCTGGAGCCAGGGCACGGTGCCCGCCGACGGCAGCGGCTTGTTCTGGAAGTGGCCTGCAGGGCGACGCCTGGCTTTGGAGGTTTTTCGGCCTGTGCCCGAGTCCCCACCAACTGCACCCCTCCAGCCAAGGGACAGCACGCTCAGAACCCAGCGCCCTGAGGATGGGGCCCTCACACCAAGCGCCTGGACTTGGGGGTCTTACATTCATGGTGCTCCACGGGCGGGTGGGAGTACCGCACGGCCACCAGGATAAAGAAGAGGAAAAGGGGCCACAGTAGCTCCACGAGGAGCTGGATCTGGGGAGAACAGGCGGGAGGTAGTGGGGGGCGCCGGGGCCCCGCCCTCCCCGCCCTGCGCACCGAGCATTACCGGCTGTCTCCGGCGGTACACGAAGTTCTTCCAGAGCAGCAACATCAGCTGCGTCCAGAAGGCCATGGCGGGACTGGGCGGGGGACAGGTCGGGGAGGTGGGGCAAGGGTCAGGCTGTGCGGCTGCGGGCGACTCCCTGCGAGCCCTCCCCGGACCTCAGTCCTCGGACCGGTGCGCAGGGACCTTGGAAGCTCGGGTTGGAGCGAGGCACTTGATAAAAGGATTCCCCCGTGCTCTGGGATGGAGAAAGCCAATGGGAGCCCCGCCCGAAGCCGTCCTCGCCTCTGATTGGCTGTCCGGACCGTCGCTCCCTGCAGGAGCCGGCTGCGGTCTGGAAGACGATCCTCTAATCCTTCAGGGGACAGAGCCTCTGACAACGCTTTCACCCCCGACTCCCGCCCAGCTCCGCCCCGGGCACCGTCCCAGGGGAACTCCTTGAGGTTCTGTCCTGCAGCCTCATCCTTGACCAGGTAGCGTTCCCTTCCCCCGCTGCTCCCAATGGTAACAGTATAACGAGTATTAACCGTGCTGAACGTTGTGCACGCAGGTTGGAAGGATAGACAACACCCCGATTTCCAGAAATGGAGACTGAGGACGGAGGAGCAAACCTAAGCTCTTGGAGAGCTGGGCTGGTCCAGCGCTGCTCACCCTGTGTGTATTAGTGACTGCTCAGGGGAACCACAGGACCCAGGATATGAGTCAGGAGAAAGGGCAGAGAGAGCGGCTCCTGGACCAGCGATACCTGATCCCGTCCTTTCCTTGGGCTTGTCCAGCTCTGGCCTATCGTTCAAATGAAGAAACTGAGGCTGCTGCTGAGCAGGAAGTTGCCAAGGCCTCCCTCCAGGCGGGAACTGAGACCCAGAGCTCCCGTCCTCAAGCCAGGGTTCTTTTCGCTTCCATCAAGTGAGACTCAGGGTCTGGGAAGACGACCTCAGTTTCTCTCTTTGTAAAAGGGGGCAGGGCCCTCCGAGGAGTACTAAGAGGGAGAGGCGGCAGGTGCATGTTGGCAGGCCACCTCAAATGACCGAGATGCCCAACGTCCGCTGAAGGATTACGGTCAACTCAGTCGCCCCCACAAGACTCACTGGGAGGAAAAGAAAAATGAATCGACGTCCAGGCTCGCCGGCAACCCTATTGCCAGGGAATTCGTTTCCCCGTACCCCGCCTTCTTAAGCCCCGGACCTTCCTCCTTCTCCAGGCCCCTCTCACCTTTCCGAGGCCCCCACACCCCAGCTCTTGCAGCGCCCCTCCACCTGCAGCGGTGCTGGAGTGCGGCGCCTTTAACCGGAGCCCCCCGCGGGCGCGGCGCACTGGCGGCACGCCGCCCCTGGTAACCAGGCTCAGGGAACCGCTCCCGGCCCCGCCCCCAGCCGCCGCCCCTCGGTGGC
>NW_006209805.1:624193-630524 GCF_000334495.1 Tupaia belangeri chinensis | reverse complement strand
TCGCAGACCCGCTGGCCCGGCTGTCCTTGCAGAGCCAGGCTGTCTTCCCAGGTTCTGGAGGCCCCTGTGGCCGCTTCTACCCCGCCCCCCGGACCTGGTCCCAGCCAGCCTCGTCTAGGACTCGGTTCCTTCGTGCATCCGAGCGGGTCCCCACGAGCTGTGCGTTCGTCCACGTCCACTCATTGCGCACGCTGGGCCACGCGTGCCAGCTCGGGGTGAGCCCCACAGTCGGAGACTAGCGTTCCGGCAACAAGGGCTACCGGTTTGGTGGAAAACCCGTTTCCTGCCCTGGGAAGTGTGCTGAGCATAAGGAAATGTGGGCTCGCGGCGGGAAGCCAGAGCGCGCACAGGCAGAGGTCTGAGGATGAATGGCGCGTGTCCAGGAGGGGCTCCAGGCCGAGTGGGCAGCCCAAGCGAAGGCCTGGAGGCCTGAAGGCCTGGAGGCCTGAAGGCCTGAAGTTGGGGTGCTGGGTGAGCCAGAGCTAATGGGGTGCGGTGGGCTGGAGGCCCCGCCTTTCCCCTGCTTGTGCCTGGCCCCTGATGTCCTCTGCTCAACCCAGGCTCACCTCCAGGCTCCCGGCCGCACCCCGCCCCCACCGCCTGATTCCACCTCTCTGCCACCTTCATGGTCTCAACGTGGAGTTTTTATTGCTTTTGGTCCCCAGTGGGCATTTCACATTATCTCACGGTCCAGGGGCCCCTGGCTGGTGCCTTGTGCAGTACCTGGTGGGAGGGATGCAGAGAGCTGGGGCCCAAGGGGGTCAGGCTAGGAGAGGGTACGGGGCAGGGTCCGGCTGTGCTTCCACCTCGCCTTTCCCTGCCTGGGCCCTGGGGGTGGGCAGGGCGGCAGGCTGAGTCCCAGGGCAACCAGGCTTGCCCACCCTGACATTTTGGACGGTGGCCTGGCCCTCAGCACCGCCTGCCACCCCTGCCCTTCTCTTGAAAAAAAAAAAAGAAAACCCATTCTTTTGTTAAAACTTCCTGAAACTTCTGTGGTACAGAAACCACAGGCTGACGAAAGGGACAGAAAAAGCCGGAAGCCAGCGGGGGCCAGCTCTCTCTAATCCAGCCGGGTTGGGCCGCAGCCTGCAAGGATCCACTGCCCTGGCCAGGACCCCACCCCACAGCATCGCCCCGCCCCAGCCTGGCCACTCAGTCGAGGGTACAGGGCAGTACAGAGGGACCTCGGGCTGGTTTGGTCTTGCAGCGGGGGAGCCCGGCAGTTGGGAGGGACGAGAACATGGCAAGAACACAGAGAAACCCCCAGCCCAGCGGGGCAAGGGTGGGGCACAGCACACGGGGCCTCAGTAGCCAGCCTCCTCCTGGAAGTAGGGGGGGCACTCTGGGGCCTGGCCTGGGCTCAGGCTGTCGCCGGCGCCTGGAGTCCCGTCGGCCACCTGCGGGCAGTACTTAGGGTCGTAGATCTGCCGGCCCAGGCCAAAGACCTGGCCACTCTGGTTGGCGCCCTGCGTGTAACCCATCTGCAGGGACATGGACGAGCTGTCACACTTGTCGGTCCCCAGCTTGGTGTCGTAGATGTGCCTCCGCGTCCCTGGGGCTGTCATGCCCACCTGGAGGGAGAGGAGGTACAGGCTGCAAGAGGCCCCAGGCTCCTCCCTGCCTGTGCGCCGGGACACCCTCCCCCCTGCTGGTGCTGAGGTCAGTGTCCCCGGGCCCCTGACCATATCGGCTCTGCTACCGGGACCGGGACCAGAGGGGACCATGACCTAGCCCTCTCCCCGGAGCTCTGCGGGCTCCAAGCAGTGGTCACCTGAGTGACTCATCGGTCTGGCAGAGCGGTGACACGCGAGCTGGGTGGGCTCTGGGCTGCCCCCCGAGGGCAGCGGGACACACCTGGCTGGCACACTTGTTCGTGCCCATCTGGAGGCTAATGGTGGAGTGGTCCTGGGGGGGCAGGATGTGGTTCTTGGGGTCGTAGAGGTGCCTCCGGGTGCCGTAGGCGGTCATGCCCGACTGGCTGGCGCACTTGTTAGTGCCCATCTGCAGGTGGCCAGGAGGTCAGGCTGCCCCTGGTCTGGAGGACCCCCGCCCCCGCCCCCTGCACCGACCTGCAGCCCGATGACACACTGTCCCGCCTTCATGGTGGCGTCATCGAAGTTCCGCTGCTGCTTCTCGGAGTACTTCACGCCGATGTCCACACCGCTCTGCAGCCCCTTGGTCTTGGCCTGGGGGAGGCCAGGGAAAGGGAGGAGCAGGCCCACAAGTGCAGAGACCCCTGGGCCCTGACGGACGCCTGGCCCCAGCCTCCCCCAGCTGCGTCAGTGCAGGCTGTGCTCCAGTCCCGGGCACCCTCACCTCCCTTCCCTGCCCTTGTACCCGGCCCTTGGCTACTCTGGCCAGGGCCTCCCTGGCCTCCAGGACTCACGAGGAGCCACAGAAGACAGTTCCCTGACAGCGCGGCCTCTTCCCACTGCCCGGCACTGGAGCGGCCCAGTGCCAGGCTCCACTGTCCCCTCCTCCCGGATCGATGCCCAGGTCGATGCAGGGCCCTTGCAGCCTCTGGGTCTTCGCGGCTCCTACAAGTCGCTGCTCATTGTAATGCACCCGAGACCGGGCGCGGGGCGCGGTTTGGGGAGGCTGGACGCACCCCAAATCCTGACAGGAGGGGAGGACTGCAGCTGTCCCCCGGGGGCTTCCCCTCCGGTCCCGGTCCCTGCCTCCGTCTCCCTGGCCAGTGCATGCCCCACATACCCGTAGCACCGCGTGGCCTCACCTTCCCCGCCAGGGCGAGCAGGGCCACCTGCACCTGCGTCATGTTCCCACTCTCAAACAGGTCGTTGGCCTCAAACAGGTCCACGGGGTTCATGCCGTAGCCAGCCATGGCCTTGATGAAGTTGGACAGGTTTTCCAGCTGCGGGGCGTGGGGGCGGTGAGGGCTCAGCAGCTGGGCAGCAGGTCCCCGCCAGCCCCGCACCCGCAGGCCCTCACCTGGTGCCAGTTCTGCATGGAGCGGTTGATCTTGGGGACCGAGCCGGGCTGCAGCTTGTTCATGAGCCTTTGGGGGGTAGGGTGAGATGACAGGGGCCTCCATGTTGCAGGGGACCCCCAGGGACCCCAGAGGCCAGAGTCGCCTCGGCGGAATGCACGCCTTCCGAGGCAGGCTCGCTGCCAGGAGTAAAGCGACCGTGGCCTGGAAAAGGTGCTGCCACGGACCGCAGCAGCCGTGGTGGGGGGAGCCTGGAGCTCGCATGCCGATTTCTTCTCCTCGTTTTTGAGGTTTTTGCCACAGGGCACAGTGCTCTCACCGGACAGAGAGAGACAGAAGGAGAGTGAAAACTCCCCTCCCAGGGGCGGGGATGGCCACCCTGGACCCTTCTCTCCACCCTCCTCTCAGATTTGGGGCAGGCCTATACATGTGCCTGGCATGAGCTGCAAGCTGCGGGTCCAGGACTCGAACCACAGTCATCCATGTGGGAGTCCCATGCCTCAACCACCACCTGCTAGCTACTCTACTCAAATTTTTAAAAACTTTTTTTCTGAACGATTATTTTATTTAACTTTATCTATCTATTTACTTATTTATTTTAATTTGACCAGAGAGGGACAGAGGGACAGAGAAAGTGAGAAAGCAAGCTGCCAGGTCCAGGACTCAAACCACGGTTCACCATGTGGGAGTCCAGTGCCCCAATCACAACACCGACTGCCAGTTTCTCCACTCAGATTTTTAATATGCAGGGGCCAGCAGGTGGCATAGTGGTTAAGGTGCTGGACTCCCACGTGGCTGACTGGTTCAAGTCCCAGATCTGGCAGCTTGCTTTCTCCCTTTCCCCCTCTCTCAGTCTGTCTCTGATGAGCACACATGCCCTACAGCAAATTAAAATAATAATAAAATTGGGACCAGCCATTAGCAGAATGGCTATGTCGCTGAACTACCATGTAGTCAACCACGGTTCGAGCCCTGGACCCAGTGGATTAAACTCATGCCAGGCGCGTGTGCGTGTGTGTCTAAGATCCCGAGAGGGGAATGGAGGAGAAGGGATTGCGGTGTGGCCATCCCCCCTGGGAGGTGATTTCTCGCTTTCTGTCTCTCTGTCTCTCTCTTTCTGGTGAGCGCACGCACCCTATAGCAAAAACCTCTCCCCCAAAAAATAATAATAAAATAAAATTAATAGATGATTCTTAAACACATTTTAACAGGCAAAACCATAGAACGTTTGAATACCAGGCAACAAGGAAAGAGCTCCAGGAACCTCCCTGGCTGCGCGGGAGAGTGTAAGCTTAGGGTGCTTCAAAGCCAGCGATCCCGGACTAAGCAATAAGACAAGACAAAGAAGCGCGTTCGTTAGAGAAAGCAGCCTGGTTAGTGTAGCACGAGCCAGCTCTCAGCAGCATGCCGACTGTCACCTCCTTTGCACAGAACAGCTGGGGCGACGGCCGTTTCCACGCGTGCACTCACGTGCATAGGACGATCCCATCCTTCAGACCCTTCTGGAAGTCAGGGCCGATGGAGAGGCCCGTGAGTCCCTCGATCCAGCTGCGGAGCTCAGCCTCCTTCTGGGGGTCGTACTTGGACTGGAGCTGGTGAGTGGAGGGTGTCGGGTGAGCAGGGCGAGGGCACACCCATAGCCCCAGAAGCTCCTGACTGGAGGGGTGCGGCTCTTGGGCAGGAAGAGGCAGAGAAGCCTGGAGACCCCCACTCTGTCCCAGTGGGCCTTCCCCTGTCCCACCAGCAGGGACCCGGCAGGCACACTCAGTTTGTCACCCACAGACGTGGGCTGCAGGATCTGACCCCTGACCTCTTCAGTCTTTCTCAGGGGATGGTTACACCACAATTCCTTCCCCTCCTGAGATTCTGGGCGCTCGCAAGCCTGGTGCCGAGCTTGAAGCCACCAGGTCTGGAGCTGGAACTGTGTTCGGCCATGTGAGAGTCCAGCCCCCAGCCCCCAGGCCACTGCAGCCACCACCACTGTCTGATTCCAGTGTGGCTTTACCTCCCCAGGAGGAGACCCCAGCCCCGCCCGTGCCCAGGGGCCCTCCCTGCATGGACCTGCCTGTTCTGGACACCTCACATAGTGGGGTCCCCCGGTGCCTGTCTGGCATGGCCCCACACCGCATACTCGAGGCTGGTCCACACTGCTTCCTGCCCCAGGGCCTTTGCACACACTGTCGCTGCTGCCCGGCCCTCCCTTCAGTCCAGGCAGGGCCCTCCAGCGGCCAGGGCCCCTGCCACCGCGTTTGCTCCCTCCTTTTCCACCTCTGTTCTCCAGCTCCCTCTGTGGTCCAACCCGTGAGCTGTCCCTGCAGTTGCTGGGTGGTCGGACACAGACTCTCAAAGGCCCCCTGGCCCAGGAGCCCGGACACCAGACCCCATACTTGTGACCAGCCCAGGGCCTCCTGCTGCAGAGGGTGGGTGTTCCCCCTGCCCCCAGCCACCATCCCCTCCTCCTCCCTGCCCCCCAGCCTCAGTGTCCCCCCTGTATCTGGGTTCACGCCACAAGGGTTTCCTGTCCTCATCCTTCCCACAAGCCCCTGCCCCAGCCCGGGGTCTGGGCGGCCTTGCACAGGGAGACAAAGCCCCCCCCGACCCCCCAGCCGGTCGGGTTCCCACGGCCCAGGGAGCCCAGGAGGCGGCTTTGTCCAGCCAGAGGAATGGCAGGGCGGGGGCTCCCTGGCGTGCCCTGTCCCTGTCCAGTGGCTCCGCAGGGCAGGCGGGTCCTGGCAGAGGCACCCACGCCCACCCCGCCCCCAGCCGGCTGCTGGCCCTTCAGCGGACTAGCCCTCACCACAAACTGCCAGGAATGCGGCCGCCTGCTAAGTGGGACCAGCTGTCGGGCGAGTCTGCAGCTGGGTCTCAGCGCGCTGCACTGCCCCGTGTGTCCAGCTGGGGTAAACCGAGGCCCTGGCCGTGCAGCCCGGCAGCTGGCGAGGCCCGCGGGGCGCTGGCTCCACCACAGGGAGCGGGGTTCCAGCCGAGGCCGGGGTCCTCCAGACTGGCAAACCAGCGGGCATGAGCCTCCTGGGCTGACCTGCCGGCGGAGCACGAGTGACCTGGCCTGCCCACCCCGCGAGGGCGGCAGCGTTTACACCTCCGCGTCTACACCATCGCTGCTGGGGCGCGGAGGCAGCCTGAGCAGCCACCAGAGCGCCTCCATGTGCCCCAACCCTCAGCCTCAGGCAGTGCCCTCGGCGTGCCCAGGCAGGCTCTGGGTGGCGGCGGTGACGGCACATGCCCGGAGGTGCTGGGTGCAGGGCTGGGCAGGGGTGACCACCCTCCAGCTGGAAGGACCCCTGGACCTGCCCCTGCATCTAGGACCCCCTGCCCTGCCCGGATGCCAGCTGCTGGGTGACCTCCGGCAGAGCGACCGCCCCT
>NW_006209805.1:601744-605586 GCF_000334495.1 Tupaia belangeri chinensis | reverse complement strand
ACTTCCGGAGCCCCCCGGCCGCCCCGACCCCTCCCGGGCCGCGCTCGCCCCGACACGCCGGGGAGCCGAGGCCGGACCTAGCGTCCCTGCCCGCTCCCGTGCTGGGCCTCCTAGGCGGGTCCCTCACCGTTTCGGGTCTCAGTTGACCCCCTCCCACACCAGGGTGAGGGGCAGTCGTGGGGGGACCGTAACTCCCTCCAGGGCCTGAATGAGAAGCCCTTATAGGTGCCTCCCAGGAGCTCCCGCAGCTGGAGAGCACCAGGGCCCGGGGAGAGGCCGTGGGCCGGGCCGGAGGGGACCAGGGCCCCCGGGAGAGGCCGTGGGCTGGAGCTGGAGGGGTCTCCGGCTCTGGCGGGGAGAGGCCTGTGGAGCTGGTGCTTTGATGCATGGGTAGGAGTTTTCCAGTCCCTAAAGGAACCATTTTCTTGGCAGAATGGAAGGCGGGAAGTCCTGGGGGGCTGCCTTGCAGAGGTGATGAGCCACCCAACGGCAAGAACGGGGAAGGGTCTCTGAATTCAGGGCTGAGGATGGCCAGGAGTGGGGGACGCGGTGGTCAGCCCAGGGGCCAATGCGTGGCGGTGGGAGCAGGCTGACACCGGCCAGGCACGGTTGGCGCCAGCAGTAAGCCGGTCCGTGTGCCACAATAAGCCGGCTCCTCCAGTGACTCTTGTGTCCACTCCGTCCCCATCTACTCGTCCACAGCTCCTTGCCATGTCCTCTAGGATGGCCCCCAGCTGGTGACGCTGGCTCTGGGACACCTCGGCTCTGGCCCTGCCCGGGTAAGCAGGTACAGGACAGAAGGTGCCTGGGTGGGGAGAACCTGGAGAGGGACTGGGGGCTCTGCTGGAGGGATCTCTGCTGAAGAGAAGGCTGTATGTAGAGGGTCATGGGAGATAGGGTTTTGAAGCATCAGTAGGAGTTTGGCAAGTAGCCTGTTGACTTCTGTGAGGGTTCAGAGTGGATGCACCTGCCCCTTCCCTGGGAGCAGCCCTCCCTGTCTGCCTGTCTTTCTCCCGTTCTGTCTGAAGGTTCCTTTCTTCAGGGTGGTTTTGGCCAATCCTTTCCTTTCTGGGTGTCAGTTTTGTCACCTGTGAATTGGGGACCGGTGGACAGCAGAGGGGAACAATGCCACCGTGCACTCAGAGGCGGGAATGGTGCCCTGAGGCTCACTGGGCGTGGGCCGCGTGGGTGGACCAGGCCAGGTGACTGTGGCATCTCCTACCCTGCCCCTTGCCGGGTCTCCTCACGGTGCTCGGACTTCGGGTGCTTGGCCCCGGGGGGCCACAGGCAGCCCTCTAGACCGCCATCCTGAGTGGCAGGACTCTGGGACTGCCCTGTGTTACCCAGGCAGCGAACCCACAGGGTAGGTGCCAGCCCTTGTCCTGGGGCTCTGGGCCCCCCGAGTGTCTGCAGCAGGCAATGGAGGCTCCATCAGCATTTGGGGCGTGCTCAGCGGCACCAGCCCAGAGATTAGGACTGCTCGAGTCAGCAGATAGCGAAATCTGCAGCCCGGAGCCTGGCAGGGCCCGGGACCCCGTCTTCCCTCAAAAGGAATGGGCCCTGCCGCTGGGCGCTCACCCCGTCCACTCCAGGGTGGGTCATCTGTGGTGTGCCCACACGCTGGGGTCCAAAGTTGCAGGACCCGGGGCTGCTGGTGCCCCCTGAACCTCCATCTTGGGCCCCTGTCCTGGGGGTGCTTGGCGGCTGGTACAGGGAGCTCCCGATGCAGCCAGGACCCGGGGACGGGGGCTCACTGCAGTCACCTCCCATGTAATGCCCTCCCCAAGGTGCCTGGGCTGAGTGGGACTGCAGGGTGTCAGGACCCCAGGAGTGCCTTCCAAGGGGACTTTGGGCACCCGGGCGGTGGGCCCGAGGCTCCCTGGGCTCTCTGCCTTCCCGGTTCAGGGGCACATCCGCTCTGCTGAGTCGGCCAGAGGACACAGGTGCGAGGGACCGTGAATACCGGGAAGCCACGACAGTGATAACCACACATGTCCACCAGAGGGAGCCCTAGCCCGTCCCGAACCCCCTTCGCTCCCCTCTGCCCCGGGCCCACCGCCCTTCTACCCGCTGGGCCCAGGTCGTCAGACCTGCCCTGCCCAGGGCCTTGCCGGTCCTTCTTTCCACCTGGCCCTTCGCTGTACTTTCACTGGGCCCTGCTCAAAGGCCACCTGCTCAGTGATAGGGGAGGGCGAAAGCACTCCAGGATGTACACGCCGCAAACCGCTTTCCCACGCTCCTCCCCGACCATGGGCATGCGCACACGAGCCCCACGTGTTTCTTTCCTTTTTTTCTTTTTTTGGAGAGGTTTTAGCGATAGGGCGCGTGCGCTCACCAGACAGAAAGAGACAGAGAGAGAGAAACCGAGAAATCACTCCCCAGGGGGGGATGGCCACACCGCAATCCCTTCTCCATTCTCCTCTTAGGATCTTGGGCACGCACGCACACGCGCCCGGCGTGAGTTTAAGCCACCGGGTCGTGACTTGAACCACAGCCGACTATGTGGGAGTCCAGCAACATAGCCATTATGCTAACTGCTGGTCCCATGCCCCACATGTTTCTCAAGATGCCGGCTTTGGGACTCGAACGTATAGGACATGAGGGATCCAGCCCTGGTAACCGACGCCACCTGCTGCCCCCAAGCTGAGACTTGGAGCAGTCTCCTGCCCTCCCCCGGGTCGGGTCCAGGGCGCCAGAGTGTAGCTTGCCCTGGCTCTGGCGGGCCGCCCTGTTCCCTGGGACTGCACGACAGCGCTGCCCTTTGGGCCCTTTCCTGTAGCTATTTACACACAAATCGGTGACAAAAAGCCCTGGGGACCGCTGGGTGGACCCCCAGACGGAGATGGGATTGGCCTTCCCAGGAAGAGCTGGGGGCTCCCTTCTGCCCCTGCAGGGACCTCCAGCAGTCCCCACAGTGAGGTCTGGAGGGAACACCCGCCTGGCTTCTGTTGGGACATTTTTCTTCTCCGTAACTAGCACGTGACCTGGGGTGACGTGTGTGTGTGTGTGTGTAAGAGAGAGAGAGAGAGAGAATCCAGAGCCCGCGTTTGCTGGGGGCCTTCTGTACCCCACCAGGGCGCTGTCATAGGGAAGCAGACCAGCTCGCGCTCCTGGACCCAGCAGGTCCCGCAGGTTCTCTGGCAGCAGGCCGCCGGCCCAGCTCACGCCCCCCACGTCCTCGTCTCCCCTGAGGCTGCCCGCGTACTCCCTGGGGACACACTTGCATTTACTGCCTGGAGCTGTCAGCGCGGCTTGTGCGCAGGTCCTGGGGCGCTGGTGACCAGGGTCCTTCCAGGCGGCCTCTGCGGAGCCTGACTCCTGCGCCCCTCTCTCCAGCTCCTGCTTGTCTGGAGCGTGGGGCTGAAGCCGCTGGCACGCGGTAGTTCCAAAAAGAACCGGCTGCAACGCCTGAGAGAGGACAGGACGGGTCACGGGTGTGTGAGTGTGTGTGTGTCCCCGCAGAACCAAAATATGGAACGCTTCACGAATTTGCGTGTCATCCTTGCGCAGGGGCCATGCTAATCTTCTCTGTATCGTTCCAATTTTAGTATATGTGCTGCCGAAGCGAGCACGACCAGCTGTGTCCGGCGGTGTATATTTAAAGCTCCAAATTAAAATTACTTTTCAGTTACGTGACTTTCCTCTTTTATCCAGCAATATTTATTATGGTGCTATGGAAAGAACACTTTCTACAAGCACGCTCACTTTGAGTACCATGGACTCGTAAAATCCTCAGGTGAGGCTTCCTTTACTACCCAAACACTGTCTTGCCGTCGCAGAGGCTTCTGGGAGGGAATATGCAAAAGCTGTCCCAGGCCTGGCCCCGCCTCCTGCCTCTACCC
>NW_006209805.1:595629-601550 GCF_000334495.1 Tupaia belangeri chinensis | reverse complement strand
GGCCCCCGCGCGCGGGCCTCGCACCCCCAACCTGAACCCCAACCCCCTCATCAATGTGCGCGACCGGCTCTTCCACGCGCTCTTCTTCAAGATGGCTGTCACCTACTCGCGGCTCTTCCCGCCCGCCTTCCGCCGGCTCTTCGAGTTCTTCGTTTTGCTCAAGGTGACCACAGCCCCGGCCCCGACCCCTGACCCGCCCGGAGGTCCCGGACGCGCTTCACCCACCGGGGACCCTCCCTGGCGCGGGCGACCTCTGACCCGGGCTGCGGCCCCGCCCCCCGCGCAGTCCCTGCAGGGCCCCGCCCCCGGGATCCCCCATCCCGGTGCCCGCGCCCCAGGCACCTGTTGTCCCGGTGGGGACCCTCCTGTCGCCGACCTGTCACCGGCCGGGCCAGTGCAGGTCACAGCCGGCGCCACGATGCAGGAGCAGGTGCTCCTCCCCGGTCTCTGCGAGGAGGGCGGCCGGGTCCCTCGGGAAGCGTTATGGGGGACGCTTCGGCTGGGTCAGGGTCCAGCCCGCCTGCCGGGAGCTGGCCCCGGCCCTAACCCGAACCTCGCCCACACCCGGAAGGCCCCGCAGGCCGCAGGTGGCCGAGTGGGAGCCGCTCGTTCCCCTAGGCGGCTTATTTCTGGCCCAGCGCCCGGCAGGCAGAGCCCCTCCAGGTGTGACGGCGCCCCCGCCCCCGCCCGGACTCGCAGCCTGGGACAGAGCCCCGTCCTCCCCGTGGGCCAGCGGCCACCCCAGCCCTCATCAGGAGGGGCCAGGTCTCCGCCTTCCCGGCTGGACCACTCGCAGACCCGCTGGGTTCTAGGCAGGGGCCACTCACGGTGGCCATGGGACCAGCCGGCCGCCCTGAGAGCCTGGGCAGCAGCCCACCCGAGCTCAGCCCCAGTGCTGGCCGGTCTCCCCCAGAGCCCCGGGGTGCAGTCAGACCCCCGCCAGTCTGCCTGTCTCCCAGCGGCTGCTGTCAGGCCACGCGAAGGGCTGGGAGGTTCCGCACTTCTGCTTCCTGCCCACTTCCGGCTCCCCGCTGCAGAGCTGGCCTCCCCGACGGCTCCGGCCAGGCCTCTAGGGGACTCTGCAGAGCCAGGTCCTGTGGCCAGAGGTGGCCACACAGCCGGGGCTCAGCAGCCACCCTGCTGTTTTCAGGGCCCCGAGGCCAGCATGGCCAGTGCAGTGCCCACGTTGGTGCCCACCCGCTAGACCCTGGCCCGCGGTGGCCCTCCGAGGCCAAGGAGAGGAGTGGGGCAGCCGTGGGGGACCTGGCCTTCACCAGGGACTGGAAGGGATGCCCTTGTGCCTGTGGGTGGGAAACACCCCAGGTCTGGGAGGACGGCTGGGACCGTCCTAGGGGGACATCTCTAAGGGAAACCCTTGGAAAGGAACATGTGGCCCCAGGGACTTGTCCGCCAGACTCGCAGAGGTGGTTAGGAGGCTCTGGGTCTGGGGGACAGGGAGGGAAAGGCGGAGTGTTGGGGTGGCCTGGAAACCCCGCCAGGGCTTCAAGGGAGACCTCCTAGAGGAGCTGGCAGGAGCACAGAGCTGGACAGGCCAAGGGCTCCACACGTGCTGAGGGCCAGCCTGGGGCGCAGCCGTGTGGGGAGGCCCAGGGAGGGCTGGGCCAGGAGGGACGCACCTGCTCGTGGCCCTGGGGAGAGCAGGTCTGAGGGGCACCTGAGGGAGTGTGCACCGTGGGCATAGGCACTTGTCCTGGCAGGGCACCGGTCTGCTTGTGGTCAGGCCAGCCACAGGCCCGGAGCAAAGCCCAGGACTGTCCGTGCTGCTGCCTGCCCGGCCGTGGGCCTCGGCTCCGTGGTCAGCACCTCGGCTTCCCCATCTGTACAGCCGGGGCCGGGGCAGCAGTGGGCGGCCCCACAGGCCACACAGTGTTGCCAGCACAGAGCCTGCCAGATGTCCAGGCCAGGGCAGAGTGTGGCCACCATCGTGGGTGTGGTGGGCCCCAGGACGGCTGAGCAGACGCACCATGGGGCCAGGTCCTGACCACGCTGCCCGGGGTCCCTCCCCTGCCCCTCCTCGGTCCCTGGCCCCAGCATCTGCTTGGTAGGGCCGGGCACCGGTGGCAGGGACTGCTCTGGTCTGTCTCGGCCTGAGGCTCAGCGAGGTGCCAGCCTCCAAGCCGGGGCACTCTGGGCTGTCCACACTGGCCTACGACTGGGTCCGGCAGGCCCCACGTGGAGGCATGTCTGGATCTGGGACAGACACAGACCCGAAGAGAGGGAGTCAGACGGTTCTGCCATGGCGTGTGGCAGCAGGCAGCCTGGCACACCCCGCACCCAGGGTCAGGTCAACTCTGTGTTCCCTGGGACCCCGCTGGGCTCCTGGAGTGTCTGGGGACTGAGCGTGAGGGCCGGGCCGCTCGGCTGGCAGCACACGTGGCCCCCGGGCACTGCGTCCAGACCGGGCTGTGGATGTGGAGCACCTGGTCCTTTGGGGGTGTCCTGGGCTCCACACGCATGGAGAACAGCTCCACCCCTGGCCCCACCCACTGCACGTGGGAGCATCCCCCTGCTGTGACACCCACAACGTCCCCAGATACCGCCCCGTGTCCGCTGGGGCAGGCCCTCGCAGTGAGACCCGCTACTGTCCCACTGTGGTGAGGCCACACTCAGAGCCAGAGGCCAGGACCCTGTGTGGCACCTCAGTCCAGCACTGCTGGCCGGGAGGGGAGCCCGGGCCACTGATCCCGGCAGGGGGGCTAATTTTAGCTGGTGAGGTCAGGGGAGGGCAGAGGACACAGCAGAAGTGGAGCAGGAAGCAGCTGGGGACCCCACTGGACTCACTGGACAGGACCTGGGAGTGCATGGGGACCAGTCGGTCCCACAGTGCCTGCAGGAGGGGCCCCACCGAGGACCTTGTCTGCGATCAGCCTGGGGGAGCAGACTTGGCAGGCGGGGGCGTCCCTCCGTGGACCTCTGATGGCGATGGCCTTGGAGGTGCAGGCTGGGTGGGGGCGTCCCTCCGTGGACCTCTGATGGCGGAGGGGGTGGGGGAGGCGGATGGGGGTGGTGGTGGTGTAGGGTGGGCGGGTGCGTCCCTCCGTGGACCTCTGATGGCGATGGCCGTGGTGCAGGCTGGGCGGGGGCGTCCCTCCGTGGACCTCTGATGGCGATGGCCGTGGTGCAGGCTGGGCAGGGTGAGGAGCCAGTGGCCCTGCCCGCCACGCCCCTGGCCCCCTGCCGCCCTGACGCCGGCCCCTGCCGCAGGCGCTGTTCGTGCTCTTCGTCCTGGCCTACATCCACATCGCCTTCTCCCGCTCGCCCATCAACTGCCTGGAGCACGTGCGTGACAGGTGGCCCCGAGAGGGCATCCTGCGTGTGGAGGTCCAGCACAACTCCAGCCGCGCGCCCGTCTTCCTGCAGTTCTGTGACGCCGCCGCCGGCCGCGGGGCCTTCCCGGGCCTGTCGGCGGAGCCAGGTGGCCTGGAACTGGAGGAGGAGGAGGAAGAGGAGCTGACCGTGGAGATGTTTGGGAACAGCTCCATCCAGGTGTGCCCTGGGTGGCTGTGGTCTTGTGGTCCCCTGGTGCGGGCACTCGCTGGCCTGGTTGGGGCCCTCAGGGTGGAAGTCGCTGCCGAGGAGGCCCGTCCTGCTGTCCTGAGGGGCCCGCGGGTCCCACGGGGGCACACAGGTGGCCGCCAGGTGTCAGGCGCTGACAGTGGCTGGTGGATAGGTCGGGCCTCCGTGAAACAACCCCAAGGATAAGCTGGCATCGTGGCCAACCGGCCAGCACGGGGGCAGGTGTGGGTGGAGCTTGCGTGTGCCCTTGACCTGCTGACCCCGGTGCCCAGCAGTGCTCTGTCCCCGGCCTCACAGTGGCAGGGTTGGTGGTAGGGTGGGGGTCCCAGCTGGGCAGCACCTTCCAGGCGGTGGGAGGGAGGGGTCCACTGACGCCCTGGCCCGGTCACCCTCAGTTCGAGCTGGACATTGAGCCCAAGGTGTTCAAGCCGCCGAGCAGCGCAGAGGCCCTGAACGATAGCCAGGAATTCCCCTTCCCCGAGACGCCCACCAAAGGTACGGGTCTCCTGGGAGGGCAGCACCCGGGCCAGTGGGACCGTGCAGCCGAATGCCCTGAGCAAGTCCCCAGAGAGGAGACCCAGCAGGCGGGGGAAGCTGGCCCCTGACCACCCCGAGCTGGACAGTCCCTGTGTGGGTCCGGGCGTGGCTGCAGGCCCCTCAGGGCTCCAGAGGGCTGGGGCTCCTGGCCAGCCCTGGCCGGGCTGTCCGTGACCATGGCGGGGCCGAGCCTTCCGGCCTGCCCCAGTGCACCCCGGGGCAGGGGCTGACGGGTACCGTGCTGCCCACAGTGTGGCCGCAGGACGAGTACATCGTGGAGTACTCGCTGGAGTATGGGTTCCTGCGGCTGTCGCAGGCCACCAGGCAGCGCCTCAGCATCCCGGTCATGGTGGTCACCCTGGGTGAGTGCCCCAGCGGGGCGGGGAGGGCTGCTGGTGCTGGCCTGGTGGCAGGGACCTCCCACCACCTGGGTGTGCCAGGGGCCTCTGGGGCCTGCCGCGGGTTGCTGAGCCGGGCTGGCGGCGGGCCCTGAGCTGAGCGGCCTGCCCCACCCGCTCTGCCCTCAGACCCCACCCGGGACCAGTGCTTCGGGGACCGCTTCAGCCGCCTGCTGCTGGACGAGTTCCTGGGCTACGACGACATCCTCATGTCCAGCGTGAAGGGCCTGGCAGAGAACGAGGAGAACAAGGGTGCGGGCCGCCCCGCGGGGGAGCTGGGGGGCTGGGGCCCAGCGGCCCGCGCTCACTGCCGCCCCTCCAGGCTTCCTGCGGAACGTGGTGTCCGGCGAGCACTACCGCTTCGTCAGCATGTGGATGGCGCGCACGTCCTACCTGGCCGCCTTCGTCATCATGGTCATCTTCGTGAGTGCCTGGTCGGACAGCCTCGGTGGGCGGGGAGGACCGCAGGGGGTGGGGCCGGACTGCAGGGGGTGGGGCTGGACCGCAGGGGGTGGGGCCGGACCTCAGTGGGCAGGAATTGCACTGCACCTGGTAGGGCCAGGGTTAGACCTTAGTTGGCCGCCCGTGTGGGTGGGTTGGGCCACTGGGGGTGGACTGCAGGGGGTGGGGCCGGACCGCAGGGTGTGGGGCTGGACCGCAGGGAGTGGGGCTGGACCGCAGTGGGCAGGAATTGCACTGCACCTGGTAGGGCCAGGGTTAGACCTTAGTTGGCCGCCCGTGTGGGTGGGTTGGGCCACTGGGGGTGGACTGCAGGGGGTGGGGCCGGACCGCAGGGTGTGGGGCTGGACCGCAGGGAGTGGGGCTGGACCGCAGTGGGCAGGAATTGCACTGCACCTGGTAGGGCCAGGGTTAGACCTCAGTTGGCCGCCCGTGTGGGTGGGTTGGGCCACTGGGGGTGGACTGCAGGGGGTGGGGTTGGTCCATCATGGGCAGGGTAATACCAGTAGGCTGGGCCCACTCCAGTGGGTGGGTTGGACCCCCAAGGCTGGGGCTGCCTGCCTTGGGCAGGCCGGACCTCGGTGGGCGGGGATGGGCCGCAGTGGGTGGACCCTGGCGGCGGGGTTGGGCCTCGGCGCGCCCTGTGAGCCGCCGTGGGGACTGGCCCCCAGCCGGCCTCATGCTGCCCCCTTGCAGACCCTGAGCGTGTCCATGCTGCTCCGCTATTCCCACCACCAGATCTTCGTCTTCATCGGTGAGTCTCCCGCCGCCGCTGGGGGAGGGGTGGGCGCCCCAGGCCCTCACCGGGCCCCCCCGCCCTGTGCCCGCAGTGGACCTGCTGCAGATGCTGGAGATGAACATGGCCATCGCCTTCCCCGCAGCGCCCCTGCTGACCGTCATCCTGGCCCTCGTCGGTGAGGACCCGCCCGGCCTCCCCTGCCCCTCCGCCCCGCCCTGCCCGCGCCAACCCGGGCCGCCTGTCCCCGCACG
>NW_006209805.1:594641-595497 GCF_000334495.1 Tupaia belangeri chinensis | reverse complement strand
GCTCGTGTGGGGCGGGGCTGGGGGGGGACACGGGGCAGGCTGGGGGAGCTGGGCACAGGGCCACAGGCCCCTCTGACGGCTGCGCCCGCAGGTTCTTCTACCTGTACCACTTTGCTTTCTACGCCTACCACTACCGCTTCAATGGGCAGTACAGCAGCCTGGCCCTGGTCACCTCCTGGCTCTTCATCCAGGTAGGCCCTCCCAGAGCAGGGTCCCTGGGGGCTCAGCGTGCGGGTGGGCATGGAGAGTGGTGGTGGATGAGGCGGGCGGTGGACAGGCCAGGGGGCTGGGGAGGTGGGCAATATTCGGCAGATAGTGGAGTGGACAGGGCAGGGCGGGCGGTAGACAGGGCAGGTGGCGGGGGAGGTGGGCGGTATTCAGCAGATGGTGGGCAGGGCAGGGGCAGGCCAGGTGGGCAATGGGCAGGGCGGGCGGTGGACAGGGCAGGTGGCTGGGGAGGTGGACAGTATTCGGCAGATGGTGGGCAGGGCGGGCGGTGGACAGGGCAGGTGGCTGGGGAGGTGGGCCGTATTCGGCAGGTGATGGGCAGGGCAGGGTGGGCCAGGTAGGCAGTGGGCAGGGCAGGTGGTGGACAGGGCAGGTGGCTGGGGAGGTGGGCAGTATTCGGCAGGTGGTGGGCAGGGCAGGGCGGGCCAGGTGGGCAGGGCGGGCAGTGGATGGCAGCCCTGTCCCCACCCTGCAGCACTCGATGATCTACTTCTTCCACCACTACGAGCTGCCCGCCATCCTGCAGCAGGTGCGTATCCAGGAGATGCTGCTGCAGACGCCGCCCCTGGGCGGGACCCCCACGGCACTGCCTGACGACCTGAACAACAACTCGGGCACCCCGGGCCCC
>NW_006209805.1:593571-594523 GCF_000334495.1 Tupaia belangeri chinensis | reverse complement strand
CCGCCGCCAGCCAGTGGTGAGCGAGGCTGGGTGGCAGAGACTGCGGCCGTCATCACGGACGCCTCCTTCCTTTCTGGCCTGAGCGCCTCCCTCCTGGAGCGGAGGCCCGCTGGCCCCCTGAGCCCCAGCGGGGATCTTGCCCGCCCACCCCAGGACACTGCACCCCAAGACGACCCCCCAGTGCCCGGCGAGGCCCCTGCAGTGGCGGAAGTGAGCGGGCCCAGCCCGGCGTCTCCGCCCCCAGTGGTCGCGCCCTCGGAAGCAGCATCCTGAGCGCTGCTGGCTGCGCATCCACCTGTTCCTGGCCGCTGTCGCCTCGCCAGCTTGCGTTGGGGAGGCTGTCCCTGGGGGCACGGGGCCTTCCCCTTCCTTGGGCACAGCCCTGCCGTTCTGGTCGGTGTGGGAGTTTTATCAGGTCTGCTAGGAAGCCGGGTTTCCCCCAGGTGTGGGGCCTGGCCCCAGCTTGTCCTTGCCAGAGAGCTGAGGGGTGGGCTTCGTGGAAGGTTCTGGAAGGGCTTGGCGAAAGGTCTGGAGGCACCCTGCCCAGAGCCGGGCAGAGCCATGGGGCGGTCTGCGCAAGGCGAGGGCGGAGCTGGGCGGGAGGTGCGGGGCAGCCGCCCGCCTGGTGCTCCGCGCCCCCGTGCGCAGTGCCTTTTTCCCCGCCTGCCCCGGCGCTCACGTCTTGCCCAGGGCTTGGGGTCTGGCCCTGCCCAGGGTGGGAGTGTGCCAGGCGGCCAAACCAACCACTCGGTGCGGAATGCGGAGCGCGCTCATTCCACTATTTAATTGCGGTGTACACAGTTGTGTGTGTATATAGAATAAACTGTCGACAGCGCGCTCGTCTGTGTGGGCCGGGAGGGGCTCAGCGTCCCGGACTCGCGCACTGGGACCCCGCTTCCGGGCCCGGACGCTCACCGGGCGTCTCCGCGCGCCGCCCTGGCCTGGAGCAGGC
>NW_006209805.1:592081-593420 GCF_000334495.1 Tupaia belangeri chinensis | reverse complement strand
TCCAGCAGGAAGCGCACCCTATGCTCCTTGCCCACCGCCCGGCGCACTCGCTTCCAGCCCTCGGGGGCCGCCGGCGCGTCCTGCTGCTGCTTCTCAGGGCCACTAAGACGGAAAGCAGGGTTGGACAGTGTCCTCCAGGACAGCCGCAGCCCGCCTCTCCGCCCGGGCCGGGGGCGAGGGGAGACCCGGCGTGGACAGCTTTCGGTGCTGGGTGGCCCCGAGCCCTCATGGTGGCACTCTTACCCGGGCTCCTTCTCCAGCTTCTCCCTCTGCCCCTCGGCGGGCTCCGCGTTGAGGGCGCGGTGGATCTTCTAAGACCCGACAGGCGGGTTGGCGGGGCTCGGTGCCGACGTGCCACCCCACACCCACGGTGGCCCTGCCCCCCACCTGGCTGGTGTGCAGCCAGTACTGCAGCCGGCTGCCCCGGCGGATGCGCGGCAGCACCAGGCGGAAGAAGGCGTGCTCGCCCAGCGAGCAGAGCAGCGCGCTGCCCAGGCCTAGGCAGAGCAGCACGAAGAGGCCGGAGAAGTGGGAGATGCCCATCTGGAGGGTCTAGGGGCAACATGGAGGAGCCCCTCGTGGTCGCCCGAGTCAGAGCGCCGGGGAGCCAGGCCTCGGGAATGGCCTGGGAGGGGGACTGGGGCCAGGCTGGGAGGCAACAGCTTTACCCTGGAACTGAGGTTTCGCGGACAGGGGACTAGAGCTGGGGTTTTGTAGGACCAGTGCAGGGCGTGGGAATGAGCAGGCGGTGATGTCAGGCAAGCCCGGCCCCGCACCTCTGTGACGGCGAAGACCCGCTTCCCGCAGGGCACCATCTTGTACCACCTGTCGTGCAGCAAGTCCATGAAGCCCGAGGACTTGTAGCGGCTGATGAACTCGGACAGGGTGGAGGTGAGCGGCGAGTTCCGGGGCAGGCCGATGCCATAGCCTGGAGGAGACCATGGATCCGGGGACTGCACCGTCCACCGATGGCCCCTGGGACCCAGCAGCCCCCTCGCCCCTCACCCTCGATGGCGAACGGTTTGCCCACGGTCAGCAGTTTGCAGTCGGCGTCGATGGACACCTCGTAGTCCAGAAGTGCCTTGTCCATGATGAAGGCGTTGAGCTTGGGGGGGTCGCTCCTGCGTGGTTCAAGAGAGGGGTGGGCGTGGCCGCCCTCGGCCCACCCCCGCCCTCCCCGCGCGCCCGCGCGGCCTCACGTGAGCATGGCGACGCCGTCGGGCGTGGTGGGCGCGCTGTGGCGCCGCGTGTGCGCGTGCATCTCGGGGAAGCTCTTCCTGATGTAGGTCTCTGCGCTGCTCTCCCGCACCGTGCCCACGCGGAAACCCTGCGGCGGCCC
>NW_006209805.1:585799-587144 GCF_000334495.1 Tupaia belangeri chinensis | reverse complement strand
CGGTCCTGGCCCGCCCCGCCTTCCCGCCCGGGCAGGGCAGCCCCGGCCCCCGGCGCCCTGCCCGCGGTCTGCTCCCCGCGGAGCGGTGCAGCCAAGCACTAGGAACCAGGAGGTCTGGCTGCGCCCTACCCCATGCCACTGGGCAACCGCCGACGCAGGGCCTCGCGGACTGAGCAGCGCTTGGCGTGCTGTTGAGCGAGGGGCGGCGGCAAGGACAGTGCGGGGCCGAGGCTGTTACCCGCTCTCCTGAGGGGACCAGGGCTCCTACTGCGCCCGGAGCCGCCAGCCCCACACGGCAGGGGGCGCTGCGAGGCGGAAACGCCAACGTCTCCAACAGTGCAAGGGACCAAGGAGGGGGCTTTCGGGACGAGGTCACACCAGGCACAGCCCCAGGCCTTACAGGGGCACACAGGGCCCGCCCAGAAGGCAGTCTGGGTCTGCCCCAGTGCCTCCTGGGGCCTGGACACGCCACCGGGGCCGGCCTGGGAGCTCCTGAGCTTGGCTGGAAAGCGTGGGTGACAAGGGTGTGTAGGCCGAGGTCACACCTGCCCTGCTCAGCCCTCCGTGCGCCCACACCCAGGTTCCAGCGCAAGTCCTCCCTGGGCGCAGCCGGCCACTGGACCTGCCCGTGCCCTCCCTACCCCCTCCGCGCTCCCCTGCAGCCTTCCTCCCACACGCAGGCCCTGCCCCAGGGCCTCTGCACGGGCAGCACCTCCACCTGGAACACCGTCCCTCAGGGAGGCCTCCCTGCCCCTGCTGGGGGACGCCCCTGGCACACCCCGTTTGTTCTCCATCTTGATGCCTCCGCTCTGTCCCGGGGGTCCCCGAGCCTGGCACACGCGAGGTGCTCCGTAGATGCCTTGGGGTGACCGCGCCCCGCCCGCCCCCGCCAGCGCCCACCTTGGGGTCATGGATGCCCGACAGCTCCTCGAAGGCCTTGTCACCCACCATGCCGGCAGCCAGGTTGGCCGTGTAGCTGGACAGCACCAGCAGGCAGAAGACGGCCCAGAGCGTCATGAGCAGGCGCGCAGTGGGGCACTTGGGCGTCTTGCTGCAGGCTGTGCGCCCGAACAGGATGGCATAGCACAGGCTGAGCGCCGACGAGTAGGAGAACACCGTGGCGCGGTTGCGGCCGCGTGGCGTCAGGCCGTAGGGGCTGCGCCACTCAAACAGCGTGAGGAACAGCGCCGTGAGGTGCAGCGCGGCGGCCACGCCCAGCCACGTGGCCCAGTGCAGCGGCCACATGGAGGCGCCAATGGGCGAGGCGGCGTCGCGCGCACGCACCAGGATGCCCAGGCTGGTGGAAAAGAAGGGGCTGGTGAAGTCCAGCACCTGCGAGCGCGCC
>NW_006209805.1:584565-585600 GCF_000334495.1 Tupaia belangeri chinensis | reverse complement strand
GCGCAGCCCGCGAGCAAGCGAGCCGTTGGCCAGCGCGGCAAACAGCGCGTCCAGAGCAGCCGGGTCGTTGGTGCCCGGCGCCAGGCACAGCTGCCCTGCGGGGCACTGGCCATCCTCGTCGGGCTCCCGAGTGAACACAAAAGGGTGCTCCACGAGGGTCACCACGCGCAGCCGGGGCCTTGCCTGGGTGCCCTGCGGGGCTGGGGGGTGCGGGGCAGCTGCTCCGGGCTCCAGGTCCAGCCGCCCATCCCGCCAGCTGCCCACAGTGGCCCAGGCTGGCGTGCCCCGCCGGTTCCGGCGCAGGCTCCACACCTTGAAGTGCCGAGACATGTGGACCTGGGAGGTGTCAGTCACCCACACTGGCCCTGTGCGGCCCTGGAAGGATGTGTTGGCCAGGAACCTGGGGGACAGCAGTGCTCAGAGCCTCCCACTGAGCACAGGGGTGGCATTATCTGTGCAGGGGACAGCAGGGCATGCCTTCACAGCCGGGCCTGTTCCCTGGTGCCTCTGCTATTGCGGGGGGCCGGTTCTGGGGTTCCTGGGGGCCAGAGACCCCCACCCAGAGCCCCATCGCCTTGCTCCCAGGCCCAGGTCCCCGCCCCCCAGGGCTGGTCTGTTGGCCAGCTCTGTGGGGCTGCAGGACTAGCCTGGCCTGCCCGTGGGGCACCCAGCCATGGCTGCCCCACCTAGCAGCTGCTCCTGCACCCAGACCCTTGGGCTCCTCAGCTCCCTCCCCTACCCCCGCCCTTCCTTCCTGCCCCCGTTTCCACCTAAGGCTGGGGCACAGCCACCTGTCTGGTGGGGACTCGGCACAGAGCCAGCGGGGCCCGTGGGCGAGATGCCGGCCTAGTGGCCCTTCCCGAAGCAGGGCTCTGACTCACCGTGCCAGGAGGCGCCCCGAGGACTCTGGCCGGGCAAGTTGCAGGTCGCTGCAGTTGGCCGTGGCCAGGAGGAGGCTGCGCTCTGGGTGCTCATGGGCCGCGTTGCCCAGCGCCCTTGCCACCAGCTCCACAGCATCGTGGACAGCGGCCTCCA
>NW_006209805.1:582676-584380 GCF_000334495.1 Tupaia belangeri chinensis | reverse complement strand
GGCCCGGAGCGGGGCCAGGCGTGCCCGCAGCCCCGCAGCTCCGGGGTGCGGCCGGCTCAGGTCCACCACGAGGCTCGGGGCCCGGCCCACCCGGCCCGTCCAGAGGGCCACCAGGCCACTGGGGTCACGCACGCGGCACAGCGCCAGGCCCACGTCCTCCCAGGCGTGTGCCCGCAGCACAGAAGCCAGCACGTCGAACTGCGTCTCCAGGGGGCTGGCCCAGTCAAGCTGCAGGTGGAACGGGGTCTGGGGAAGGGGCAGGCGGCCTCAGGGCTTTTTTTGCCCCCCCCCTCCCATGCCCATCCTGAGGCCACCGGAGCAGAGTGGGCAGCTGACCACCGCCTCAGCCCCGGCCTTGCCCAGGCCCTCTGCGCCTCCCGCCACCATCCGGGACAGAGCTCAGCCATGCCCAGGCAGGCCCTGCGTGTAGCCGGCGCCCCCATGGCCGGGGTCACATGGGCGGGCTCCTGTCTCGCACCTCCCCCTGGCTCCACCCCCCTGCGCAGTCCTGGCTCCTCACTCCTGCAGACCTGACCACCCCCCACCTGGCTGGGAGCCCCTCCAGGGCTAGGGGCTATGGCTGACACCACGCACTCCCCCCCCCACCCTGTGCCAGGCACCGCAACGGTCCCCCGATTTGCCACCAGAAAGGTGGGCAGGGTGTTGCCGGGGTGGGGCGGACAGCCGGTTTCTGGGGGACCAGGCCAGGGCAGGAGGGTGCCCAGCCTCCCCCAGGGAGCAGGCAGGAACGTGGTTCTCAGAGGCGACAGCAGAGGGTGCCACAGGCTGGGTTTGGGGCCTGCATCCCCCTAGACCCAGGGCGGAGGGGTTGGGGACCTGCCTGGGCACACTGAGGCCCAGTTTCCTTAGGTCAGGGTGCCCCACCTGGAAGGAAAGCCTGGCGGAGGCGTCAGCGCCGACTTGGAGGAGACTCCCCTTCCCCCACCACTCTGTCCTGGGGCCAGGGCTGGGGCCCTCCTGGCTGGCCTTGGGGAAGGGCCCTACCAGGGGCGCGCGGCGTCCCCCAGCCTGGTGGACTGCTCTTTTTTTTTCTGTTTCCTCCCAGAATCTGGCGAGGGGGCGGGGTCAGGAGACAGGATGGGACAGTGGGTGGCAACGGTCAAGGCGGCTGGATCCCACTTGGCTGACTCTTCCCTTCCCGTCTGTCCTGGGAACAAGGCGTGCCAGTGTGTGCGTCCAGAATCCCAGAAGGAGGGTGAGGTGGCCGGGAGGGCTGTGGCGGGCTGAGCCGTGGTGGTGCCGTGCCTGGCCGCTCGCTCTCTCTGTCTCCCTGAGCGCTCGCACCCTCTCGCAAATATTAGAGAAAAGGAAAGGAAGGGAGAGGGCAAGCCAAGGATGGTGTGAGGCCAGGACGCACAGGGCACTGGGCCTGGGGGAGGAGAGGGGGCGTCCTGGGGGACGGAGGTCCTGACGCACGCCCAGCTGCCCACCCCGGAGAGCCAGGAGGGTACCTGCCTTCCCACCTGCCCAGCCTGCAGGTGAGGGAACGGGACTGGGGAAGGGGCTTCCCGCAATGGGAGGTTATTGGCTGCAAAGGGTCTCAGTCCCCAACCCCTAGGAGCGGCTGCGCGGGAGTCCCGTGGGGTCCTGCCGGCTCCCAGCCAGGTCTAGTACCCCCACACCCCAGAGCTCCGCCTGTGTGTTCTGCCCGAGCTCGGGAGACCCGGGTTCTGCAGCAAGTTG
>NW_006209805.1:576791-582309 GCF_000334495.1 Tupaia belangeri chinensis | reverse complement strand
CCCGGCCCGAGCCCCAGCGCCCGCACAACCTCCATCGCAACCTCGCCGGCGGGGCGGAGCCGCCCCGGCACCTCGTGGAGGGTCCGCCGCCCGCCCTGTCGCCTCCGGTTCCCAAGGGCCAGCAACCGCTAGGCGGAGCGGGACCCACTGCCGGGGAGCAGAGCTCGGCCGGTCGCCTGCTGGCGGCCACAGGCGCAGGGGCGGGGCTCGGAAGCACGGCCCATCCCGGCGCGCAGCCAGGTGGCCGCTTCCCGCTCAGAGGAGGAAACTGAGGTTAAAGCTGGCCTCTACCCCACCCCTTCTCCAGGATCCCCGACCTCTCCTCTCCTCTCCCAGCCTGGAAGTTACCCTCCGCGCAGGCAGGGACACTGTTGTGCGCCCACGCTTGCAGACAGACCCTGAGCGTGCATGCACGTCGCGGGCACCCTGGGGAAAGTGAGGCAGGGTGTCTGAGGGGACCGAGGGCGGGTCTGCTCCCCCCAGTTCAGGGCAGGCAGCTTGGGTCAGAGAACTCCTCCTCACCCTTCAGAACCCAGTGCCAAAAGCCCTGCTCTGGGGCCCAGTAGCTGGCATAATGGCTGTCTCTGGATTTCCACATAGGCGACAGCGGTTCAAGTCCCGGACGTGGCGGCTTAAACCACACGCCGGCACATGTGTATGCGTGACCAGGATGCTGAGAGAACGGGGGAGAAGGGATCGTGACGTGGCCATTCCCCGGGGAGTGATTTCTTGCTATCTCTCTGTTTCCCTGTTTCTCCTGCAAGCACATGAGCCCTATACCGAAAATGTCTCTCCAAAAAATAAAACTTGCCCTGAGAAAACGCCCTCTGCTTGCATTCAGAAGGACGCAGAAGTGACCGGCCAGCACCCCGCCCACATGGGCAGCCTGTCCTCCCTCGCCTCAGGCGGCAGCTCTGGGAGCGCAGGAGCGTCTGGCTGGGTTGCCGACACGCAGCAGGCACAGTCGAACTGCTGGGCTGCAAGTGCTGGGACGAGGACGCTGGCCGGCTGCCCCGGACCCTCCCACAGCTCCCACTGCAGCAACGCCTAAGCCGCCTGTCCCGCCGCCCGCCTCAGCAGCCGTGGTATGCAGCAGGCACGGGTGGACACCGCCGTCCCCCGAGAGTGGAGGGCTTTCTCCTGGCCTGGGCGGTGCAGCGTGGAGTCCTCTCCCCTCCCCGGGAAGGGCGGTGGCAGCTCCCAGGACCCCTGGGCGCAGGCAGGGAACTTGGGCAGGTTTGGTCACACACAAAGCCTGTCTCCTTTTGGAGCCCACGTTGCAGAGGGGACCACCACTCCTGAGTAACTGCCCCACGCCAGGCCGCGTGGCCCCTGAGACCACTCATGGGGCAGACGGCTGGGTTCAGGTCACCAGGAGGCCACCTGCCCAGCTGTTCCAGCAGCAGGAAGTGGCTTCCTGAGGTCCTGGCTCCCCCCGGTCCTGTGTTCTCAGGGGCCTCCCAGGCCTCACCCCCCCGGGACCATTCTGCGTGATGGGCATATTCAGAAACAGGGCCGAGTTCCAGCTGGAGGCACACAGCTGCTGGGCACCCAGCCAGCAGACACCCTGTGTCCTGGCTCTGGGGTGGCACAGGGCCAGGCGGCAGGGCCCTGCTCCTGGGACTCATGGCCGTCTGTCTCAGCTCCCCACAGGGCAAGGACAACCGGACGGCGTCCTCACTGCGGCTGGCACTCAGACCGAGCCCGGAACACGCGGGGCCGCTCCTCCTGCACCAGTGCACACCCGTCCCATGTCCGGGTGTGTCCGTGCGCGGGCCTCGCGCACCCCCACTGCCTACCCCGACCCTCTTCCCGACGGAAGCGCCATGCGTTCACCGCCCTCCCCAGCCCCAGTACCACGACCCACTTCCTGCCTCCGATGTGGGTCGAACGCCCGGCTTCTCACCAGGCCTGGGCACTGGTGTCACCCTGTGCCGGAGCCACACTCCTGCTCCGGACCGACACGCCTGTGCTGGTGAGCACATGCTGGGTCCCCTCACCGGTGGCACCTGGGCTGTTACCTTCAGGCGTCTGGGAGCTGACGGGTACAGAGCTGAGACGCAGCTGCCCCTTCCGGGCACAGCTGGGCGCGGCGGAGTCCGGTAAGTGTCTGGAGGAGGGACGGGGCCAGGGTGTCCTCATGTACACGCCCCGTTGTGCGTCCCTGCAGGGCTTCCCAACGGTGTCCTCGCCCACACCGGTCGGAGTGCGCAGGGGCCCTGGTGCAGAGCTCGCCACACTGGGCCTCACATGGAGACCCCTAGCCTGCCAGCTGGTCCGTGGTGCCCAGTGGGGCGGAGGGACGCAGTCGCCCACCGGCCGGCCTCCCTGAACATGAACCGTGGTGTGAGACGAGAAGGAGGCCCCCTGTGCAGACCAGGTGCCGAGGCACCGGCGTGACGGAATTCAGAGGAGGGGACAAGAGGTTCCCAGACTAGGTGCCTAGTCCGGGGCCCCTGCAGCCACTGGATCCTCCTCTGCGGGTCAGGGATGGCGTCCAGGCAGCTGGTCTGAGAACGAGGACCACCTGAGGTTGGTGCAGGCGGGTTGGCAGGGCTCCACACCCCACGTGGCTGCCCGAGCGGGCTGGCGTCCACTGCCCTGCACCGTCCTGGTGGTGGGAACGGCCCCCTGCTGGCCCTGGGGGTACAGACACTGCAGGAAGCTGGGGTGCGGTGGCACATCACAGACCCACAGCTCAAGGGGGCAAGTCCTCCCAGGCTGTCACTCAACCATGAAGACGCGACGACCTGAGGCTCCTGGACGGTGGGCTGTGAGGAAGTGGTGGACCCCAGCCCGCAGGGAGCCCAGTGCCCTCTGGGGGGACGACCAGCAGGGCACAGACCAGATGGGACTGAGACCAGGCCCTGGGAGGACACCCTGCCCAGGGGTTGGGGCCTGCACAGCTGCGTCCCTCTGAGGGCCGGTGGCTTCACGACCCCGGCCCGTGCGTGGTCCATGGCAGGGAGCCCACCTGACAGCCAGACAGAGCAGGGCCCGGTAGTCTTGGTCCTGGGTCAGGAGAGGACGAGACCCAGCCATGGGGTCCTGCCGCAGCAGGGAGGGCGTGAGGCCCGGAGGACAGAATTAGCCTAAAAGCATGAACTCAGCACCTGGCGGCTGGCAGGACTGCAGTCAGGGCAGCACCCACGAATCACGTGGGCTTTTTGAACTGCCAGGGCTGTCAGCAGGGGCGGCCATCTGGGCTGGGCTCCAGGTGCTACTGGCCGTGTCCCTGGGTATTGTGGGCTCCTGGCCTCCCCGGGGACCTCGGTGCCAGCCAACGTCCTGTTGAGGGGCTGAAGCGTACGTGCCCCAGGGGACTCCAGTCAAGAGTAGACTCTAACCCTAAATCCTGCCTGGGCTAGGACTCCGGTGCAGCTGTTAGGACGGGCCAGCAGTCCTCCACCCCAATCCCTGTGGCCTGAACCAGAACACGCAGGGGATGGGGATACCCCTCTGTATACGCAGGTGCTGAGGAGTGGGGGCTGCCCATCAGGGGTCCACGGTGCAGGCAACCCAAAGGGCAAGCCTGGGAGGGACCGCCCAGCCCAGGCCGCACCCACTTCCCCAGGCCACACCCACTTCCCCCAGCCCAGGCCACACCCACTCCCCCACCGGTCTGCCAGAGGCCAAGGCAACGCCCCAGCCGACCCCACAGCTTGAGGCAGCCCCTATCTGGCCACCAGTTCAACCTCACAATGTCCCCAGCTCCAAAGCGCGCCCGCTAGATCAAGCCACACTGCTCGACTGTGACACGTCCCAACCTGTCTTCCATGGAACCCTCTACAGAGCACAGCGTGGTCTTCGGAAAGGACCTGGGGACCTGCACCGGCTCACGCCTCCCCGACCCCACCTGCCTAAGCCGCCCTACTCCCTACCCCCAGCCTGGCCGTCTACTGGGGACAATGGCCCAATGCCAGAGACCACAGGTGCCCTGTCGCTCATGTCCCAGGGCTACGAGGCTGAGGTGGTCACTCCCTGTGCCTCAATGGGGACATAGACTACAGAGCTGAGACTTTCAGGTCACGTTTTGTTAAAATATCAAAACCACGTAACAAAACTTGAGCAGGCCTGTGCCGAGGCCACAGCCCAGCCTGGAAGGGACATTCTCCAAGCCGCCACAGCCAGCTCTGGTGGCCGAGACTCCCCCTGGCCCTGAGTGTTCCCAGCAGCCAGGGTCTTAAGGCTGCCTTCTGCAGGGGGTGGCAGTTTCCACCAGCCTCACTTGGCCGGCCGAGTGATGATGCGCGTGGAGAAGTCGAAGAGGTCACGGTTGACCTTGCGCAAATTCCGCACTTCATCCTCTAGCTCGGTCACACGGACCCGCAGCTGGTCCTGGCCGCCCAGGACGTTCTAGGAGAGGGCAAGGAGTCAGAGGAGGAAAAGACCTCTCCCCCGCCCACCGCGGCCCCGCCCACCGCGGCCCCGCCCACCGCGGCCCCGCCCACCTTCTCGCTGGTGCCGCACATGAGCGCGTGCAGCTGCTCTGTCCGACTCAGGTAGGTGGGCTCCGAGCCCTGCAACACACGGGTAGGTGCCTGTGCCATCTGCCGTGGCCTCGCACGACCCCATGTGAGGTGCTGCAGTGACCTCCCAGGCTGCCATGGGAGCCCCCTGAGTGGTGGGGTGACTGAGGACACCTTGTCCACAACCCTGAAGCCAGGAGGGGAGGGGGGAGCAGTACACTCCAGCTGCTGGCCGTCCAGAGTCCCAGAAGCACTGATGGGCCAGATCTGGGCCAAGGCTCCACAGGTGGCCAGGAAGACAGGGCCAGCAGCCTGTCCAGCCCGGCGAGGCCACTGCCCCAGCCAGACTGCGGACACTGGTGGGGGGGCCTCTTATCTCCTGGTCCCCGTCTGGGCATGCTGCCCAGGGCAGAGCTTTGGCCTGGCCCAGCCCATCCGTCAGGAGGGGACACTCTGCTCCTGCCTGGAGGAGGCACGGACACCCTCAGGGCCTTACGTTCCCACAGCAGTGCATGGTCACAGGGGCCGGCCAGCCGTGGACAGTCGGGAGGACAGCAGATGGGGCACAGAGGCCTTCTGGGCAGGAGAGGCCGGGTGCAGGGGTGGGGCGGGGTGGCAGTGTGGGTGACCTAGCCCTACTTGCTGGGACCGGGCTGTGGTCAGCTAGGGTGTGGCAGGAGGGGCTGTGCGGACAGAGGCCTGCTGCCAGGCCTGCGGCAGGGGCGGTTCCCACCTGGCTGGAAGGTCTGACCTGACATTACAGGCAGGTGCATCACGTGGTCCTGGGGCCACCAGAGGGGACTCCAGAGACAGCCGCTGCCCTGCCTGCAGACCGTCACCGTCTTCTAAGAGAATCTAGTGACACTCGCCCCACCCCCAGAAGTGGCTGCCACCCTCTTGGCCATCTCTGGGGGCCTTGCCCTTCAGACAGCACTGCCCCCAGACCTCAGCGACAACGGAGGGAGTGAGGCCGGCCAGGGAGCCTCCAGGGAGCCCCGCCAGAGGCCACGGAGACTGACAGCTCAGGCCAGTGCTGGCCCCGGGGGCCA
>NW_006209805.1:575798-576019 GCF_000334495.1 Tupaia belangeri chinensis | reverse complement strand
CTCCCGGGCTGCCATGGGAGCCCCCTGAGTGGTGGGGTGACTGAGGACACCTTGTCCACAACCCTGAAGCCAGGAGGGGAGGGGGGAGCAGTACACTCCAGCTGCTGGCCGTCCAGAGTCCCAGAAGCACTGATGGGCCAGATCTGGGACAAGGCTCGTGGCCAGGGCAGGAAGACAGCGCCAGCAGCCTGTCCAGCCCGGCGAGGCCACCGCCCCCGCCC
>NW_006209805.1:574442-575473 GCF_000334495.1 Tupaia belangeri chinensis | reverse complement strand
ACAGAGGCCGGCTGCCAGGCCTGCGGCAGGGGCGGTTCCCACCTGGCTGGAAGGTCTGACCTGACATTACAGGCAGGTGCATCACGTGGTCCTGGGGCCACCAGAGGGGACTCCCGAGACAGCCGCTGTCCTGCCTGCAGACCGTCACCGTCTTCTAAGAGAATCTAGTGACACTACCCCCAACCCCAGAAGTGGCTGCCACCCTCTTGGCCATCTCTGGGGGCCTTGCCCTTCAGACAGCACTGACCCCAGACCTCAGCGACAACGGAGGGAGTGAGGCCGGCCAGGGAGCCTCCAGGGAGCCCCGCCAGAGGCCACGGAGACTGACAGCTCAGGCCAGTGCTGGCCCTGGGGGCCACAGAGCAGCAGGGGGTGGGTCACTGCTGTCCCCTTGTAGCAGCTGACCAGGGTCTCCTGCCCTGGAGGTGCCCCCCACCACCATGGGGGCTCCTTGCAGAGGGTATGCTGACCCTCAGGGCCTCCTGCCCACCAGCCTGCAGCCTGGACCCACCAGGAGCCCACGCTGCTGGCCGGGTCTTCCTGGGGTCCAAGGGCCAGGCCATGCGGGGCACCCTGCGGGGTCTGGGTACCTGCTGGTGGAGGCCCAGGCGCAGGGTGAGGCCTCCGCGGCGCACCTCGTCCCCGTGCTCGGCGCCCAGCAGGTGCTTGTTGAAGTGAGGCAGGGGGAGGCTGGGCCTGAAGTCCGAGCTCAGCATGCTGACCGGGGCCAGCACGATGGCCGCATTGGTCACCGGGCCTGTGGGGCGGCGCGGTCAGGATCCAGTTCCCAGGTCCACCCCTACGACGCCCTCATGCCTCATGACCTAGACCCGCCCCTGCTCAGGCCCTGCCCACCCCTGGCCTCATCCAGACCATTGGCGAGCCCCACAGCGCAAGCCCCGCCCACCCCGAGGGCCAGGCCCCACCCACCGCGAGGCGCCCACCTTTGAGCGGCACCGTGCGCGTGCACTGCTTGCTCTGCACGTCCCACAGCCGCACCGTCTCGTCGTCGGAGACCGCGCGCAGCCCGC
>NW_006209805.1:572544-574337 GCF_000334495.1 Tupaia belangeri chinensis | reverse complement strand
GCACACCTGTCTCCTGGCATGGCCGTCCCGGGGTCCTGCTCCGGCTGGAAGCTCCTCTCCCTCTGCCCAGGCTGCGGGGGCAACATGGGCCTGAGCGTCAAGGACAGTTGCTGCCGGCCAGGGGCCACCGCCCGGGGGCCGGCTCACTCACCGCGCAGAGGTCCACCTGGAAGATGGAGCCGTCGCTGCCACCGCAGAACAAGTGGTACTCGGCCAGGTCCATGGTGACTGCCATGATGCTCACGTCGAAGAGCACCGACAGCAGCAGGTCCCCCGAGGAGAGCTCCCACAGCTGCGGGCAGGGGGCTCCGCTGGGAGGGACGCGGCGGGCCGGCCCCCAGAGAGCCCCCCTCAGGCTTGGCCCCATGGGCACCCAGTGCCCAGAGGGATGGGTGGGCGGGGGCTCTACCTTCACCGTCTGGTCCAGAGAGGCGGTGGCCACCCGGGCCAGCGGGCCCCCGAAGCCGCAGTGCAGGTCTGTGATGGGGAGCGTGTGCAGGGACCAGACATGCCGGGGGGCTGGGATCCTGGAGGTGCCCACCTGCAGCACGCTGTGGAGGAGGGGCGGGTCTCAGAAGCTGAGCCCCTCGGGACCGCTGTCCTCCCACAGCCCCAACGCTCGCCAGCACTACCTGCAGAGGCTCCAGGCCAGCACCAGGCAGTCCTTGCCCCCCGAGACGAGGTGGCTGCTGTCCCCCGTGAACTGCAGGCAGGACACGTCCTGGTAGTGTCGGTTCAGGATGACCAGGAGGTTCCCGGTGGAGACCTGGGCGGCATCAGGGTCAGGGCCAGCTGTCACAGCCCACGGCTCTGCCCCTGCTCTAGGACGCCAGGCCCACGTGTGTCCATGGGGGAGGGCGGGATTTTGGCAGCAGGTCTGCCAGGGCGCCCCTGGCTGGTCATGCGGGGCGCTCTCTTGTGGTCAGGACTTCTCTCCAAGGGCGGGTTGCAGGCACAGACAGACCATCCCTCCACCAGTGTTCAGCCGGATGAGCAACACCGAGCGTGTGTGTGTGTGTGTGTGTGTGTGCCCAGATCTTGGGATGAAGCAGCAGAGCGGGATGTGGGGTGACCGGGCTCCCCAGGCTGCCTCCCGGAGCACTGGGCCCTCCACGGAAACTATGGGCCCTGCGGGAGCTGGGCTGAGGACCGGCGCTGTCTCCGTGTCCTCCCGGCTGGCCCTGAAGGGCGGAGCTGCCACTTAAAAGCAGGGTCTGTTTCGAGGGGACCCGGAGGCAGGAGGCAGGAGGAAGCACTGAGCCCTGAATGGCCTCCTGAGCCTCACCTGGTGCTCTGCGGGGAACCGGCTTACCTCCCACAGGTAGATGCTTTCGGCAATGCCGGCCAGGACGTAGAGGCCGTTGGGCGACGTGGTCAGACAGGTGACCGGCCCGGGGCACATGATCTTCTGCTGGAGCTGGTCCTAAGGACACAGGACAGGCCGTGAGCTGCGGAGCACTGGGCCCCGTCACCGGAGGGGCCGGAGGGGACCGGAGGGGCGGGGGGGGGGGGGGGGGGGCAGACACAGCACAGGACACAGGCGGCGGCGTCCTTTTGGGGGGCCCGCGCCCCGCGCCCGACCTTGCGCTGCAGCTCCCAGGCGCTGATGTAGTTCTTGCCCAGCTGCGCCGCCAGCAGGTACTCGCCGTTGAGCAGCGCCAGCCCCCGGGGCCCGGCCTGGCCGCCGCGGTAGGTGAGCAGGTTGGCGCCCGAGTGCAGCTCCCACACCACGCAGCTCCACAGCTGGGCCGCCGAGTCCGTACACACGGCCACCTCCATGGGCGCGGCCATCT
>NW_006209805.1:568286-572177 GCF_000334495.1 Tupaia belangeri chinensis | reverse complement strand
CGGACCCCCGACGCGCTCAGGAAATGCGAGCCCTCTCTGGGGCAACCTGGGGGGCCCGGGTCGCAGTGGGGTCGCTGCCGCCAGCCCCAGGCCTGGCCGCGCGCGGTCCTGGTACTGGTACGGACAGGAGTGTGACGAGTGCGACTAGAGTGCAGCCCGGCCGGAGCTCGCTCAGGGGCCTTGCGGGCAGGCGGGCGGGCGGCCGAGTGCGGGGCTGCGCGCGAGGCTACGTGCGCTTGGGGGTGGCTGCATGCGGGGGTGCGTGCCAGGGGCTGCGTGCGGTTGGCGGGGGGAGCTGCGTGCGTGGGTGGCGCGTGCGGAGCGCGGAATGGCCGCCAGGTGGCAGGCGAGAGCCACAGCCGGGAGCAGGACGTGAACTACGGGCCGAGGAGGGCGGGAGGGGCGCGCGGGAGTCCAGACGGATGCGAGGAGGGGCTTTTGCAAAGTCCCTGAGGCCCGACGGTGGAGGGAGAGCGGGGCCACCAGTTGAGTCTAGGATGTATTTTAGTTCATCCTGGAGGAGGGAGTGCACCCCGGGGCCCTGCGGGGTATCCTTGGTTTCCTGGGGTGCTCAGTACACCCCTACTCTGGCTGGGATCCCCGGGGCGCCCTCCTGGGAGGAGCCTGGTCGTCGCAGCCCGGGTCTGCGGCTGTTCTGCGAAGTTCGCCCTGGGAGTTTGCAGACTCCCAGGTTCCAGGAGTCCGGGGCCTGCAGGTGCGAGAGCTGGTGTCGCCATGGGCACAAAGGGGCGCCGGGCAGGGTTGCAGCTGGTGCAGGGGCCCCCAGTGCCGCGCCAGGCAAGTGTTTCCCCTCCCTGGGGACTGGCCAGGCTGCCGTGCGAGGTCAGAGGTCACCCCGCCCCCAGGTCTGCTCCTGGAATGAGGACAGACCAGTAATGTCACAGCAGTACAAAAGCCACACTTCAGGGGCTCCAGACCACCCGCCGAGCTGACCTGCGGGGGCGGGCGCCTGTTCCCAAGTCAGGGTGGCTGCAAGGAGCAGGGGCTGGGAGGGAAACTGAGGCACAGGGGACCCCAGGTGCAAGCCTCACGGCCCGGTTCCCTACGTCGACGGGTCCCCACCTGTGTGCAGGCACGGGCACAGAGCCAGGCCATCTGCCCCCGTGGCCCTCCTCTGGCAGCCCCTTTCACTGAGCTGAGGGTGGGGGGAGGCTCACGGCCATGGTGACTCAGGCCCTGGCCCTGGGAGGCCACTCTCAGTGCCGCCCCTGCCGGCTCATCCTGGGCTCCCAGGGCCCCGCCAATCAGAGGTGGTTCTGAGTCCCCCCCTCCCCCCAGCCTCCCTGGGCCTCCTAACAAGCCCAGGGCAGGCCTGTGGCCCAGGGCAGCTCCTCCCCAGTCCCCAGAGGCTGTGTGACCTCAGGGCCTCACAGGTCCCTCTCTGGGACTGGGGAAGGAAGAGGCAGGGCCAGGAGATGCAGTTCCCTGGGAGGTGGTGGTGTGATCCACCCAGGTGTGGCCCAGCCCAGGGGTGGCCCAGCCCAGGGGTGGCACCTGACCTGCCCAGGGGTGGCCCAGCCCAGGGGTGGCACCTGACCCGCCCAGGTGTGGCCCAGCCCAGGGGTGACAGCTGACCCACCCAGGTGTGGCCCAGCCCAGGTGTGGCACCTGACCAGCCCAGGGGTGGCACCTGACCTGTGCAGGTGTGGGCCAGCCCAGGTGTGGCACCTGACCTGCCCAGGTGTGGCTCCTGACCTGCCCAGGGGTGGTACCTGACCTGCCCAGGTGTGGGCCAGCCCAGGGGTGGCACCTGACCTGCCCAGGGGGGGGCCCTGCCCCGGCGTGCCCCTCGACCTGCCCAGGTGTGGCCCAGCCCAGGGGTGGCACCTGACCTGCCCAGGGGTGGTACCTGACCCACCCAGGTGTGGCCCAGCCCAGGGGTGACAGCTGACCCGCCCAGGTGTGGCCCAGCCAATGGGTGGCACCTGACCTGCCCAGGTGTGGCTCAGCCCAGGGGTGACAGCTGACCTGCCCAGGTGTGGCTCAGCCCAGGGGTGGCACCTGACCTGCCCAGGTGTGGCCCAGCCCAGGGGTGGCACCTGACCTGCCCAGGTGTGGCTCAGCCCAGGGGTGACAGCTGACCTGCCCAGGTGTGGCCCAGCCCAGGGGTGCCACCTGACCTGCCCAGGTGTGACAGTGGCCTTTCTGGAGGAGGGGAAACCGCTGTCTTAGCGGGGCAGGACCCAACCAGCGGGGACAGGTGGGGAGTAACTGGGTCTCCACCCAACACAGCCCTGGCCGGAGCGGAGGCCAAGCCCCGGGCCTTGGCCACTGTCTGCTTCCGGGTCTGGGTGAGAAGGCCGTCTTGGTCTTGGCTGTCCTGTGTGGGGAGCCGTAGGGTACTGAAGCCCTGGAGGCCTCGACTGATTTCCAGGAGGCTTCTGGGCTTGTGCAGGTGACAGCTCGAGGCTGGGAGGAGGTGGCCGGGCGGGGGATGCCTCACAGTGGTGGAGGCTCCCGCCAGGCTGTCGCCTGTGCTCAGCTGTGAGCTGGGTGGGGACTGTGCCTGTGGCCTGCAGGGCAGGGGGCACGGGCCTTGTGAGTGCAGGAGTCCATGCAGAGTCCGGCCGTGACACCCCAGGCAGCCCCGGGCACCACCCCGTGTCCCCGGACCAGGCCTAGGCAGCGGTGGCGGGCAGGCCGGCGGGCGGCGGAGGTACAGAGCGACAGGAGGCGGTCTGTCCGTCAGAAGTGTCCGTCTGGTTTAATAGCTCATCAGCTCCACGGGTTACAATTGTCTTAAATATTTCTGAGGTTTAAATACAATCTGCATAATAATGTTATAAAATGTAAACTTTCAGTGTTCTTTTACATTTCAAAATCACACTTTTTTTTGGTCTTTTTATCTTTTTTTTTTCCTTTAATACCTGAATGTTTTGCAAAAACTGAAATTGTTACAGGCCGCCCTGCTGGGCAGCCAGAGGTAGAGTTTTTACCTTTTTACGTTTTCCCTTTTACCTGAGTCGAGGCGGCCCCCACGCCATCCCACAATCCCCAGAGTCTGAACTTTCACGTGTCGAGAAGGCTGAACTCGCGTTTGCCAAGAAAAAAACACGGAGTAAAAAGGGGGGGGTAGATGAAAGGGGGAAACAGCGAGGGTGGACAGCCCGCCGCCCAGCAACCGGAGGCCAGCGCTAGGGCCACCGAAGAGTCCCCAAGTGGTCTGGCCACAGCCGCTCCCCCAGCGGGAAGCTGCGTGAGTCTGGGGGTCTGCCCGGCTGCCCTTCCCACCCGCTGGGTGCCCCAAAAACCGCCGTCTCGGAGCCCCAGGGCAGGCGGTGAGGAGAGCCCGGTCACCCTGCAGGCCCCCATCCCGTCCTGCGGTCATCCCCTGAGTTGGAGCCCAGCCCCACGGCGCCCGGAGGCTGGACGCTGGCAGACAGGACACGTGTCCCCGCTGGACAGGAGGGGCGCCACGCCCAGGCCGCGGGGCTGCGGGCAGGCGTGTCCTGTACCTACACCCGCCCTGCCCTGCATGGAGGCGGGACGCAGGGAGACCCGAGCCGGCCCTGCAGCTGGGGCTGCACCGGGGTGATTGTGCCGCGCCCGCCCTGCCTGGAAGGGCCCCAGGAACCCTGAGACACGAAGTGGGGCCCTCCCATGGTGGGCTGAAACCCCGCTCCAAGGCGACAGCCCGCGGGGACCGCAGAGGCGCTGCGCCCTCGTTAAGCCGGGCTCCTGGGCCCAATTAGAGCCGGACCCCTGAGAATGCAGACCCGCCCGCCGGCCGCGATGGGGAGAAGCAGCGCCTGCACCCCAGGGGCCCCAGCGGTGGGAGGGGCGGGGCCTCCTTCCTCGCCCTGAAAAGCCGCCCAGAGCAGGCGGGGCCAGGGGCCAGTCCCTGCTGGGCCCCTCCTGCGAGTCCCACGG
>NW_006209805.1:567823-568181 GCF_000334495.1 Tupaia belangeri chinensis | reverse complement strand
GACTCCGGCCGAGAAGGCACCTGGGCCCACCGGGCGGACAGCGGCCACGCCCCGGGGGACAGGAGCCCAGGCTAGCCGGGAAGGAAAAAGGCTATTACTCTCTCGGTTTTCCTTTCCCAAGCCCGGCCTCCCTGAATGAACACAAATATATATATAGATAGATAGGTATCCTCTCCTAGCTCGCCCAGAATAAAATAGAGTATTTACAAAGCAAAACTCCCCGACCTCGGAAATGTCGCTATTATTAAAAAAGAAAGTTCCCAAAGCAACGAGAAGAGAATTGGGCGGTGCTGGCTCAGGGGTGTGCGGCCCGGGCAGGGCGGCGCGGGCCGGCAGGGGTGAGGTAGCGGGGCCCACG
>NW_006209805.1:566059-567653 GCF_000334495.1 Tupaia belangeri chinensis | reverse complement strand
TGGGCGCGGGTGGCGTGGGCGCGGGCGGCTGCGCGAACAGCACTCCTGGTGCGGGAACAGAAGGCAGTGAGGGCACCGACCGCCAGGGCCTGGCGGCTCGCAAACCCCGAATCACTGACCGGGTACCCCGAGACCTGGCGCTCGCCGGGACTCGAGCCAGGACATCCCCAAGGGTTCAGAACCGGAACACAGAGAGGGCTGCTCGAGCCGCACGGCGTACACACGCATGAGCCCACACGCGTGGCACCGAGGGTAGGCCGATGGCCTGTGAGGGCCTGGTGGTGAACGGAGCCAGATCCCACACGGCCAAGTGCATGGTTCAAGCCCCACGAGAGGCGCGAGGCACGCTCTCCCCGTCTCTGGAGGACGCACACGCACTCACTCTGGCAATGAAAAGGAAAAGATTTGGGACCAGCAGATGGCATTACCGGTTACACTGCTGGACTCCCACACGGCCGACTGCGGTTCAAGTCCCGGACCCGGCAGCCTGAAACTCACGCCGGGCCCGCGTGCCCGAAACTCACGCCGGGCGCGTGTGCGTGCATGCCCAATATCCCGAGAACGGAGAGGGGATTGTGGCATGGCCACCCCCCCGGGGGCGATTTCTCACTTTCTGTCTCTCTGGTGAGTACATGTACCCTAAAGCAAAAATCTCTCCTCCAAAAACAAAGACGAAAACGCAGGATGACAACGGGGCGTCCACCCAGGCCGTGCACGATCGGGAGTGCTCGCGGTGCCACCCACGGCGTGAACTCCCGCTTGTTTAAGAGAACCCCTTGGCTCGGGGCTTGTCACGGCCCAGAGCGGACCCTGGGGGAGGGCTGGGCTGGGGACATGGCTGAGGGCGAGGGGGCCTACCTGTGTACACGACCCCGTTGATCTCCACGGACATACTAATACTGCCACCACCGCTCACGGCCGCCTCCTGGCGGCTCTCGGGGGCTGAGGGAGGAAAGGCGCCATCAGACCCACGCGGACAGCCGGCGGTGGGCCCGTCCCACAGAGACACCTGTCAGAGGCGGCTGGCCACGCGCAGGCCGGTGCACGCCCACTATGCGTCTGCCGTCTGCACCGCCCACGACGGCAATGCACGCTTTTGTTTGCCACGCGTTTTGTGCCGTAGGGTGTGTGTGCTTGCCAGAGACGGGGAGAGCGCGAAGTCACCCGGAGGGTGGTCGTGTGCAGTCCCTTCTCTGGCTCCCAGGGCCCTGGGCTCACCTGCACTCGCGCCCGGCGTGACTTTAAAGCCACTGGGATGCAGTGCCTTAACCTCCTCGCAACTGCTGGCCCCACGTGTTCCATCGTACGAGACCGTGCACCGCTGCCTGGGCCCCCCCGCACCAGCCCCGTGGGCCAACCGCCTCTCACACCGCCCTTTCCTCTACTTCAGACGTTGGCCACGGGCCCGTAGGTTCCCAGGAGAGAGACGGAGAGACAAGGCCGAGGGAGGGAAAGTGCTCCGTTCTCCCGGGTTTGGGCACACGCCTGGCGCCCGTGCCCGCCCACCAAGCCCGGGCGTACCGTGGCTGCTGATGCGCACGCTCATGGGCAGCTGGGCCGCCATGGCCAGCAGGCTCTGCTGCAGGGCGTGCTG
>NW_006209805.1:565195-566031 GCF_000334495.1 Tupaia belangeri chinensis | reverse complement strand
GACCGGGTGACCCGCCAGGGAGACGGGCAGGCGGCCGGGGACGGTGATGGGGACAGCCACGTCCTCCTCTGGTGGGAGAAGAGGGACCTGGGGTGGCCTTGCCTCCTGCCGCAGGGCAGCATGGGCCCCGCGTTCCCTCCCGCAGTGGTGCACCTCCACGCCCGCCGAGACCCAGAGCCACAGCCCTCCTGACTGCAGGCCGGCCACGACCACCCCGTGGTCACCGTGCCTCGGCCGGGTTTGTGTGGACGCTGCTCCCGGCAGCCCTCCTCGCTGCCTCCCCACCTCCGGCCTGCGTGGCGTGCCGCCTGGTCCCCCTGCCCCGGGGCCGGCCGGACACCGAAACACGTTCCGGGTTAGAACTGAGGCCGAGGCCAGGGACCTAAGAGGACCTCAGACCTGCCGGCCCTGTGGGGTCACTGGATCCTCAGGTCACGTGGCTGGCAAGGCAGGTGACGTGGGGACTCTGAGGACGGTGCCACGCTGCCATGCATCTGCATGAGGGAGGGCGCAGCGGGCGGGGAGCGGCCCGGCCTGCAGCCTGCACAGACTCAGAAGGCGGGTTTGGGGCACCCGCAGGAGCCCTGGGCATGTGGGATGGTCAGGCTGAAGGTGGGGGGCAGGGTAGGCCAGGGCGGCCACTGTGATGGTGTGACAGGAGGAACAAGGCCAGGCCCGAGTTGGCCCGAACACGCCGTGCACGCGTGAGTGCCCGTGACCTGGCCGACGGGGTCCGGGGAGGTCCCCCTCGTGAAAGAAACTACAAAAATGACCGCACGGAACTGACGGCCGGGGAGCCCGCTTCAGCAGGCGGGGAAGCCCGCTGCGCAGGGAGG
>NW_006209805.1:558322-559258 GCF_000334495.1 Tupaia belangeri chinensis | reverse complement strand
CCCGCCCACTCACTGGGTGCGCAGGGTGAAGGCCGCGCTGGTGATGGAGGTGGGCAGGTGCAGGCCCTTGGTGACCTCGCGCCACAGCTTCTTGTTGATCACCTCCACCAGGCCGCCCTTCTCGGTCACCAGCACGTACAGCATGAACAGGTCGAGCACCTGCTTGGCCATGATGGGGATCCGGTTCACGGGCGTCCCTGCGGGTGGGGGGCGGCCTCAGGCGCTGTCCGGGCCCCTCCCGGAGCACCCCTGCAGACACCGCCCAGTGCTCCTGGCCCGGGAGGCTGGAACCCACGGTGGGGGGCGCCCTGGGGCATTTCTCCCCAAGTCAGGGCGCGGGGCCAGCCCTGCACACAGGGCCCTGCTGGTGGCCCCAGAGGCGGGCGTGCCTGCTTCCCACCCAGGGCCCCCGGCTGGTTGATGGTGCGGACCTGCAGGGTGGGAGGGGTTTGCAAGAGGGGACCTGAGGTCAACCCCGGGGCCACCCAGGCCTGTGTGGTCCCTGGGGGCTTCGCGGCTCCGGTGGGGTGGGGAAGGGGCCCACGTGCGTCACCCCTCCCGGGGAGGTCACTGCCCACCCATTCTCAGCCCCCTGAATTCCGCTCCCAACACCCCTCCTGCCCAGACCTGACCTCCAGCCTCTGCCGCTGAGGACCAGCCTGGTCCGTCCTGGCTCGAGCAGAAGCTTACGGGGTGTAAGCCCCTGCCCACAGCAAGGGCTTCTGAGATGCTGCCCTCACGTGGGGACCCAGCACCTGCCCACCCTGCCCGCATGCCCAGACAGCTGGCCTCACCCCAGGCCCAGGAGAGGCCCCTGCTGGAACTCCTTCTCCAGAGCCACCTCCGGGTCTGCGCCCCCCTCCCGTGGCAGGCAGGGCCCCGTGGCTGCGCCCTCCCTCGCCCATGGCGGTGTCGGCCAGGCGAGGGTGTTGATGA
>NW_006209805.1:550084-555742 GCF_000334495.1 Tupaia belangeri chinensis | reverse complement strand
AGGGCAGGGAGGTTGGTAGGCCACGGCAGGGGTGCAGGTCAGCCTACAGGGGCAGGAGGGGCCAGGGCGGCCCCCCAGTTCCAGCCCCAGAGAACTCAGAGATTAACCTGGAGGCTTTTACTCTGTGACATGGGGAAGAAAAGTGCTTCCCCTTGGGGTGAAGGAGAAGGGGCTGGTGGGTGCAGAACACAGTGGCGGAGGAAGAGCGAGCCCCCAGAGGCCCCGCTGCAGCCCAGGGAGGCCCAGGAGGGCGGCAGGGAAGGGCCTGGGTGCTGGGTTCTGAGGGGAGCGTAGGAGTTTGCTTGGAGAGAAGGGGCTGGCCTGAAGCACTGGGCTGGGGACAGCCCACGACATACCCACTACTGAGGCCCAGGTGGGCTGTGGGCCGGGGCTGGCCGGAGGGTAGCAGCAGGGGCCCGCGCAGGCCAGGCTGCACCCGTCCGGCATGGATGGGGTTAACAGGCCTGTCCCTGCAGCCCCTCCTCCATCCCCTTGCCTTCCGGTGGCAAGTGAGGGGGTGGCAGTGAGGGGTCTGTCGGTGTTTACAGAAGTCAGGGCGGGGCGGCTGGGACAAAGCAGCTGGCCCTGCACCGGGCTGCCCTGCCTGGCCATGGCAGAAGGCGGGCGGGCGCCCCTTCCTGCCTCCGTGGGCTCCAGTCAGGGCCTCAGTTTCCCTCCCTGCGGCATGGAGTGGGCCCCCCAGAGACAACCCGTCCCTTGGAGCCCGGCCACCTGCCTCGTCCTGCCCCGGCCGCCCTCGCCCTCGGGCCTCCCCAGCCTCTGGACCGTGTCCTGGCTCCAGCACTGGGAGGGCTGAGGGCCCACTGGAGCCCTGGGTGCTGGGGTGAAGAGGACTCAGGCCCACGCTACACGAGGGAGGGGAGGGGAGGGCAGGGCAGGGCAGGGCAGGGGCTGGGACAGCAGGCCTGCCAGGCCTGGGTGCAGGCTTTCGACCTCTGCCCAGCACCCCTGCCCACCAGCCTGAGGCCGGCCTTGCTGAGGGGGCCTGGACCGCGGGTCCTGGTGGGCCGAGGCCCCAGAGGCCAGCCCCGCCCGCCGCAGACTCACCTCGCTTCTGCATGAAGCCGAACAGGTCGTCCAGGAACTCCTTCCTCTTGGGGTCCCCGTCCAGCTCATACAGCTGCGGAGAGGAGGTGGATCAGCACCGAGGTCCACCGGCAGGCCCGGACTCTCCCGACACCCCGCCATGCAGCGTCGCGGGAAGCGGGCTTGGAATCCGCGCTGGTCCTGTGTAGTGCCCTGCCCCGGTCCCCAAGCGTTCCAGTGACCGCCGCGGCGGGCAGGGCGGGAGCACCTGCCCCGGGAGACGGCAGTCTCACGGGAACTGGGGCACCAGGCAGGTGCCAGGCGGCCGGCCGTCCTGGTGGTCCCGCCAGTGAAGCGCACCAGGACGGCGTGAAGCTCAGGGCATGTGGGCAGCTGGACAGTCACGCAGGGGGCCTTGAAACCACCAACTAGGCTTCGCTGGGATGTTCTGCCTTTAGGGCCCATGTCGGTGGCCTGGGCTGGGGGAGGCAGGCCAGGGCCCTCCAGGGCCTCAGTTTCCCGTAAGGACAGGGCGGAGGTGGGGCCTTCCTGAGTGGAGGGCTCTGCCCTGGGTGGTCCGGGCTGGCCACCCCGCCGCGGCCCCGCCCCTGCAGCCAGACAGGCGGGCCTGCATTCCGGGGCTGATTTACGGGGGCCTGCTGGGCTGTGGGGCCACAGGCAGCCGTCCAGTGATGCACACGCCGGCTCGGGGGACACCCCCTCCGTCACCCTAGGGTCTGGGACAGGGAGCCCTCGCTGGCGGGAGCTCACGGCTGCTCAATGAACCAGGTTCTCGGCCGCAGTGGGTCTGCCCAGGGACACTGGAACGGAGCCCTGGGCAGGCAGGGACACCTTCCTCGGGGGAGGACAGGCCTGCACGGCTGGTCCCAGACTGCTGTCAGGGTGCCTGGGACTTCGCCTGGGGGACCGCAGCCCCTTCTTGGACAAGAGGGGACATCTGAGGTTCGGCCTGGTGTGGGGGTCCCTGCCTGACCCTGAGATCTTGGCACCCCGGCTCTTCCCTGAGCACCCGAACCTCAGAAGCCCAGACCCCAGGTGGGGAAACCGAGGCTCGGGCCGAGGATGGCTGGCCCCAACGCAGAGGCAGGAGCGGGTCCTTAACCCCCAGGCCAAAGTGGGAGGACCCGGCCCCCCGACAGCAGCGAGGGCCAGGGGGCCGTCCACTTTACGAGCCCCCGTTCTGGCCCCCTGTACGGTATGGCCCACCCTGGCCAGCTGGCCACAGCTACCCCGGGCCCAAGCTGGAAAACAGGGGACAGTGTCCAGTCCTCCCATCCTGGAAAGCCTCTGAAGTGACCTGCCAGGCCCTTCACCGGGAGCCAGGCCTGGACCCCGGGCCCCTGGCTGGACTCTGCCCTCTGGGATGGGCTCCCGCCACCCGGAGGCACAGCCCGGGTCGAGGTCCCGCCAGCGCCCACTGCCTGGTCCCCCTGGCTGTCCAGCTCTGGGGGAGGCACCACCTGCAGCCCCAAGGCCACCTCCCACCCCCTGGGGTCGCTCCCATCTGGGTGTCCTCCCCAGAGCAGCCCCCCAAGGAGGGCTGTCCGGCACCTCTGCCAGACTCCCCGGCCCGCTGGGCCTCTCCCACTCCCGGCCCCTCGGCCTCCCCCTGCTTTGTGCTTCAGTTTTTAAAAAAGTATTTGGGCCAGGACCAGCAGATGGCATAATGGTTACGATGCTGGACTCCCTCAAGGCTGCCTGCGTTTCGAGTCCCGGGCCCGGTGGCTTGAAGCCCACAGTGGGCGCAAGTGCCCAGGATCCTGAGAGGAGAATAGAGGGGAGGGGACTGCAGCGTGGCCATCCCCCCGGGGGTGACTTCTCACTTCTGTCTCTCAGGTGAGCGCACGTGCCCACAGCAAACGCTCTCTTAGAGAGACCCACCGGGCCGGCAGGTGGCGCAGACCTTACGGTGGCTGGATCCCCATGGCCAAGCCTGACTCCCCCAACCAACACACGCGGGCTACGGCACGCTGCAGAATTAAGTAACCAGCGCCATTGTCATGCCCCAGAGGGGGCACCTGGGCCTGGGCCCCACAGTGCCCTCGCTCCCTGGCGGGTGTGCGAGGCAGCAGGAGTGGAGACGCGAACCGCGGCGGCCGCATAGAATCAGCTGGTCCACTTGGCTGTGGCGCTATGGGGCGGCCCCTGTGGAGTCAATGCCCAGCACCCTGCAGGACAGGGCTCCTTCCAGGTGGGGACGAGTGAGCAAGAGAGTGAGCGAGCGAGCGATGAACGAGTGAGAGAGCGGGTGAGTGCGTGAGAGAGCGAGTGAGCGAGTGAGAGAGCAAGAGAGCGAGTGAGCGAGCGAGCGTGAGAGCGAGTGAGTGAGTGATGAATGAGTGAGCGAATGAGAGAGCAAGTCAGTGACTGAGCAGGTGAGAGAGCGAGTGATGAGTGAGCGAGTGAGTGATGAGTGAGCGAGTGAGCGAGTGAGCGAGTGAGTGATGAGTGAGCGAGTGAGCGAGTGAGTGAGCGAGTGATGAGTGAGCGAGTGAGCAAATGAGCGAGTGAGTGATGAGTGAGCAAGTGAGTGATGAGTGAGTGAGTGAGCGAGTGATGAGTGAGCGAGTGAGTGATGAGTGAGTGATGAGTGAGCGAGTGATGAGTGAGCGAGTGAGTGATGAGTGAGCGAGTGAGCGAGTGATGAGCGAGTGAGTGAGTGATGAGCGAGTGAGTGAGTGATGAGTGAGTGATGAGTGAGCGAGTGATGAGTGAGCGAGTGAGTGATGAGTGAGCGAGTGAGCGAGTGATGAGCGAGTGAGTGAGTGATGAGCGAGTGAGTGAGTGATGAGTGAGTGATGAGTGAGCGAGTGATGAGTGAGCGAGCGAGTGATGAGCGAGTGAGTGAGTGATGAGCGAGTGAGTGAGTGATGAGCGAGTGAGTGAGTGATGAGCGAGTGAGTGAGTGATGAGTGAGTGATGAGTGAGCGAGGGGCGAGTGAGTGAGGGATGAGTGAGCGAGTGAGTGATGAGTGAGCGAGTGAGCAAATGAGCGAGTGAGTGATGAGCGAGCGTGAGAGCGAGCGAGTGAGTGATGAGCGAGCGAGTGAGTGCATGAGTGAGCGAGTGAGCCAGTGAGTGAGCGAGCAAGTGAGCCAGTGAGCGAGTGCATGAGCGAGGGAGCGAGTGAGCCAGTGGCGAGCGAGTGCATGAGTGAGCGAGCGAGCCAGTGAGTGAGGGAGCGAGTGAGCGAGTGCGTCAGTGAGGGAGCGAGTGCATGAGCGAGCGAGTGAGCCAGTGAGCGAGTGCATGAGTGAGGGAGCGAGTGCATGAGTGAGTGAGTGAGCCAGTGAGTGAGCGAGCAAGTGAGCCAGTGAGCGAGCGAGTGAGCCAGTGAGCGAGTGCATGAGTGAGGGAGCGAGTGAGCCAGTGGCGAGCGAGTGCATGAGTGAGCGAGCGAGCGCGGAGCCCCCTGCCCTGCAGGGGAGGACCTGAGACTGGCAGGGAAGGGTGCAGAGCCCCGGCCTGGGGGAGGGGTGGGAGGAGGGGCGACCCCAGCGCCCCTCGCCCCCACCTGGGGGCAAACGGAAGTTCTTGCTCCTGGGAAAGGGCCGTGGTGGTCACCACCGTCCGTCCAGGTCCAGGCGGGCTCACGATGACCTGGCTGGGGAGCTCGAGCCCCCTGGGGATGGGGCCTTAGATCGGGTGCCCACCTGCCCTGGCGGGAAAGCGCCCGGGGGCTGGGTCTCGCAAGTCTGCAACGCGGTCCCCACCCCACGGCCTGCCGCGCAGCCCCTCCCTGGGCCTGGGCTGTGGTTTCCTCCGGGCCCCAGACGGGCCCCACCCGGGCCTGGGGCGGTGTCCAGCCAAGGCCGAGGGGCCCTGCTGTAAAGAGGCCAGTCTGTGGCGGGGACTTTGCCCTTGGGGGGCCCCTGCTGAAAGGAGGCCAGTCTGTGGCGGGGACTTTGCCCGCGCCTGCTCCGGCCCCCAGCGGTTAGAGTCCACGGGGCCCCAGCTGGGGACCGGGTCAGCCGCAAAGTCCTCCAACGTCCCCTCCTGCTACCAAGGCGAGAAGGAACCAAGAACCCAACGGCTGCAGGACGGGTCCTCGGGGGCAGGCGTGATGGTGCAGCCACCCGCCTGGCGGGGCAGGGGGAGGCCGGAGGGCGGACAGCAGGGCACCGGGACCTTGGCCCCACAGGACCAACCGTCGACTGGGGCTGGGCTTTCGACTCACCCCCCACGGGTTTTCTTAACACTGGGCGCATGCACGGTCTAGTTCTGGAACATTCCATCAACCCAGACAGCACCGTCCACACGAGGCGTGTCCACTCGGCAGGCAATGGGCGCCTGGGCCGCTGTGAACACGGCTCAGCTGTGTGTCCCCATCTGGGTCTGAACCCCAGAAGTGGTGGTATTTGTCCCCGAATCCCCCAAACGCCCGACACCCAGGGCGGAGGACCGGACGAGGGGTCCTCACCCCGCGGCTGCCGCCCCGCCAGGCCCAGGGTGGCCGCAGGCCCTCCCCTGTCCCCAACGCCTGCCCCAGGACCGGCACACCCAGGGCGCACACTCGTGGGTCCCCAGCTGGGGTCCCCGCCCCCTCCTGGGCCTCGGGGCTGCAGAGTCCCCGCCTCCCCCCTGCCCTTG
>NW_006209805.1:548457-550053 GCF_000334495.1 Tupaia belangeri chinensis | reverse complement strand
CACTTGGGGCCGTTGTGGGTCCCTGGGGGCCGGGAGGCTGCCTCCACAGCCCGGTCACTGGTTTGCAGAGCCACCTGCCAAGCGCACCCTTCACAGCCCCTTGGGGCGGGGGGGCGCAGAGGCCAGGCCCCAGGACCTGGGCTCTGCCCAGTTGGCTAGCTGGGCCTGTTTACCCACACGGCACCAGGGCGACCCTGGAGCAGGCCTGGCTGGGAGGTTTGGGGGTTTCAAGCTCCAGGGTTTTCCTCCCATTCTGGAAACTCCCAGGACCCAGGAGGGGCTGGGAGGGGGTGCTGCGAGCAGAGGGCAGCCCCGGGCACGTCCCCGCTCGGGAGCCTCAGGAGAAACCAGGCCAGGTGCAAGGAAGAGGCCGGGCAGGGATCCGCGGTGACAGAGGCCAGGCGAGGGCGGGGTGGGTGCGGCAGGGGCCCAGCCGTCCAGCAGCCCTGTGGCACCTGCCCCACCTGGCCCTGGGGCTTCCCCGTGCCAGGCGCCCGGTTCCCGTCAGCCCCACAGGCGGAATTGGGGAAGTGATTCTAGGCAGGGCAGAAGGTCTGCAGCTGGCCCCACCGGCCTTCTGAAATGGGGCGCTCCCCCGCCCAGGCTGCTGATGAAGAGCCCCCGGGCAACCGGGCGGGCACTGCACCAGGGGCTGTGTCCAGCCGCCCAGCCCCCGGACAGCCGGGCGGGCGCTGCATGGTGGGCTGTGTCCAGCCACCCAGCCCCTCTGCCTCTGCGGGGCCTTTCCTGTGAGCTGTCTTCCCACTGGGGCACTGGGGTGTCCCAGGGACAGCCTGTTGGGGTCCGAGGGGCTTGGGGGCCAGCCCTGGCTGGGGGCCGACTGCGTGGAGAAACACGCGGGGCGTGTGTGTGTGCCCCAGGTCCCCAGAGGGGTGGAGAAGGGACTGCAGCATCCCGTCCTGGAGGTGCGGCTCCCACCTCCACAGCAGGTGCACACGGTCTTTGGCAAACCGAAAAGTACGTACGTTAAATAAGGGTTAATTTAGTTCTGCCGTAGGATGCACATGCTCGCTCGAGGGACCAAGAGGGCGAAAATGAGAAGGCAGCTGCGGTCCCTCCTCCACCCCTCCGGATCTTGGGCACGAGGCACCAGTGTGCTTCTCAAGGTCTGGGACTCGAACCTCTCAGCCACACGGGACTCAGTGAGTTATGCACTGTGCTACGCTGGCCCACGAGTTTACGTTAAGAAAAATCACAGTTGGGCCAGCCAGGCGGCCTGGTGGCCGAGACAGCGGGATCCCACATAGCCGCCTGCAGTCTGAGCCCTGTGCATGGCAGCCTGAAAGACATGCCCCGAGAGGAGGATGGAGAGGCCAGTGTGGCTGCCCCCTGGGGATGGCTTCTCACTGTCCCTGTCTGTCTCCCACCCACATGCCCTATGGTGACATTTTAAGGAGGTGGCCCTGGGAACCCCTGTCGCCCAGCCAAGGGGACTGAGGCCCGGGGCAGGGGCAGCAGCTGGCCGGGAGTGGCTGGCAGATGAAGGGCCCCGGGGCTGTGAACGCCCGTCCCAGGAGCCCGGGCCAGCCCTGGGCACCCTGTCTGTGGGCCGGTGTCACAGAGGCAGGCGCCGCA
>NW_006209805.1:545983-547609 GCF_000334495.1 Tupaia belangeri chinensis | reverse complement strand
GGTGTCACAGAGGCAGCCCTGGCACTCAGAGGTGCCTTGCTGGGACTGGGGCCCGACCGAGCCCCTCTGGGGCGCCCCAGGGCTGGGGCAGGGGTGCAGAGACAGGGCCAGGCCCACCCGCCGTGTGATGGCCCAGCGCAGAGACCCACAGCCCGGTCCCCTGGCACTAGGCCAGGCCCTGCAGGGCCTGCAGCGCGCTGCAAGGGTCCCGGCCACCCCCGGGCCACACAGATCTCAGGCCGGCCCACTCCGGCACAGCCAGGAAGGACCCAAGAGCCCAGAACCTCCCTGGAGTGGAGCTGTGCAGACAGGCTGTGCTGGCGGGCTGGGACAGGCCGGAGCCCAAGGCAGGGCAGGAAGGAAGGGGCCGCCCCGCCCAGGAGCTGAGGGGAAGGGCCAGGGGCTCAGAATGGCGTCCCCGGGGCACCGGCACAGCTCTGGCAAGACCCAGGCTGCGGACCACAGGAGCTGCCCACAGTGGGTGTCAGCCTGGGAGTCACCACCGGCCCCCTCTGGCCGCAGCACGGAGACCGCAGTGCAAGGCAAGGAACGTGGCAGACCAGAGAACACCCGCCCTGACTGTGAGCCGCTGCGTGCGGGCAGACGGAGACACGGTCGGCCGAGTCCTATCCGCCCCTCCATCCATCCCACGGAGGCCAGCCTCCACCCGCGGCCAGACGTGGCACTGAAGAATGAACACCGCGGGGAGAACACGGCCTGCCCGTCCCGAGAACCAGGTCCGGGTGCCCCCGATGGTTGGGCACGTGGACAGCTGGAGGGACAGGGAAGGAAGTCTGAGGCTGGAGCAGGGGCGGGGAGGGAGGGCAGGGTGATGGGGGCAGAGACACAGAGAGAGAGAGACAGAGACAGCATCCCTGGGAGTCCCCGTCCCCATGAAGAAGCGTGGTGGCCTGGGTCCGGTCAGCCCCCAGCTGTGCCCTGGCCTCCTGGGGGACCCGGGTCCAGCCTGTCTCTGGGGAAGATTATCGGCCGATCTTAAAGGGGACAGAGGAAGGGGCGCTGGCCCTGGGGCAGCTGGGTGGGGTGCTCAGCTCGGGAGGCCCAGGCTATGGCCAGAGGAGCTGGCCCTCCTTGGCGGAGCAGGGGTTCTGGGATGTCACTGGGGCTGCCTGGGGAGAAGGAGACCCCTTTCGGCCAGACGTGGGCCCCACCAATCCCAGCCTGGCAGACACGCTGGACACATGTGAGCACCCCCGTGTGGACACACGCAGGGCCATGCCTGTCCACTCAGACAGCTGCACCTTGGAGATTACAGCTCACCGGGCCTCTCCTGGCCCCCTCAGCTGCCGTCCTGGGGCAGTCCTAGGGCTCGCAGCAGGACAGATGCCCATGCAGGACAGTCCACGGCCCAGCACGGCAGGGCCCTGGGCCCATGCCACCCCACGGGAGGGTCTGCAGCCTGTGGGGGCCTCTACAGCTGAGGCCTGGAGGCACAGCTGGGACCCTCAATCCCTCCTGGACTTTGGAGGGTCCTGGGGCACCCTGAAACCAGAGGTCGGAGAGGCTGCAGGTCCCCGCACGCATTGGACCGGGGGTCTCTCCGTAGACACGGTGGTCCCTTGGAAGCTGCCCGGGTTGGCTCCAGGGCGCCGCCGATGCCCCGGC
>NW_006209805.1:542940-545327 GCF_000334495.1 Tupaia belangeri chinensis | reverse complement strand
CGCGGGGAGAACACGGCCGGCCCGTCCCGAGAACCAGGTCCGGGTGCCCCCGATGGTTGGGCACGTGGACAGCTGGAGGGACAGGGAAGGAAGTCTGAGGCTGGAGCAGGGGCGGGGAGGGAGGGCAGGGTGATGGGGGCAGAGACACAGAGAGAGAGAGACAGAGACAGCATCCCTGGGAGTCCCCGTCCCCATGAAGAAGCGTGGTGGCCTGGGTCCGGTCAGCCCCCAGCTGTGCCCTGGCCTCCTGGGGGACCCGGGTCCAGCCTGTCTCTGGGGAAGATTATCGGCCGATCTTAAAGGGGACAGAGGAAGGGGCGCTGGCCCTGGGGCAGCTGGGTGGGGTGCTCAGCTCGGGAGGCCCAGGCTATGGCCAGAGGAGCTGGCCCTCCTTGGCGGAGCAGGGGTTCTGGGATGTCACTGGGGCTGCCTGGGGAGAAGGAGACCCCTTTCGGCCAGACGTGGGCCCCACCAATCCCAGCCTGGCAGACACGCTGGACACATGTGAGCACCCCCGTGTGGACACACGCAGGGCCATGCCTGTCCACTCAGACAGCTGCACCTTGGAGATTACAGCTCACCGGGCCTCTCCTGGCCCCCTCAGCTGCCGTCCTGGGGCAGTCCTAGGGCTCGCAGCAGGACAGATGCCCATGCAGGACAGTCCACGGCCCAGCACGGCAGGGCCCTGGGCCCATGCCACCCCACGGGAGGGTCTGCAGCCTGTGGGGGCCTCTACAGCTGAGGCCTGGAGGCACAGCTGGGACCCTCAATCCCTCCTGGACTTTGGAGGGTCCTGGGGCACCCTGAAACCAGAGGTCGGAGAGGCTGCAGGTCCCCGCACGCATTGGACCGGGGGTCTCTCCGTAGACACGGTGGTCCCTTGGAAGCTGCCCGGGTTGGCTCCAGGGCGCCGCCGATGCCCAGTCCAGGGCCCTGCAGACAGCGTAACGGTCACGTCACCGGACGCCCACAGAGCCGACCACGGTTCGCGTCCCGGCCCCCGGGGCTGGGAACTCTCGCTAGTCGTGTGCCTGAGATCCTGAGAGGAGAGAGGAGAAGGGATGGTGCCGTGGCCATCGCTCTGGGCGTATTTCTCGCGGAGAAGGGATGGTGCCGTGGCCATCGCTCTGGGGGTATTTCTCGCTTTCTATCTCTCCCTGTCTCTGGCGAATGCACATGTCCTACGGCAAAAATCTCTCAAAACCGTACAAAGAGAGCTGGCCAGAGAGGCCGGGGAGGTGAGAAAGCGTCCCGGATGGCCGCACAGCCATCCCTCCTCCTCTCCTCGCAAGGCTGGGCAGGCGCCCGGCCTTGGTGACTTCAGAGCACGGTCAGCCGTGAGGGACCTGGCGCCCTGACCTCACGCCACTGGCGTCCCGCCTGTCCCCACAGCTGGAGAGCTGGCCGTGCCCCCACCAGGACGCCCTCAGCTTGGCGGACGACGCCCACGAGACGCGACTTCACTTAGGGTCCCCTTCCGGGGCCGGGGCTCACGTCTGCGAGGCCAGGGCAGGAGCCAGTCCACCGCGGCGTCCCGCCAGGCCCGGCTCCAGGGCGCCCTGCACGGCTGCATCCCGCCCAGCCTCCCGGCCGCAGGCCCCAGCCAGCCCTGACCAGGGGACAAGGCCGGCCGGATTAGTTACCATTTAACCCCGTGACCCCGATTGTCTACTGCCTGGGAGGGCAGAGAGGGGGCCCGCCCACCAGGCCGGCACCCAGCACCCCCGGGGCTCGCTGGGCACGGGCAGCTGCAAACGGGAGTCCCTGGGCAGTGCAGAGGACCGGGACGGCCCCGGGCCAGGCTCTCTGTGGGTCAGAGCCCGATGGGCTGCTGGGGGTCAAGGGCAGGGGTCACCTCGGGGTGACGTTCCCGGGAGCCTGCCGACGGTGTCTGGTGGGGAAACCGAGGCATGCCCGGACTGCAGTGGCCCCTCTGCCCGAGGGTGACCCCGGCTGCCCTGGCCAGCCGAGCCGCACCACTGGCCGGACACCCGCTCGCAAGAGAGCACAAAGCTAATGGTTAACAGCTGGGGTAGGGCATGCGGGCAGAGGGCACACGGGTGCACACGCAGGGGCTCACGCGCTCACACCAGCCGCATCCTAACCACGCCAGACGGGGCTCGTGGCACGCAGTCCGACAGGTGTGTGCCAGACACGCGGAGGGACCGCCATGCCCCCCCGCAGTGTGCGTGCGCACGGACCAGGGCACGGGGTGCCTGGTGTGGACACTCAGACCAGAGACGGGCTGAGGTCACAGAGGCCCAGGGCGGGCACACGACCCATGGCGCACACAGGATGCTTCCGGGGACGCAGCCCCTCCGCGCGGACCCAGGCCCCGGTGCCCCGCGGGCTCCCTCGGTCACACACGCACACGCGGGGGCGCACGC
>NW_006209805.1:538214-542345 GCF_000334495.1 Tupaia belangeri chinensis | reverse complement strand
CTCTGAGATGACCCCTCAGCCAACCCCCAAGTCAACCCCCGAGCCGACACCCCTAGGCCGACCCCCCAGCCGACCCCCACACCTGCTCTCTGCTCCAGCTGCACTGTTGTTCCAAGAAGCCATCTGGCCAGCTCTTACACGCCCTGCAAAGCCTCAGCTCCAGGGCCCTCCTCTGGGCGGCCCGGGCCTCATTCCCTCCCTAGCGGGTCCTGGCCCTCGTGGCGGGCGTGCCTGTGTCCTGCTCTGAGACCTCCCAGGCAGGATGAGAAGTCAGACGCCTCCTCCCCATCCCGGCAGGCGCTTCTCTTCCCGCCTGCCGGACCAGCTGCCCCTCCGCTTGTACTGTCGTGATGGGTTTTCACGCCGGCGGGGCCAGGATTTGAACCACGGTCCTCCGCGTGGGAACTGGCTCCCTTGACCACAGGCTGCTGGGCTGGCCCAACTGCCCAGTTTTCACAGGACCCCGAAGCTCTGCGAGGCTGCCGGGCGTGTCCTCACCTGCCCTCCCTGGGGCCACTGGGCCAGCCGAGCACTGACGCTGTCCACGTGACCTGCCCCTGTGCCTCAGTTTCCCTGCCTGCACGATGGGACACAGCACTTCCTCCTCGTGGGGTCAAGTGCGGGCACAGGAGACCCGCGCGGCAGGGGCCGGTGGTCGGGAGCGCGGTCCCACCGGCCAAGGCGTGGTGCACTCCAACCGCGGGGGGGCGGGACGGGAGAAGGGCCTGCACACACCAACGCCCGCCACCCTGGGCGTGAGCGCACGCACCCTGTGCTGGCAGGTGGCGAGCCGGTGAAGGCTCTGGGCTCCCACACGGCTGACGGGTTCGAGCCCTGGACCTGGTGGCCTGAGAATCGTGCCAGGCACGTGCGCCCCAGCTCCCGGGGGGGCAGAAGGGGCTGGCCTGGCCCCCCGCAGGGCCGTTCTCACTGCCCTCTCACCATCTCTGTCTGTTTCTCCGGCGAGCACACGCGCCCTGAGGCAAAAACTCTTTTTTTTTTTTGGAGAGATTTTTACTGTAGGGCGCGTGCGCTCGCCAGACAGAGAGAGAGAGACATAGAGATAGAAAGCGAGAAATCACCCCCCAGGGGGAATGATCACACTGCAATCCCTTCTCCTCCATTCTCCTCTCGGGATCTTGGGCACACACGCACATGCGCCCAGTGTGAGTTTTAAGCCACCGGGTCCGGGACACGAACCGTGGTCGACTACGTGGGAATCCAGCGACATAGCCATTACGCTAACTGCTGGTTCCCAGAGGCAAAAACTCTTTAAAAGGAGAACGTCGGGCCTAGCCACTGCGCATGGCCGGCACAGGCCACGCGAAAGACCCGGGTTCGATTCCTGGCCCCCGGGGAGCCTTGGTGGTGGCACCGTGGACAGTAACAGGGCTGTGGGACCGGGGGTCGCTCACAGCAAGGCCGGTCCCCCCAGTTCGGCAGCCCAGGCACCAGGGGCGACATCAGCAGCCCCGCCATCTGTCCACTTCTGAGCGCGTACGCAGGCCTGTGAGGGCCACAGATAAAGGTGTGGGAGGGTCCCCGCGTCGGGCGGTCCAGGCCAACATGTCCGCCGCGGCGCTGGGAGGGCGGCCGACGGGGGTGCAAGGGGGCTGTCCACAGCAGGACACGACCCCACCAGGATGGAGGGAGTGCACAGGCTGCAGGGTGAGCCTGCCTCGGACACGCCGCGCTCCGGGGGACAGCACACAGCCGCGCGGCTGGGCCCCAGGCAGGTCCACGTGGGCATGGGGGCGCCGAGGACTCGGCCGGTCCTGGCTGCACTGTCCAGAGACCCTGCACCGCCGCCGCGTACGCTGCGGATGGAGCAAGCACATCCGACCAGCTGCCAGACTCCGTCTCTAAGGTATTAACTTCAAACGACCCGGACACGGACCCGAGCCCACACCCGGGGGCGGCTGCACGTCTGCGGTAAAGAACCAGCCACCATCCCCTCCCACGGCAGCCACGCTCCCCACTGGGCACGGCCGCGGTGGGTCACATGCCAGGGCCGGAGCGAGTCCTGACCACAGCCCGTGTGGCGGGAGCCCAGGTCCCCATGACGTCCCCGGCCCGGCCTCCACAGCTGTCGAGGATTCGCGGTGGACTGGAGGCCCTGCCAAGCCCGAGAGGAGGACGGGACGCTGCCAGGAGGGGGGCGGCGGCCGCGAGCCACCGTGCTGGGCACTGGGCCCTGGGCCCTGGGCCCGGCCACCGTTGGCGCTGGGTGAGGCTGGGCTGGGCTTGGCTCAGACGGCTGGGATGACCTGCCTGCCCCCCTCCTGCAGGCCTGGCTTCCCTCAGCACGCCCTGCGAGGCCGCCCCACGGGAGCCCCCTGGTCCCTGACCCCTCAGGGCCACCCACTGGCTTCGCCTGCAACGCCCTGGGCCAGGGGAGCCGGCAGGGCAGGACTCACCACTAAGCAGGACTGCGAGGTCCTGTGAGCAAAGCCCCCCTGTGGGCGTGACCCGACCCAGGTGACCCCAAAGGCTGACCCATGGAGGGCCTCAGGGCAGACCACCGACCCGTCTCTGCGGGCCCCACTTGCCCACCACAAACTCTCCCGTTGGCCTCTGACCCACGGAGGCCAGCGTGGGCTTGCCCTACCCTGGTGGGCCATGAGCCTGTGGGGTGGGTGTGCCCCCAGCGCAGGGCCCCGAGGCAGGGCCAGGCGGACACGCCTGACACGCCCATGCTGCCCCAGGTCCACAGAGCACCATCGGCCCAGCCTGCAGGGCCCTGAGCTGGCCTGTCCCCACCCGAGTGGGGCCAGGGCAGGGAACCGGCCGGCCAGGTGCATGCTGGGGCAGGCCTGAGCTGACCCCCAGCGAGCACGGCTGGCCTCCCCTCGGGCCGTACCCCCAGGCGGCCGTGGCTCGGCTCCGCACTGGGATGACCCGTCTGTCTGCGTCCCCGACGGCCACCGGCCATGGCTCTGGCCACCACACCCTCCCCCAGGCACCCCGAGGCTCAGACCCAGCTCTGGGCTTGGGCCCGCATGCCAGCAGGCCAACGCCCACCTCCTGACAGAGTGGAGGGCCGGGCCAGGCTGGGCCAGGCCGGGCGGGAGGTGGACGGCCCGCATGCCCGAGGCCAGGCAGGGCCCAGCTGGCCGGGGCTGGAATGCAGGCCGGCCGCCCGCCCCCATCTGGGGAATGCAGGCCGGCCGCCGCCCGCCATCTGGTTTCCATCTGCCCGGCCAGCACCACCAACTTCAAAGGCTCTCTGCAGGCCACTTCCTCCGCCTTGCGCTGCAGGACGCTGGGCGGCCCCTGCTTCCTCCGGGAGCTCCTGGACGCCACCTCGGGGGTCCTCGGGACCCTGGCCGGGGTCTCCCGCGCCCCCTGGGAGCCACGTCCCCGCTCGAGCAGCCCCGGGCCTCAGCCGATGGGGCCAGCACTGCCGAGCCCCTGGGGCACCCACATGACCACCCTGCACAAACCCCACACGCCCTCCACGAGGCCCGGCCACAGCATCCCCAAGCCAGCCTCTGCCTGGAACGTCGCCGCTGCCTCCTGCACACCCCGCCCAGTGGCCCGCTGCGCCCCTGCACCCAGCTCTCCCGCCTCACACGCCATGGACTCTGCGGCCGCGTGGGCAGCCCCCAGCCCGCCTCCCCGCACTCCCTCGTCCCCGCTCCACAGCCATGAGCAGCCGGCTGCGCCATCGCGAGAGCCCTGGGCGGCTCCCAGAGAGCACGGCCTGCACACGCCGCACGCACGCACACGCCTCGCACACGCCGCCCACCTGCTTGAACTGCTCCTCGTAGGTCCAGTCGCCATGGTCCGGTGGCTGCAGCTGCAGTGCCAGGCTGGCGGACCCTGCGGCGTGGGCTGGCCCGGGGCGCTCCTGGCCGCCTGGACCCCTAGGAAGGCCGTCGCTGCGGAAGGCCTGGGGCTGCTGCTGGGCCTTGCGGGAGAACAGGGCGGGGGACCCCAGGCCAGGGGGCCCAGGGGGGCCCAGCCCCTCCTCGTCCTCGTCCTCGTCCTCCTCGTCCTCGTAGTCATCCTCCTCCTCCTCCTCGCCGAGGTCCTCCTCCAGGTCCTCCTCCCCCCACTTGGGCTTCCTGCTGGGGTGGGCCCGGGGTGAGCGGGAGAGCCTGCGGGCGCCGCCCAGCCCCCAGCAGCCCG
>NW_006209805.1:537375-538112 GCF_000334495.1 Tupaia belangeri chinensis | reverse complement strand
CCTGCCCTTCCGCTCCCCGGCAGGCGCGTTGAAGGCCCCGCGGCCGGCCGGCCAAACGCACTTCTGCCGCGCACCCACTGCTCTGCCCGGCAGGGGCGACGGCGGGCTGGCGGCCGCAGAGGTCCCCGTCCTTCTGCGGGGCCTCCTGTGCCCACCCTCGGGTTCATTAAAGCAGGGTGGGGGTAGGGAGCCAGGTCCCCCGGACGCTGGGGCGACCCGAGGCCGAGGCCCAGGCCGAGCCTTGGGGAGGCTCCAGGTCCCAGGTCCGCGCCTAACACGTGGCGGTGGCGGCGCAGAGCCCGACCGGGGGAGCAGCCCTGCTGCGGGTGCTGTCCCGCCACGGCTAAGCACCCGCGCCCTTGTGGACAGTGCGCGGGGACAGTCGGCGGCCCAGCAAGCCCGGCACAGGCCCGGGCCTGGAGTCACGCGTCTCCCCGGCAGTTTCCCCAGCGAGCACGGTGACGCCCCGGACCCCAACTCACAGGTCGTCGTCGGAGCCCGCGTCCTGGAGGTGCTGGTCCCCCTCGTGGCCGGGCCCCTCCCTGCTTTGGCCTGGGGAGCCCGGCGCCCCCTCGTGGGCTGTGTCCTCATCCTCCGAGCCGGGGCTGGCCGGGTGTCCGAGGCCCGCAGCCGCCGCCCGCATGGCGGCCAGGGCAGCCATCTGTGCTCGCTGCATCCGGGCATTCTCTGGTTCCCTGTCCTCCTCCGGTTTCTACCCTATGATTACTTCTCCAACT
>NW_006209805.1:535662-537069 GCF_000334495.1 Tupaia belangeri chinensis | reverse complement strand
GGGGGGCAGGGGCGGGGGCCGTGGGGCTCAGGCTGAAGGCTGGGGGCGCATGCCTCCTCCTCAGGCTGGGCACCAGGGGGCAGTGGCTGGCGAGTTCATCCACGTGTTTGCGGAAACCTGGGGGCAGCAAGAGGGGTGGTCAGACCTGCCTGGGCCCCTGGGCTCCAGCCTTCCCACTGAGGTCGACTGCGACAGGGAGGCCGTCTGGGAAAATCCCTCCCGTCCAGGCCTGTCAGGGTGCAAACCTGGAGGCCTCCCTGGAGGCAGAGGACCTTGCTCTCCCCATACGCCCCCTCTGCCCACCCTCCGGCGGCCTGGGGAGTGGAATTACACTGCACTGGACTCCAGAGGGGCTGAGGTCCTCCTCTGGGCCACAGAGAAGGCCCTGCGGCTGTGCGGCTGTCGGGGAGTTAGGATTATGTGCTCACAACCAGCACCAGGGAGCAGGCATGCCTGGCCTCTGATTGGCTAGGCCGCGGGTTCTGGTTCCGAGTTCCAGCTCTGGGGCCCTTGTCGCAGGCCGGCCCAGACTGGGGATGCTGACACAGGCCCTGGGCGAGGACCCGTCCACCTTCCCCCTCGCCGCGGCCATGCCCCGGCTCTGGCACACGGTGCCCACCTCCTCGTTCTCAAACGTGGAGGAGGTCGGTCAGCGAAAAGGCCCCACAGGCGAAGGGGACCCCGAGGCTCAGGACACAGCCCGGGTGGTGTCAGAGACCCCTGCTGCCCTGGGTCAGGGCAGAAGGCCAGAAGGCCACCCTCTGCTAGCCTGGGTCCACCCTCCGGCTGGGGTGTCCTACTGGCCCAGCACCAGCCCAGCCCCCTACCCAAACCAGGGCCACACCCCGCCCGCCCAGGCCGCCAATAAAACTGCGGGCAGAGCCCGACAGGCCCAGGGTGACAGGGATGGCAGGTCCCAGGGACAGTGGGGGCAGGGCACCTCCCCCCTCCAAGGCAGAGAGTCCAGGGACTGCCCCAACCTCAACCTGGCCAAGGGTCCCCCAAAGCTGGAAGCCACTCAGGGGCACATGGTAGGGGGAGGGACTGGGCTGCTGTTCCCGGTACCCTCCGGGACCTACAGGAGGCAGGACGCCCACCCATCCCGGGCGCCCCCATCGACTGCGGGGTCGACCACGGGGCCTGCAGAAGCTTCAGGGAGCCCAGTGCTTCCCCCAAACCTCCGGACTCCCACCCCAATGGGAGGAGCCCAGGTGGGGGGACCCTTGGAGGGGAGCTGTCCGCAAAGGACATGGGTGCCTCCATCTGTGCAGCAGGGGCAGGGTCCAGGGCAGAAAGGCCGCCAGCCAAAAGGCCCCCCAGCCATGGCCTTAGACACTGACTACCAGGGCCATAGCACCCACCCCCGCCGGCCCAAGAAGTGCTGAAGGGACATTTCTGGCCCAGCGT
>NW_006209805.1:534825-535227 GCF_000334495.1 Tupaia belangeri chinensis | reverse complement strand
GGGCCCCGGGCCACACCCTCCCCTAGTACCTCGGAGTGAGAGGTCACCCGCTCGGCCGGCCTTGCAAAACACAGTTATTCAGAGTTGTGCAAGCTGGGGCCCGCGGGTGGCGAAAGGGGCCCCTCACTCCACGGAGGGGACCGGAGGGGGAGGGGCGCGGGCCGGGTGGGGGGCGGCCGGAAGACGCGAGCAGAAACTCGGGGAGAGGAGCAGCGGGACGGCAAAAACCCCGTCCGATTTCAAAGGCTTCTTGGAAAGCGGCCGATTTGCATGGGGGGGACCCCTCCGCCGAGCTTCCGAAAACGGAAGCTCATTGACAAACCCCCGGGTCGGCCCGGACGTTGGAGTTGACAAACGCGCGCGCCCCGCGCTTCCTGCGCCCGCTTTTGTGTCCGAGGGACG
>NW_006209805.1:533973-534243 GCF_000334495.1 Tupaia belangeri chinensis | reverse complement strand
CCCCTCGCCCCCCTCCGCTCGCCCCACGACTCACAGCCGGCCGAGGGGCACTGGGGAGCGGGGAGAGCCGACGGAAAATTTCAGGTCGCGGCCCCTTTAAGTGATAATAAATAATGAAAGGGAAGGGGAACAGCGCCGCGGCATGCCCCCGCCCCCTCCTAGGGACGGTGGGCAAAGTGCGCGCCGCGGCTGTAAGCGCACAGGGCGCCGGGTGCGCGGGCGGGGCCGACAGCGCCCCAGGGGACCGGTGGGGGTTGGGGCCGGCCGGCC
>NW_006209805.1:533269-533931 GCF_000334495.1 Tupaia belangeri chinensis | reverse complement strand
GCCGGAGCCGGGGGGCCCGGGCCGTCCCCCCAGCCCCTAGCCGGGCACCGGGGGGGACCTTCGCCCTCCGGACCTCGGTTTCCAGGTCTGCAAACGAGCCGGGCGGGAAAGCCTCGTGGGACCTCAGCGACCGCAGCCGCTGTCGCCGCCTGAGGACGCCCTCGCCGTGGACAGGGTCGTGCTTTGCAGACCCTGCACTCGCAGCCGCCGTCGCAGGGCGGGAAACTGAGACACCCAGAGGGCGCGGCCCGAGCGGCCCCGGGGGTGGCCGCAGGATGGCGCGCAGGGGGCCCTCGGTCCTCTGGAGGCCCCACGGGGCGCGGGGCCTGGGCCCGTAGGGGCCGCGGGCAGCGCTCATCCTCCGCCCTAGAGGACGCAGCATGGCCGTTTCTCCGGGTCCGACCCCAAGTGCGGGCCCACCCCCGGGATCCCCGGGTCTGGCTGGAGACCTCCCCGCCTCCCGGACCCGGCCCTCGCCCTGGGGCAGCAGGTGCGGGGAGGCCTCCGCCTTCGCGGTGTTCAACACCGGACCCCAGCTGCCAGGGAGGGCGCGAGACGTCTGCCCCAGGAGGGGGAGTTTGGAGACGCTCCCCGGGCCCTGGGGAGGAGGCCCGGGAGGCCCCGCCCACCAAAGATGGAGCGCGAGCGGAGCCGGGCCGCCG
>NW_006209805.1:531448-531710 GCF_000334495.1 Tupaia belangeri chinensis | reverse complement strand
CGAGCCGCCCGCCCCTCTGCGCTCCCGAATAAACACCCGGTTGCGGGGAACGAGCACGAACTAAAAGCCCAAAGCGCAGCCCCCCGCGCGCGCACAGGGACCACTTCCTTCCGCTGGGGAGGGCGCGCACCCGAGACCCCCGACAGCACGCGCGCGCCCCGGGCCACCGGGGCCGGGGCGAGGTCTCCTATGGGGCGCAGGGGCAGCGCAACCCCGACCCGCGAGGGTGGGCCCGGGCCCCGGCCCCGGCCCCGGCCCCGCA
>NW_006209805.1:528777-529863 GCF_000334495.1 Tupaia belangeri chinensis | reverse complement strand
AGCCCCACAGCCTCCCTGGCCAGCTCACCTGTGGCCTGATCATCGACCCGCTCCCGCACGCAGATCCCGCCTGCAGCCCCGCTGCCCCCGCCGCCCGAGCCTCCCCTCCCGCCGGCCTCCGCGCTGGCCGCCGTCCGGATCCTCGCGGGCCTCGCCTGGCTGCCAGTGCGGGCTGCGCCCCATCGCACCACCTGTCCCGGGCCTCGCTGACGCCGCTCCGCATTCGTGAGCCTGCGTCGCCTTGCTCAGAGCCGGTGTCCAGTCGGAGGACAGGTTGGAACACAAGTCCCTGCGTTTTCTCCCGCACTCCCTCGACTACAGGTGTTTGGCCCTGTCTACGCAGGGTCTCCAAAAAAGGCCGCTGGCCTCACGTGGCTGACTGCAGTTTGAGTCCCAGGCACGTGTGCGTGTCCAGAAGCCTCAGAAGAGGGTGGAGAAGGGTTGCTTGCGGCTGTCCCCACTGAGGGGTGACTTCTCACTTTCCCTCTCCCAGGCCAGAGCTTGAACCCTAAGACAGAAAAAGACAAGCCGGGAGTGGGCCCATCTGGAGGACTCCGTCTGTCGGGGCTACACCTGCAAGCTGACTTGTCCTCTAAGCACAGGGGGCCCGGGGCCACGAACAGGTCGTTTCTATTTATTTTAAAGGGAAGAGCCCGAATGTAACAACAATGCTGGGGCCAGCGGGTGGCATGGCGGCTAAGGCACTGGACTCCCACATGGCTGGCTGCGGTGCCAATCCCGGACCTGGCCGCTCTCTCACTTTGTCCCTCCCCCGTCTGTCTCTGGTGAGCACACGCGACCTCTAACAAATTTAAAAATAGTAACAGTTAAATAGATAGTTCTCCATGTCATTCTTGAACGAGTCCTGCACAGAATACGTTGCTCTTTCCACCCACGGGGTCACAGGCTGTCGTGGGGGTGTTTGCACAGAGGGGCACCGACAGAAGCGCTCAGGACATCGTGTGGCTCTGCCTGTCCGTCCCTGGCGGGTACACGGGCCTCCAAGGCGCCCAGGAAGCGCTGGTGGAGTCAGAAAAGGCGGCAAGAAACCTCCGCGCCGTGCGCGCGCCGCCTGCCGGGCGCCTG
>NW_006209805.1:526203-528472 GCF_000334495.1 Tupaia belangeri chinensis | reverse complement strand
GCCTCCCCACGGCCCTGCCGAGGTCAGCGCTGGCCCTCCCGCATGCCCCAGGCCCCCAGCCTGTGTCCCTGGGCTCCTGTTCAGCCCGCCCGGAGCAGCTCCGCCTCGGGCTCAGGGTGGCCCTCCGTGGGGGGGCGGTACTCCGTGGGGGCGTCCGTACTCCGTGGGGGCGGTACTGTGTTGGGGAAGGTACAGTGTGGGGTGTCAGTACTCCGTGGGGGGTGGTACTGTGTGGAGGGTCAGTACTCTGGGGGGGGCGTCAGTACTCTGTGGAGGAGGACAGTACTCCAAGGCGGGGTCAGTACTGCATGGGGACATACTCCATGGGGGGCAATACTTCGAGGTGGGGTCAGTACTCTGGGGGGGGCGTCAGTACTCTGTGGAGGAGGACAGTACTCCAAGGCGGGGTCAGTACTGCATGGGGACATACTCCATGGGGGGCAATACTTCGAGGTGGGGTCAGTACTCTGGGGGGGGCGTCAGTACTCTGTGGAGGAGGACAGTACTCCAAGGCGGGGTCAGTACTGCATGGGGACATACTCCATGGGGGGCAATACTTCGAGGTGGGGTCAGTACTCTGGGGGGGGCGTCAGTACTCTGTGGAGGAGGACAGTACTCCAAGGCGGGGTCAGTACTGCATGGGGACATACTCCATGGGGGGCAATACTTCGAGGTGGGGTCAGTACTCTGGGGGGGGCGTCAGTACTCTGTGGAGGAGGACAGTACTCCAAGGCGGGGTCAGTACTGCATGGGGGCATACTCCATGGGCACAGTACTCCAGGACCGGAAGGCAGTGTGGGGCCACTGGCCTGTCCAGGACGCCTGTACTGGGGCTGGTGCAACAGAGCTCCCTGAAGAGCCGCCAAGAGCAGGGGAACTTCAGTCCTGGGGTGTCCTGAGTCTCCCCACTCCGCGGCCTTTTTTTTTTTTTTTTGCTAGAGGGTGTGTGAGGTCGCCAGAGAGAGACAGACCCAGGGAAGGACGCGTCCACGGCGTGGCCATGTGCAGTCCCTCTGTCAGGATTCTCACACCACACGGGCCCAGTGTTTGTCCAGCCGCCTCAGCCAGGACTTGAACTGCCCTCATGACCTGCGTGGAGCAGGCCCACGGGGAGCCCCTTTAGCTGAGGTCTCTCTCGTCTCTCCAGAGAACCCTGCACGTCCCCCACACATGCCGCAGCCTGCCCTGCTCGCCTGTTACTGCTACTCCAGCCCACGGGGCCTGGGCCTGGGGACCCAGGACAAGCCAGGTGCAGACCAGGTGATCAGACCTACTGTGTGCGCGCTGAGCAGCCACCCAGAAGGGCTCCCCGGAGGAGGCAGCTGAGCTGAGTCCTTAGGGACAGCGGGTTCATGTGTGGGAAGGCTGTGGGGCAGGAAGGGTGAGCATGTTGGGGAAGCCTGGCCAGGGTGTATGTTGGGGTAGAGGAGGGAGAGGCGGCAGACAGAGCCCGGGCAAAGGGGGGACTCCCCAAGTGTCTGGGACCAGGAGCACCCTCCAGGCCAACGCCGAATCGCTAGGCGAGGCTGGGCCCCAGGGGTTGGAATACGCCAGGTGAGTGTGAGCGAGTGCGTGTGCCTGGAGTCCCACGCAGCGCTTCCTCCTCCCTCCCTCTGTCTCTGCTGCTCTCTGCAGAGCGCACGCAACCCTGTGTCAAAAAGAACAGAAACACAGGCCGGGGGCACGGTGGTTAGGGCACCGGACTCCCACGGGGCACCGTTCGCAGTCTCAGTCTCTGTTCAGATTAGACAATAAATAAAAAGACCAGCAGCGGCATAATGGTTACCCCACTCGCTGTTCAGGTCCCAGACCCGGAGGTTCGAGAGTCATGCTGGGTGCAGGTGTGTACCCAAAGCCCTGTGAGCAGAACGGAGAAGGGATTGTGGCGTGGCTGTCCCCCAGGGGCATGATTTCTCACTGTCCGTCTCTGTGTGTTTCTGTGGTGAACACATGTGCACTAGAGCAAAAAATCTCAAATAAGTGGTGGTTGACCATGGTTCGAATCCTGGACCGGGCAGCTCACTTTCTTTTTCTTACTCTTTCCAGCCAAATTTTTAAAATAGTAATAATAATAAATACAATTAAAATAATTTTTAAAAAAATAAAGAAAAATTAAATAAATGATTTTTTTTGGAGAGGTTTCTGCTATAGGGCATGTGCGCTCACCAGAAAGACAGAGACAGAGAGACAGACAGTGAGAAATCACCCCCCAGAGGGGATGGCCATGCCACAGTCCCTTCTCCATTCTCCTCTCAGGATCTTGGGCACA
>NW_006209805.1:524589-525857 GCF_000334495.1 Tupaia belangeri chinensis | reverse complement strand
CCGAATAAATAAATCTTTAAAAAAAAAAAAAAAAAAAAGACCCTCTGGGCCTCCAGCGCTCACACTGGCATCTTGGGAGTTTGGAGGCCTGTTCTGAAAGCTCCAGCGGTTTGGAAGGCCTGCGCCCTCCCTGAGGTGTGCAGCTAAGCTTCCGTGCTGACCCCACCTACAGGGCAGCTGGGTGGCGGCACCGGCTCTACACTCCTAGCTGGGGGGAATCCCCTCTGCGCGGCCGCCACAGTGTAGCAGAAGAGCCCCAGTGAGACGGAGGTGCCCCTGCAGCGAGGTAGAAGAGCCCCAGTGAGGTGGTGGAGCCCCTGCAGCAAGGCGGGGGAGCCTCAGGCCGAGGAGCCCCTGCAGCCTCTGAGCCCAGGCCCAAACTGGCCTTGACGCTTCCCCTCTTGCTGGAAGCTTCTGCCAAAGAGGGTCTGACTTCCCAGACTGCCTGCTGCGAGGAGGCCCAGGGAGCCACGGGCACCCAGGCGCCCACCCCAGAGCCACCACCTCAGGGCTTGCAGTAGAAGCCCCTCCTGCCCGAGCCCAGCCCCCAGGACGCTGGGGATCGGACGCTGGGAAGCGTCCCAGCCCTGGGTACCTCGCGGGGAGGACTTCATGCGGCGGTGCTGGGGCCAGACAGCGGTCTGTCTGCATAGCGCTCACGTTTAATCACTGACAGTGGGTGGCCCTGGTACAGCCAGCACCTGCTGTGGTGCCTCAGAAGGGCTGGCGTGCTGGAAAGATGCGCAAAGCGGTGAGCACACAGGAAACAAGGGGGATTACAACCCCGCTAGCGGCTAGCGCACGTCACCGTCACCGAAGCCGAGTGTCTGGGATGATCATCAAGACGCGTGACAGTTACAGCCGGGGAGCAGCCTCTGCCCCAGGGGGCTCTCTGCACCCGGTAGACTGCTCAGAGGGGGCCGGAGTGTTCCTCCAGGACACACAGCCTGCGCTCCGCCAGCCCGCGGCTCTCCGGCCTCGGCGTCCTGGCGGGGTCCTGGCGGGCGGCCAGGCGGTGCAGCTCCGCATGGGGTGGGCCGAGGGCCGAGGGCTGGGGCCGCGAGGGCCACCGCAGAGCGCAGGGGCAGACGCGGCGGAAAGCCCGTCGGAAGTGCGAGCCCAGGAAGGCGTAGAGCAGCGGGTTGAGCGCCGAATTGCTGTAGGACATGAAGTGGGCCCATGTCTTGAGCGCGTAGGCGGCGTAGCTGCGCGGGTGCCAGGCGCCCGCCGGGCCCAGCGCCTGCAGGACCAGGAACAGCTGGATGGGG
>NW_006209805.1:506784-507332 GCF_000334495.1 Tupaia belangeri chinensis | reverse complement strand
GCCGACACAGCCGCCGAGCCTGCACCACAGGCCGGATGAAGACCCGGCAGGGCCCTCGCCCGGCTGCGGGCGGGCCTGGCAGGTGCGTCTCCGGTCGGCGTTGGCTGAACGCCCCCGTCAGAGGGGCAGCGGTGGCCCGCGAGCCCAGGGCATGCCCCCCACCCCTTCGCCCCGGCGGCGCTGCACTCACCCACCCAGATGCTGAGACTGACGGCCAGCGCCCGGCGGGGCGTGCGGCGCTGCAGGGCGCGCAGCGGGAACACCGTCACGTACCAGCGGTCCACGCTCATGGCAGTCAGGGTGGCACACGTGGCCTGCACGGAGACCTGAAAACACCGCGCCTGGCGTGCGGCCCCTGCCAGGATGACGCCCGCCCCCTCCACGGCCCTGCCAGTCCCGCCATGTGTTGGACCACCCAGGCTCACACTAGGGGTGTCACCGTGGAGATGGCAGGAGAGGACCGGGAGAGGAGCGCAGGAGCGGTGGGGGAAATGAGAGGGCGGGGGACAGGGGGTGGGGTGTCGCTGCTTTCCTGAGATGGAGACACG
>NW_006209805.1:503263-504804 GCF_000334495.1 Tupaia belangeri chinensis | reverse complement strand
CACGCGCAGCGGGAACACCGTCACGTACCAGCGGTCCACGCTCATGGCAGTCAGGGTGGCACACGTGGCCTGCACGGAGACCTGAAAACACCGCGCCTGGCGTGCGGCCCCTGCCAGGATGACGCCCGCCCCCTCCACGGCCCTGCCAGTCCCGCCATGTGTTTGTAGGGGTTTCACCGTGGAGATGGCAGGAGAGGACCGGGAGAGGAGCGCAGGAGCGGTGGGGGAAATGAGAGGGCGGGGGACAGGGGGTGGGGTGTCGCTGATTTCCTGAGATGGAGACACGGAAGCAGCGCCATCCTGGGGTAACGGGACAGTAGGGCTAGAAGCCACAGGGCACCGTGGCCCTCCCGCCCCCCCCCAGCCACAGCACCCCACGATCCGGGGCCCCTTCTCTTCCCCCCATGGTCCACTCTCCGTGCAGCCCTGCCACCCAGACGCCTCCAGCCGGTACAGGCGCCGCCCGCCACGCCCGCGCGTGCACCTGCTGGATGTAGTTGACGAACTTGCACATGAAGTCGCCGAGCACCCAGGCGGGCAGCGGGTAGAGCAGGGCGGTAAAGGGCACGCAGCACAGCAGGAAGGTCACGTCCGTGGCCGCCAGGTTGGCTGCGCGGGAGGGGCGCGGGGCTCATGGCCACGGAAACCGCTCAGCGCGCTTGGCCCAGCCCTCGCCCTTGTCGGAGTCGGACTGACCCCCCAGGGCCGCCGACGTCCTCGCGCAGATCCTGGGGCACCATCCCCCCAGCACTGGAGCCTTTCGGGCAGCATGGGCCTGCCGGCCGTCCGGGCTGAGAGCGCCTGCCCGGGCCAGGCCCTCCAAGCCTCGGGTTCTTCACCCGCCGATTGGAGACGGGGTGTCGGCCTGACTCTGGGGGCTGGCCTGCAAGCCCCCACGCATGCTGCACAACCGAGGAGAGCCACCGGCGGAGGTCGCAGACTGGCCCCTGCGGCCGCGCCAGCTCCTGCGCCCTTGCTTATCCGGACTTGGGGTCCTAGAACCGCACTGCTGTCGGCCCCCGGGGCCCGGGTTTCCTGCCGCGCCCCGCGACCTCCCTTCCAGCCCCTCCGGCCCGCAGGAGGTCGCGGACGCTGCAGTGTGCGAGCCTCGCCAAGGTCCGGGTCCACGCGCCGGCGTCCGGGGTCCGGTTGAGAGTGGAGCCGGCAAGGAGAGGCCTGGTCTGGAGGGCCCTACCACTAGGTGGCGCCCTGGGAGGCGCGGGCAGGAGCGCGCCCGCGCGCACTCACCGATGTAGAAATTGGTGACCGTCCGCATCTGCTTGTGGCGGCAGATGACGTAGAGGACGAGCGAGTTCCCGGCCAGGCCCACCAGGAGCAGGGCCGCGGAGAGCAGCGGCCTTTTTTGCCCCCACCAGGGCGCCCCCCGTCCGATCCGCGGGGGCCGGGCCGTCCGAGGCGTTGGCGCCGCAGCCAGGACAGCCGGACTCGTTGCCCACCGCCCACCAGGACGCGTTGGGCCCCGACATAGCCGGGGCGTGCAGGGCCCCGGCGCCGCCTCCTCGCGGGCGCCGTCCGTGGGG
>NW_006209805.1:502867-503144 GCF_000334495.1 Tupaia belangeri chinensis | reverse complement strand
CCGCCTGTCCCCGCCTTCCCGCCTCTGGGGCAGCCGCTGGGCGCTCCCTGACGGCCCGCGCGTCTCCTCAGTCCCTCCTACCCGTGCAGTGGCCTGGCGAGCGCAGGAGGACTGGGGATAGAGCCGAGGGGAGGCCGCTGGAGGCTGCTGGGCCCTGACCCGGGTTAGACTCCCGCCAGGAGAGCGGGTGGAGAGGCTCATTTACCCTCCGAGGGACAGGGTGCAGATGGGTGGGCGAGGGCGGCGGCAGGGCAGCCCGGGTTCCTCCTGGGGACAC
>NW_006209805.1:501810-502742 GCF_000334495.1 Tupaia belangeri chinensis | reverse complement strand
GCCCAATTCCTGGAGGCCACACCTGCGCGGGTCCTGCTTGCCCAGAGGCCCCTGCTGCAGGGTTCCAGAATGTTCAGGCCGTCCCCGAGTGCTATGCAGCAGAGAAAAAGACCCTGCGATCGTGGAAAACGCCAAAAAGTGGGCTTTCAGGCGCACCGCTATGTCCAGGGGAGGCACGGCCCGGAGAGCGGAGCTCCCTTCCTTCTGATTCGTGTCTTTAAAGTTTACTTATTTCCGGGACCAGCAGGTGGCGTAATGGCCATGTCGCTGGATTCCCATGTGATGGACCCGGTGGCTTAAACTCACGCCGGGTGCGTGTGCATGCGTGCCCAAGACCCCGGGAGGAGCATGGAGGGGAAGGGATTGCGGTGTGGCCATCCCCCCTGGCGGGTGATTTCTCGCTTTCTGTCTCTCTGTCTCTCTCCGTCTTTCTGGCAAGCGCGCACGCGCACTATAGCAAAAACCTCTCAAAAAAAAAAACGTTTATTTATTTCCTTCTTCCGTGGGTGAGAGATCAGAGCCAGCACCTGGGCAGGTGTCCACCCGCCGTCCTCCTGGCTCCTGGGCACCCAGGTGCGCGTGGGTGCTGGGGAGGCCCCCGGAACCCAGGCCCTTCTCATGCGGTCCAGTCGCCGTGCCACACTGAGCTCCGCCAGGCCCGTCCAGTTTCCAGACAGGGCTGCTCAGGCCGTGCGCCAGGGGCTGCACGTGGACAGGACTGGAGGGGCGGGGAGTAAGGCCGACCCGGCTGGTCTCAGGGGACGTGAGGACGTTCCGCTCCCAGGCCCGTCCCCCTTCCCCCCAGCCGGCTTCTAGGTGTAGGGACGCTCGCTGCTCGGCTCCCCGCCCGTCCCGGACGCTTGCACACTACGGTCTGCGTCCCGCCCCGCGCGCCCAAGTCCAGGCTCCGCCCCGACCCGCCTCCCGCGACC
>NW_006209805.1:499943-501738 GCF_000334495.1 Tupaia belangeri chinensis | reverse complement strand
CGGGCTCTCCCGGGCTCGGGCCCCCTCCCCTGCTTTCCTCCTCTCCCTTCCTCTCCCCTCTGGGTTCTCTCCTCCCCTCCCAGCCCCGCCCCTCCCACTCTCCGCTAACCCCAGGCTGGGGTGGGGGTCTTTGTTGTCACCCGGGCACTCGCCTCGCCGAAAAGCCGTCCCGCGCGTGGGAGGGGTCGCCCCGTCGGCGTCTTCGCGCACCCCCGCTGCCCCTTACGGGGGCAGGGGCTTTTCCCGGCACCCCTTTTCGCCCAGCGAGGTGGCGCACACCCCAAAGCTAATGTGGTTCTGGGCGTCAGCACCGGCCCGCCCCTCGCCTGGGCGGCAGCTCCCAGCTGTCTGGCCGAGGGGCTTCGCTTTTCTTGGGTGTGAATAGCAGGTCTGGCGCCCTGTCCTGGCGGGGGCCAGATGCGGACGAGACCCTCTGGACCTTACCCCCAGGGGGGCCACAGGGGGTGTGCGCGGCCCCCAGGTGTGTGGTCATTGGGGACCCAGGGCTCCTCAGTCTCCCCTGCTGCCAGACCTGGGAGGGTCTGGGGGAGACCGGCAGCAGGGGTAGGGTAGGGTAGGGTAGGGCCTCTGCGCTCCCTCTGCCGGGCGGGGCACCCTGATGGGGCTGTCTCTGCATTCCCCAGTTACCTTCAAGGCGTTTCTCAGCGTGTTATTGGGGTACCCTTAGGTCAGTGTTAAAGCCACCCGGCCACCTGTGCTGCCCTGCAGGGCGCAGGGGCCCCGCGGTGGGCGTCTGGCCGCGGCCGCCCCGGGTGCCCAGGTGGGACTTAAAGGCAGTGCTCTGCCCCTGGAGCCAAGCTGTGTGGGTACCTGTCCCCTCACCCACCCTAGCCACCCCTGCCAGCTGTCCCCGCTCCGTCCCGCTGGGCTGAGTCACCCCACTTCCTGTGTGGAGAGATGGGTTCCTCTCTGGGGCTCCAGGGGAGGGACCAGTGTTTGCCCTGGGAGCGGGCGTTGCCCCAAACCTGCAGGGTGTTGGGGGCTGAGAGGCCAGTGTCCCCCACAGCAGTGCCTGGAGCCTTTGCCGCCGCCCCCCGCAGCCTCACCCTCGGGCTGTGTGCTCTTCTGGAGGGTGGTTCTGCGGGGCGTGGCGACGCCTGTGGGTGTGTAAACAAGTGGTTTGTTCTCGCAGTGTCACCGCTGTGGGCCGGGTGCCCGAGCCTGGGCAGGACCCGGCAGGACCCTGTCCTGCTGTGGGTGAGGAGGGCGGAATGGGACGGCCCTTTCAGGTGCCACCCGAGAAGCAGGAAGACCAGGAAGACTGCCTGGACGAGTGGCAGGGCTCAGTGACCGCGGAGCGGGCAGCGAGGGTTGGGCTGTGCAAAGGCCCTGTGGTGGCCCCACCTGGTCAGTGTTAAAGCCACCCGGCTGGGCTGGCCTGGCGCTTGCTCTGCCTGGAGCCTTTGCCGTCCTCGAGTGGGCGTGGGCTCGGCGGGTCTGCCCTGGAGGCCAGAGTGTCTTGCCTCCTGCTGGGGCTGGTGGGGACAGCTCCACTGGGCTCAGTGCCACCCTGAGGCTGTGAGGGCGCTGCGAGCCTCCCGCTGCCCAGAACCGCCCCGGCCAGTGTGGCCCGGCCCGGCCAGCAGGTACCGAAGCCCCAACAGGGCGGGAGTAGCCTGGTGGCTTGGTGGCCCCTCTGCCCCTGGTCCCTACGGCAGGACATGCGCCTGTGTCACGTGCGTGCGGGGTGGCCACCCCCGGGCTGTCTTCCCAGCGCCTCTCAGGGCTCTTACCGGCGGTGCCGCTGTCCGGGGGGGGCGCCGGGGCGGCGGGG
>NW_006209805.1:496453-499001 GCF_000334495.1 Tupaia belangeri chinensis | reverse complement strand
AGGTGGCGCCGCGGAGCAGGCGGGCCTGGATCTCCGCTGTGCCGCGCACATTCCGGGTGCACCACGGTGCCAGGCTGGGCTGCCGCCCGTGTGCTGCGTCCAGTCCCTGCCGTGGGGCTTGGGACAGTGACTGCACCGTGACGACTGTCGAGATGACTGGTGCCATCTGCTGGGTGACGGAGCAGGGGTCAGCATGGCCGGCCCTGAGGGGACGCCAGCCCGGGGTGGCCCTGGGCCCGACAGCAGCCTGGTGCGTGAGGCACTGGCTTCTACCCAGCCGCACAGTGCAAGTCCCAGACCTGGCGGCTTGGAAGTCACCCCAGGCGTGCGCGTGCGTCCCCGGAGCCCCAGGAGGAGGGACGGCAGTGTGGCCACCCCCGGGGACTGACTTCCCACTGTCCCTCGCTACGTCTGTGCCGCCAGCACACACACCACGTAGCCAGAGGAAAGCACTTACCTCATCTGTCCCCGTGGCCGGGACCGGAAAGGGGCCGGCAGGCGGGTGTCTCCCCCAGCTGGGCCTTGGCACCACGGCGCACCCAGCCTCCACCAGCCCCACTGTGGACTGAGGGACCCCCGTGGCCAGCCTCGCGGAGGGCTGTCGGCTCGGTGCGTGGTGACCTGCCCCATGCGTACCCCAGGGCTCGAGGGACTTCAGGGGCAGCCCTGGGCATGGCCCCACGCCTTCGCCTGGTTTCCACTGTCCCAGGCCTCTCGGGGTTCTCCAGACTTTCCGGTGCTGGGGTCAGGAGTGGATGGCGCTCTGGGTGCTCTGGCACCGTGGGGGGCCCGGCCACCAGACTCTGTCACCACGAAGTGCACCTGGTGACCTGGAAGTCCAAGTGGGGAGCGAGGAGGGGTCGGGCTGTTAGAGAGCTGGGTGCACCGTGGGGAGGGAGCAGGGCGGGACTTGGGTGGGGGGGCCCTCCGTGTGCTTGGGACAGTGTCGGGGGAGCTGGGCGTGGGGAGGTTTGGGGTCCTCGGGGCGGGCCAGACGCCTGTGCAGTTTCTCCTTGCCGGAAAGTTCTGTTCTGGAGCCCACGCCTGCTCTGGGTGCCTGCTGAGTAGCCATCGCGGTCCCCAGCAGGAGGCCAGCCTGAGCCGTGTGTAATCGGCTTCTACAATTAGCGCCTTGCTCACCTGCGCCCAGTGAGGGCTGCTCGGTAAATCCAACTTCCAGGGCCGCCCAGGGCTCCAGCCCCAAAGCCTCGGCCGGGGCTCCAGCTTCCGTCTGGGAGGTGGGGGCTTGTGACCGGGCCAGAGCCTGCTGGCGAGGGGGTCTGCTGACTCCTGTCACACTGTCACCGCCTCACCTTCCCGGGCAGGCAAGGACAGACCTGTTTCTAGGTTTATTTACTTAGCTTTTCCATGAGCGGGCAGAGGGACACGGGCAGTCCTGTTCCGGCTCCAGGCCTCCACCCACCCCATGCCGGCCCAGGCCACAGGGGCGTGCTCGCTTGCCCGCCTGGTGTGCGGAGGCAGGCCCAGGATGGGAACCTGGGACCTTGCCGGCCCATGGCCAGCAGGATGAGGATTTAGGGGTTCATGGCTGAGGAGGGCTCTGCCTGGGGCTGCACTGGCCCTGAGGACCGCGCCTCCCCCCAGGCCCCTCCCGGGCTGCCTGCCCGCTCTGGCCAGCCCGCAGACGAAGAGGCTCTCGGCCTCCAGGAGGAGGCAGCGCTTTATCAACCAGGCTGTGCGGAACTCGGACCTCGTGCCCAAAGCCAAGGGGCGGAAGAGCCTTCAGCGCCTGGAGAACAGTGAGCAGGGTGGGGTGCCTGGTGGGGTCTGGGCCTCAGGAGCGTGGCCAGCGTGTGGCATTCGTGAGCTGGGCAGTGCCTGGGGCCCAGAGGGTCTCAGCCCTGGACGGGGACAGCCAGCAGCAGACACGGACGCCCCCAGGTCCGCGGCGGCAGGGCCGGGCTGAGGGAACTCAGGGCACGGGAGCTGGGGCTTTCAGTGTGTGTAGGAGTTCAACAAGGCAGGGAGGTGGGGACGCTGAGAGCAGAGGGGGAAGGCTGGTCCTTGGGTCCCCCAAGCCAGAGGGCTCTGGCCCAGGTCAGAGAGCCCCTGTCTGCACCCAGCCCAGCACCTCTTGACCCTGCTGGAGACAGACGGCGGCCCAGCCGGTCTGGACGAGAGCGACCTGGCCCCCGATGTGGCCCCAGGCATTTTTGCAGAGGCATGCAGCAACGCCAGCTATGTGGAGGTGAGCCCCCCTGGCCGGCCCGCTCCTGCCCTGGGCCCCAGCTTCCTGCCCCCGCCTCCAGGCGGACACCTTGCTGGTCCCTCCCGGAACACCCTTCTTCTGGTCTCTGACCCCAGTCTCCCGGAGTGCCCCCACCCCACCCAGACCTCCCACCTGGGACTAAGCTGCTCCTCACACTTCTGGGCTGATGGCTCACGCATAGGTGCCCAGGAGCAAGGCTGTCCAGGTGTCCCCGAGGGTCTCTGCACGTACTCGGCCTCCAGGCTGCCCGGCGGGGAAAGCGAGGCAGGCAGGCTGATCGGGTCTCACAGCCAGCCGCTTCTGTCCCAGGTCTGGAAT
>NW_006209805.1:495515-496414 GCF_000334495.1 Tupaia belangeri chinensis | reverse complement strand
CGCTCTGGGGAGGAGCAGGAGCGAATTCTACGCTACCTGGAGGATGAGGGCAGGGGCAAGGCCCGGAGGAGGGGGCCTGGCCGCGGGGAGGACCGCCGGAGAGGTGCGTCCTGGCTGGGGCCTGCGGGGACTGTGGCATCGGGGTCTGGGTCTGGGCTAGCGTGTGGGCGGGGCCTGGCTCTGCACTGGGGTGCGAGGGGCGTGGTCAGTGAGGTGGGCGGGGCCTGCCTGCCGTAACGTCTGCACCTGCCCGCTGGTCTCTCGCAGAGGACCCTGCCTACACGCCCCGCGAGTGCTTCCAGCGCATCAGCCGGCGCCTGCGAGCCGTGCTCAAGCGCAGCCGCATCCCCATGGTGAGCGCGGCCTTGCCTTTCCCCAGGGCCCGGTATGACTGGGGCCTTGTCCACAAATTGGATTCTCACCCAGTGCGGGCCTGTGGGGGAGGCAGAGCGGATACAGACCAGTGCATGAGACCACGGGCCCTGCGCCGGGCGAGGCCCTTTGGGCGTTGGAAGGGCGGGCATTGGAGGTGGCCACACACGGTGTGTAGGAGTCCGCAAAGTGGGAGGTGCGGCCGTGGAGGTGGTAGGAGAGGTCTGAGTGACCAGTGCCACTGGAGGCAGTAATGGCCCTCTAGGGTCAGATGAGGACGGGTGGAGCGCAGCGCTCTGAGCTCTGGAGGCTCGCGGAGTGAGGGGCACGGCCTCGGGGTCCCCGGTGTCCTGACCCCGCGCTGGTCTTTGCAGGAGACGCTGGAGACATGGGAGGAGCGGCTGCTGAGGTTCTTCTCCGTGTCCCCGCAGGCCGTGTACACGGCCATGCTGGACAGCAGGTGAGTGGGCGGAGGGAGGCCTTCCTCAGCCCCCACTGCCCCGCCCGCCTGGCCCTCTGCTCCGCCC
>NW_006209805.1:472248-476855 GCF_000334495.1 Tupaia belangeri chinensis | reverse complement strand
ACTCTTCGCCCCGCCCCCTGCCCGCCCGTCCACCGCTCACCGCCCACGCCCCGCCCCACCCCGCAGCTTCGAGCGCCTCCTGCTGCATGCCGTGTGCCAGTACATGGACCTCCTGTCGGCCAGTGAGTGCCCGCGGGGCCCTGGGGCTAGGGCTGGACGGAGGGTGGTGCAGGGCTTGTCCTAGCATCAGGGTGGCGCTGGGGTACCGCTGCGTCTCCGTTTGCGCCCTCGGAGAGGAAGCCTGAGTCACGTGCGCCACGGCCCGGCCAGCGCGGACCGCATGTGGCTGAGGCCTGGTCCCGGCCCACACTGGTTTCCCCGCGGGGGTGACTCTGGGCTGGGTGTGGGGAGGGCCTCCGAAGGCACCTGATGGCACCTGTCTCTGCCTCCTGCCTGGAGTTGCCCAGGAGACAGTTTCCAAGGCGACCCCAGCTTCCTCCTCGTGGGGGGGGTGGCCTAGCCAGGGCCTTTGTTCCCCGTTTCCCAGCAGGGGCCTGGGCTTCCTGGACCCCGGAACGGGTGGGGCTGTGGCACCCGGTGGACGGCGGGAGGGGGACAGGGCAGGGCATGAGGGCGCCATGAGGGAGGGCATGAGGGAGGGCGAGGGCAGGGACAGGGAGGGTCCAGGCCCATCGCAGCCAGGCCGGTGCCCTCAGGGCCCCGGGAGTGTGTCCCTGCTGGGGCCTGCGTGTCCCAGCGGCCTGTCTGTGAGGGAGCCTGGCTGCGGAGGGCCGGACCGGGCCTGGGTCTGGGTCCGCCAGACCCACAGCACCTGCTGGTGACCCCGCCGCGGGGATCGCACAGGGAGGGCGACGCGTTCCTTCTGTCCCTTCAGCCCCTGCCCGTCTGTCCCACCCACAGGCGCCGACCTGGAGGGCAGGCGGCAGATGAGGGTCAGCAATCGGCACCTGGACTTCCTGCCGCCGGGGCTGCTGCTGTCCGCCTACCTGGAGCAGCAGAGCTGATGGCGGCCGGACCGCCCGGCGTTTCAGAGCTCCCAGCCCGTCGCCCCGGTGGGCGCGGTCGCCCCTGGCACCCAGCTCTGGCCCGGCCCCTGGCTTCCTGCGCTAGGACTGGGTTTGGGCCGGGAGACCTGACCCGGGCACTTCCTCGCTCTTTTCTTTGTTTGGCTTCTTCGTCCCAGTCTGAAGCCCAAACCAGGAGGGAGAGGATGGGTTTTTATCGCTTTTAATGAATTTGGCATGATTTGTTGTACATTTTTAAATTTCCATTTTGGAGAAAAAAACAAAAGCTCGCCCCAGCTGATAAGTGGGCGGGAGGCCTACCAGGCTTTTAGCTCGGGTGGGGCTGGGCTGGGACCCGCCCCGGCCCAGGAGCATCTCGGTGTGTGCGTGTGCGTGTGCGTGTGCGTGTGCGTGCCCACAGCCCCGGGGACACCGTGTCGGGATGGTTTTGTGCTCCCTGTCCTGTGCATCCTACCTGCTCTGCGGGCCCTGCCCTTCAGCCCCCCACACACTGGCCTGGACTTCCAGTGGAAGCCACCGCCTGCAGTGCCCGTCCCTCCTCATGTCCCTCTGCCCTGGCCTGAGGGCTCGGAGTGTCCGCACTGGTCACCTTGCGTAGGGACAGCCCCTGTGTGCCTGGCTGTGCTTGGGAAACGGCGTTCAGTAAATTTCTGGTGCTCTGGCTTCAGTGTGCTGCTCTTTCTTTGGGCCAGGCCGGGGACCCCAAGGGTCAGGGCTTCAGTGAAAGAGATCCCTCGCTAACATGGGTACCCCCATACCCCAGCCACCTCTGCCCCCATTTTGCCCCTTGGGAACAGGGTTTGAACCCCACCTCTGTCAGCCTGGACCAGGTAGCCCCAGAGGTCAGAGATCCAGGGGGACCTGGTCGGGCCCCTCCAAGGCTCTGGGGAGGGTCCTTCCTGCCTCTCCTGCTCCTGAGGGCGCCAGCGTCCAGGGCCGGTGGCCACCTACCTCCGGGCGCTGCCTGCCATCACGTGGTGCCTCCCCTGTGCGCGTCTCTGTGTCCCAGAGTCCCACCCACTTTATTATTTTTTTAAAATAATTCTCTATTTTGGAAACCAGCAGTTAGCGTAATGGCTATGTCGCTGGACTCCCATGTAGTTGACTGCGGTTTGAGTCCTGGACCCGGTGGCTTAAAACTCACGCCGGGCGCGTGTGCGTGCGTGCCCAAGATCCCGAGAGGAGAATGGAGGAGAAGGGACTGTGGCGTGGCCATCCCCCCTGGGGGGTGATTTCTCGCTTTCTGTCTCTCTGTCTCTCTGTCTGGCGAGCGCACACACCCTATAGTGAAAATCTCTCCCCCCCCAAAAAAAAGAATTCTCTAATTTTTTATTTATTCATTCATTTATTTTAATTCAACCAGAGAGAGACACAGAAAGGGAGAGAGGGAAAGTGAGAAAGCAAGCCACCCAGTCCGGGACTCAAACCCGTTGTCGGCCATGTGGGAGTGTCCAGTGTCTTTAACCACCACACCACCTGCTGGTCTGCCCAGAGTCCCCTTCTGATCTTTTACTGAATTGTTTTATTTAACTATTTATTTTAATGTGCCCAGGACTCGAACCTTGGTCGACAATGTGGGAGTCCAGTGCCCTTCACCACCGCGCCCCCTCCCCCCATTTTTCTCCAATACTCGGACATGCTGGGGTGATTTTCTAGCTGCTCTTTGAGTCCAGGTCTTGAACCACGCAGCCCGGCACCTGCTGGCCTGCCCCGTATGTTTCAAGCCTTCAGGACTGGGGTTTGAACCTCAGTTTACCATGTGGGATGGGACTTGGCTCCTTTGACCCCCAGGCCACTGGGCCTGCTCCACCAAGCTTTTTATTTTTTTGAGGCGAAGGTGTGTAACATGGTTCATTTCGGAACACACCTGGGACACCGTGGCTGGACGTGCTGGCGCCTCGTGGCGCCCCCTACCTTCTGCACAGTGGCTCAGAGGAGGGACAGGCCCCTGGGCTCTAGACCTCTCTTCAGGGCTGTGACGTAGAGCCGTGGACTGGGGCAGGGACTGCAGCGAGGCCCCGGACCTCCCTGGGCGCCTGAGCTGAAGCTGGGGTGGGCTGTGGCAGGGGAGCCCTACTGAGTGTGCCTGTCTCTGTCTCTCCCTGTCTCTCATGGAAGAAATAAACTTAACAACATAAACAAAATGAATTCTCCAAAAATTCATCACAGCGGGCCAGCCGGTGGCGTGGTGGTTAAGAAGGCTGGATCCCACATGGCCGACTACATAGTCCGAGTCCTGGAACCGGCAGCTTTAAACATGCTAAGTGCTTGCGTGTGTGCCCAGCATCCCAGGGAGAGAATGGGGAAGGGCTTGCAGTGTGGCCTCCCCGTCTGGGACGCCTCCTCCCTGCCTCCTCCGTCTCCGTCTGGCCAGTGCACTGCCTTCGAGCAAATTAAACACTGGAACACAGTTTCAGTGTCTGGGGCGGGGCTGGGCAGGTGCTGGCCAGGACGCCTTCCCAAAGGCCACGATCTTGCGCATCTTCCACCCGTGGGTTTCCTGGTGCCTGACCGGGAAGGACCTGGCTGAAGGCCCTTCTGCAGCGCCGCAGCCTTAGGGGCTCTGGCCCACGTGCGTGCGAGGGCTGGGTCAGGAGGAGCGGTCGCGGAGCTGTGGGGTGTCTCCCCGTGCAGGGCCAGGTGGGCACCTTGGCAGGCGGCCTCGTTGCAGTCCCCGCAGGGGTAGGGCTTCTCCCAGTGTGGGTCCGCAGGTGGTGCCTGAGCAATGACGCCCTGTGAAGGCCCTCCCACAGCCAGCCTTCGCGGAGGGCTCGCCTGTGTGGGTGCGCAAGTACTGGGCCCAGGGAGTGCCTGCGGTTGAACGCCTCCGAATACTGGGGACACACACGCGTGGGGCCTCTCTGCGCTGGCCGCTGGAGCCGGGCAGGAGATCTTTCCTATAATTCTACTGCAGGGCGTGTGCACTTTCTGGAGAGGCACAGAGCAAGTAAGAAAGCACACTCCAGGGGTGATGGCCACACTGCAGCCCTACTGGGCACCCAATCTGACTGCTCTTTCCAGACCTGGGGCACCTCCCAACCCCATCCTGCAGCGACCCCTAGGATCCGGGAGAGTTCAGGGGGGTTGGGTGCACCCTCCCTCCAAGGCAGGAGGTCTTTCCGTATTGCCCAGACTGTGGAGGTTTGACGGGAAGACAGCTCATTTTGGAGAAAGCATGAAGGTGATGTTTGAAGATAGAAGGACGGTCAAATAGAAGGGGGAAAAAAAACCCACCTGCCTTATTCTTGGAGGTGGGCAGCAAAATATGGAACGCTTCACGAATTTGCGTGTCATCCTTGCGCAGGGGCCATGCTAATCTTCTCTGTATCGTTCCAATTTTAGTATATGTGCTGCCGAAGCGAGCACGTTGAAATTGCTTCTCTGGGATCTATTTATAGTGCTAATAATGAAATTCTTTTCACTAAGGGTGACTACTTCGGAACTGTCTTAGTGACTCACGCTTCTTATTAGGTCAAAGTATATCTATTTTTCATGCGTACTTGTGACCAACATATTATTAACCGGCGTTAAAACCCTGTTTGCTGTTCTACCCACTGTACCACGAGGGCTGCTGGGAACTGCTAAGGCGCCTATGCAAATCGTGCCGGAAGCGGAGGCAAA
>NW_006209805.1:471888-472172 GCF_000334495.1 Tupaia belangeri chinensis | reverse complement strand
AAAAGATGGCGCCGCGGGCATCGGGGCGTTAGGCGACTGCGGCTGCGCGCTCGGCTTGGTTCGCGGCCAGCAAGGTGAGCACGGGACTGCAGGGACCCGGCGTGGCCGGCGGGTCTTTGGTCGGCGTCCACCGAACGGGGGAACGCGGCGCGGGAAAGGCGGGAAGGCGGAGGCGGGGAGGGGCGGGGGCGGGGCCTGCGGGGTCAGAGTGCAGGCCCCAGAGCAGAGGGTTCTGGGAACGCGGCTCGGACTCCCTGGGGCGGGGGGGGGGGGGGGAAAGCCGG
>NW_006209805.1:464751-465833 GCF_000334495.1 Tupaia belangeri chinensis | reverse complement strand
TGAGCGTCTTACTTGCTTGGAGATTGTGGGGTCGCACGTGTGGGCTGCAGCCTGTTTAGGGCGTTTGGGTGCAGAGGTAGGGAACACGGGGTTGCGGTTGACAGCACTGTGCCGGGACTGGCTTGGGGCCAGCTGTGCAGGTGTGAGCACAGGAAAGCCCTGGCACCCTGCCAGTCCCTGGCCCTCCCGTCTGCCGCCTCGGCCCAAGCCAGCTCCTGCGTCCTGTGACTGCGGGCTCCTCCTGTAGGACAAATCTGGATGGGATAGACGGGACCCTGTCAGTGCTCACCTCCACCTGTCCCCAGCCATGCCAGCCCCCACAGTCTGTCCCCTAGGTGGCGGGGCTCCCAGTGAACCTTAGGCAGTTCATGCCTGGCTCCCAGTGTGGGTAGAAGCCAGGAACTGCTGCTGTCCCCTGCAGCCGCAGGGCGATGCCCCCTCTGGACACCCAGACGTGTCTGTTTCCCTGCGTGGGTAGAAGCCAGGAACTGCTGCTGTCCACTGCAGCCGCGGGACCTCATGCCCCCACTGGACACCCAGGCGTGTCCAGCTCCCAGCCTTTGCACTGGCATCCTCCCCACGCTTCGCCCGCACTCCACACGCCTGTGCTCACACGTGCTACCCAGAGGGACCTGTCCCTCTCGGGTATCCACTCATGGACTAAAGGCCAGCAGGGTTTGGGCCACTCTCTCCCTTGGGATCCCAATGACCCCCCCCCTCAGTACCCCGACCTCCTGCTCAGGCAGCCCTGATGACTCGCCAGGCTCCCTCTGCAGGAGCCGGCGACCACCCTCAGCATGCGGCCTGCGGCGGCGAGCATGATGGACCTGGCTTATGTGTGCGAGTGGGAGAGGTGGCCCAAGACCACCCACTGCCCTTCGGTGCCCCTGGCCTGCGCCTGGTCCTGCCGCAACCTCATCGCCTTCACCACAGACCTGCGCAGTGATGACCAGGGTGCGCACCAAGCCCTCCCACCCGGTGTAGCCCCACCCCTGCTACAGAGGTCACGCCCAGGCTGCTGGCCCTGTGTAGGCCCTTCCCCTTCTGCATAGGGCCCGCCCCTCCCCTGTGTAGGCTCGCCC
>NW_006209805.1:460659-461953 GCF_000334495.1 Tupaia belangeri chinensis | reverse complement strand
GGCCCTGTACCCCCTGCCTAGTACCCCCCCCAGGCCCCATCCATTATATAGGCCCCGCCCCCTGCACAGGCCCGCCCCCCTCGGGTATTGAGCACCTGGCCTCACAGGGCCCAGCGAAGAGGTGAGGCGTCAGGAGACCCTGGTGTCGGCGGGCTCTGGGACCCCGGAGGCCTTGGGACATTCCTGGCCCTGCCTCCACACCATCACCCTGCGGGCCTCGGTAGGCCTTGAGGAGGCGCCAGGCCAGTCTGCCCTGCTGTGGGAGAGACAAGGGCTTCTTAGATGAGGCGAGCAAAGCGCAGATGACAGGGTTACCTGCCCCCTCTGCTGCGAGAGGCCCCGTTAGCACTTGCGGTCACCTTCCGCCTGGCCTGTCTGTGTCTGTTACACACGGTCCGTGGGGTGGGACCACCCTCCCTCCTGACCCCGGCCACCCGCAGACCTGACCCGGCTGATCCACATCCTGGACACGGAGCACCCGTGGGACGTGCACTCCTTCCCCTCGGAGCACAGCGAGGCCATCACCTGCCTGGAGTGGGACCAGTCGGGTAAGGGGCCGGGCGGTGGCCACGCCGGGTGGCCTGGGCCGCACCTGCTCCCTGCGGGGCCTCCTGGGGCTTGGCGCCCTGCCCCTGCTGGCTCTGGGCTGGCAGGGGTGTGACGCCCGGCCTCATGCCTGCAGGCTCCCGGCTGCTGTCGGCTGACGGCAATGGTCAGATCAAGTGCTGGAGCATGGCGGACCACCTGGCCAACCGCTGGGAGAGCCTGGTGGGCAGCTCGGTGGAGGGCGACCCCATCGTGGCCCTGTCCTGGCTGCACAACGGCGTGAAGCTGGCGCTGCACGTGGAGAAGGTGGGTCCCTGTGGAGGGGCAGCACCACCCTCCCGGCCCCTGCCCGCCTGGCTGCTCTCGCTGGGCCGGAGGGAGATGGGGCCCACTCGCTGGACCGCAGTGCTCAGGGCCCCAACTTCCCGGGTGTGGGGAGACCTGCAGACACGGAACGTGGCGCCGTGGGCAGGGGCCAGGTCTAACCATGAACCCCTGCTCCCTGCAAGCGGGGGCCTGCGGCAGTGTCCCACGTCTGTGCGGTGGTGTTTTGGCTGGGATAATGGCAGGCAGTCATGGTTCTCCACCTGTGGCCTCGCGCCGGCACTCAGACTTCCAGGCGTGGGGACGTCTGCTGTCTTGGTTTGGCCTCAAAGGGCCCTAGCTGCAGCGAGGCTGCTGGGAGTTGGCACTCGCCGTCCTGGGCCCTGCCTAGGGTCTGAGACGGCCCCTGCCCAGTCCTGGGAGG
>NW_006209805.1:454988-458685 GCF_000334495.1 Tupaia belangeri chinensis | reverse complement strand
CCGTGGGGGGGCCTGTCCTGGCCATCGCCACCCGCTCGTGGCTGCGGTCGGTGCCACCTCCCTGGATGCAGAGGTCCCGCTGCGGCCTCGAGAAGCCCCTGCCGGTCCCACGGTGGGAATGCAGGTGTCCAGCCCTTCCCCGGCATGTGGCAGCTGCTCCTATACACACGGGCTCGCTGCGTCCACACCTCCACCCTCCAGTGCCGAGGGTGGGGTCGGAGAGGCCGCGGCCTGTGCCCGGAGGGCGGGGCAGCCCCACTCGGGCCACCTTGCTCCCCTAGACAGTGGCCACGAGTGCAGCTCCGCAGAGGCCTGGTGGGGCCTGGAGTCTCAGCGGCCTTGCCCTCCCTGCAGTCAGGTGCCTCCAGCTTCGGCGAGAAGTTCTCCCGCGTCAAGTTCTCGCCATCGCTCACGCTGTTCGGGGGCAAGCCCATGGAGGGCTGGATCGCCGTGACCGTCAGCGGCCTGGTCACCGTGTCCCTGCTCAAGCCCAGCGGGCAGGTGCTGACGTCCACCGAGAGCCTGTGCCGGCTGCGTGGCCGCGTGGCCCTGGCCGACATCGCCTTCACGGGCGGCGGCAACATCGTGGTGGCCACGGCGGACGGCAGCAGCGCCTCGCCCGTGCAGTTCTACAAGGTGTGCGTGAGCGTGGTGAGCGACAAGTGCCGCATCGACACGGAGATCCTGCCCTCGCTGTTCCTGCGCTGCACCGCCGACCCGAGCCGCAAGGACAGGCTGCCCGCCATCACCCACCTCAAGTTCCTGGCCCGGGACATGTCGGAGCAGGTGCGCCACGCCGGCCTGGGGCTGGGCCCGTGCGTCTCAGGTGCTCCCTCAGCGGCCCCACGGAGCTCTGCCCGGGAGCGGTGGGCAGTGGGCGGGCAGGCTGACCGGGGCAGGTCGGGGCCGCGGACGCTCACAGCCCCTCTCCCCGCAGGTGCTCCTGTGCGCGTCCAGCCAGACCAGCAGCATCGTGGAGTGCTGGTCCCTGCGCAAGGAGGGGCTGCCCGTGAACAACGTCTTCCAGCAGATCTGCCCTGTCGGTGAGTCCCACGGCGGCCTGGCGAGCGCGGCGGTCTCCGCGGGCAGAGGGGAGGTGGCACCGGGCCCCAGCGCGTGCCTGCAGCGTTCCGGCTCTGGTGAGGGAGGTGGCCGACCGGGCTTGGTGGTGTCTCCACCGCCCTGGCCTCCTGGGCCCACAAGCCCACTCCGTCCCCAACACTGGACCCCAATCTGCCGTGACCCTGGGGCCGGCTCCTGGTCCTGTGCTGCGCTGCACCCTGGCTCCCGGGCAGCCTGGCCCGTCCCCAGAAGGAAGCCCACCTTTGGGCCCTGGAGTGGGCCACAGGGAGCGAGGGCTCCTCAGAGCCACAGCCACGTGTCAGGAGCCTCAGCGCCGACTGGCCTGTCGCAACAGCCCGGTGCAGCCCGAGGGAGCACCAGACGTGAAGGGGGCCGCAGCCCGTCCCCTGTCTGGGCCACACAGAGGCTGGGCCAGGAGCCGAGGTCCGTGTGGCCCTGCGCTGCTTGCCCTGGCACAGGGAGGGGGTGGGCCTCTGCGGCCTGCCTGTCCCCTCAGGCTCCTGTGTGGTGCCAGGCCTGTGCCCATCCGGTGGGCTGGGGCAGGACGCCCCGGTGCAGAGCCCTGCCCCAGCCCTCCGCCCACCCCCGGGCCATCTCCTTCCAGCTGGTGACAAGCAGCCTATGATCCTGAAATGGCGCATCCTGTCGGCCACCAACGACCTGGACCGGGTGTCGGCCGTGGCACTGCCTAAGCTGCCCATCTCGCTCACCAACACCGACCTCAAGGTGGCCAGCGACACCCAGTTCTACCCCGGCCTCGGTAGGGCTGGGGGACCTGGCTTGGTTCCCAGGAGGCGGGCAGGCTCAGGGCCCGAGGGCCTGGCGGCCATGCACCGCACGTGAGGAGCCGCTGTGGTCGGGGGGCGGTCCCCACCCCACTTCCGGCCACGGTGCTTGTCCCGGGTCCCTCGGGCTTGCTGCAGCGGGCTGTGTCACAGAGATGTCTCCAGTCTCTGCCATCCAGAGTTCTGGGCCCCTTGTGGTTGGGCAGAGCATCGGCAGTAGTTCCTGGGACAGGCGGCTGTGCCCGCCCTAAGGCCCTCGGTAAGGTCCCCGGGCGCCCTGCCCTCACTCGACCCCCAGGTGCAGACTGTCCTGGGGTGGCCGAGACGCAGAGGCAGGGGGGCCGCTGTGGGACGCTGGGCGCCCGGGGCAGTGGCCGTCCCGCCTGCCTCACCCTGCGCCATCCCTAGGGCTGGCCTTGGCTTTCCACGATGGCAGCGTCCACATAGTCCACCGGCTGTCCCTGCAGACCATGGCCATCTTCCACAGCTCTGTGGCCTCACGGCCCGTGGACGAGCCGGCTGTCAAGCGCCCTCGGACCGCAGGCCCGGCCGTCCACTTCAAGGCCATGCAGCTGTCCTGGGCCTCTCTGGCCCTCGTGGGCATCGACAACCACGGGAAGGTGGGTGTGGCTGTGGTCTCTGGATGGGACGGGCGTGGTCCTCGCACGGAGTCTGCCCTCCAGGCCCGCCCGCCCTCACCCTGGGCCACAGCGCTCCGAGACTCCAGAGCGATGGCACTTGTGGTCTGCCGACGTGAGGGTCCAGCTGGGCAGTCAGGGTGCACCACTGCCTGCCCTCCTGAGCGCTCCTGGGCATCGAGCTTCGCCCTCACACCCTCAGAGAGGCTGCCGGGCACCTGCGCGCACGGCTGCGTCCACTCTCCCCAGGCACCCAGCTGCCTGGGTGCTCCGGGACTCCACGCCCCAGCCCCCATAGCCTCACTGCCTGCCCCGCCCGCCCGTCCGCCTGCAGCTGAGCATGCTCCGCATCTCGCCCTCCATGGGCCACCCACTGGATGTGCACTTGGCCCTGCGGCACCTGCTCTTCCTGCTGGAGTACTGCATGGTGACCGGCTACGACTGGTGGGACATCCTGCTGCATGTGCAGCCCGGCATGGTGCAGAGCCTGGTGGAGAGGCTGCACGAGGAGTACACGCGCCAGAACGCCGCCCTGCAGCAGGTGGGCTTCCCAGTCCCGCCTGTTAGTTTTCAGCCTCCTATGCAGCTAACCGGCTGTGCCGTCAGGGCCCAGCACCCTGCCTGCCCACTAGCCCTGGGGCGTTGGGCATGGTGGCCTGGTGAGATGGGTGCTAAGGGCGTCAGCAGTGGCACAGGGGTGGTGTGGCTGGGCGCTGGGCCTCACGTTACCACCTGCGTGGTTCTCCTCCTGGACGTGGTGGCTTCAAGTGCATGCCAGGTGTGAGCGTGTGTGCCCAGAGTCCCTGGAGAAGGGAGGACAGCGTGGTACACCCCGGGGTGAGCTCTCACTTCCCCCGTCTCCTGGGTGAGTGCACTAGTTCCGTAGCAAAACTAGAACAAGAGCAGTGGTGTCGTCTAGGCCGCGGTAGCCACGAGAAAGCGGAAAGCAGAGTCCCGTCACGGCCACAGCCGGGCACACGGGCCCGTGGTCACGGGGCCTGGCCCTCAGCCCGGGGTGGAGCTGGCCCCCGTGCTGGTGACGATGGCCCTGGGCACATGCGGTCCTGGCGACACAGCAGACCCGCGTGGATGAAGCACCTCGCACGTCGCCTCGGGGTGCCCCTGCCAGCACCGCCAGGCAGTGGGCCGTCCTCGGGTGTGGCTGCCCGGCGCGGAGCACCCGGGGCTCGC
>NW_006209805.1:451300-454096 GCF_000334495.1 Tupaia belangeri chinensis | reverse complement strand
GCCCCCCCCCCCATCCCCCCTTGGAGGTTGTCCGTCCTCGGGTGTGCCTGCCAGTCGAGCAGCACTCGGGTTCTGCCTGAGGGTGTTGGGGTCGCCCTGTTGTGACGGCTAGACTTGAGTGTTGAGACCCCCACCCGGGTCCCACGAGGCAGGCCCCCTCTTTGTCCCCTCTTGCCGTGAGGACGGGTGGCATGGAGCGGTCCGGCAGCTTCCCCCTGCGTGCCCAGGGACGTCGAGGCCGGATCGCGGACTCCACCAGCCCTGGGTGTTGGCGAGTGCCCGTCGGGGCTGCAGCCCCGTCCCTGCAGGGATGGCCCATGTGCCCACCGCCCGCCCATAGGTCCTGTCCACCCGGATCCTGGCCATGAAGGCCTCGCTGTGCAAGCTGTCGCCCTGCACCGTGGTACGCGTGTGCGACTACCACACCAAGCTCTTCCTCACCGCCGTCAGCTCCACCCTCAAGTCCCTGCTGCGACCACACTTTCTCAACACGCCTGACAAGAGCCCCGGCGACCGGCTCACCGAGATCTGTGCCAAGGTCACTGACGTCGGTGGGTGCACAGGGCCGCGAGCGCAGCCCGGCTCGGGTAGGGGCGGGGCTCACACCACACCAAGGAGAGCCGCCGCCGGCTTCTCCCTCCCAACGTGGGGCTTCACGTAGGTTTCAGGCACGGGCATGCCCTGGGTAGGAAGCCATGACCTGGAAGCCACTGCAGGGGTGGCAAAGGCCACTGAGCAGATGTGGGTGGCTGTGCGGACAGAGTTGCCAGGCAGCTGGTCCCCTGGGGCCCTCTCACCCCTAGAGGCCGGCCAGGCCAGCTGGCCGCACACACCCAGCCCCGTGCCTGTCTCTCCTGTGTACGTGCGCACCCACTCCCACCCCCATGCACACATCTACCCAGACACTGGGCCTTCCATGACACCGATGGGACGCTGCTGCTGAGGAACTTGCCGGTCCTTCCTGGCGGGGCCTCGGGCACGGCTGCCCACAGCGTGGTGGTTCTGCAGAACCCCGTCCTCCGCACCCACAGCCGGTTCCTGATAGCTGTCTCTAAGTAGCTGCGAGGACCGTCCTGAGTTCTGTTCCTTGGGCCGGGCGTGGGTGGTGGTTACAGCTGAACGAGGTGGGCACTGCCCACCGCTGCCCCAGGGCAGGCGTTTGCAGAGGTCTGGGTCTGGGGACAGCAGAGGCTGAGGGGACAGGTGCCTGGCACAGTGGGCCTGGGGTGGGCAGCGGTGGACACTTCAGGTGGCCCAGAGGCACCGACTGCCCGCGGCTCCTGGGTGGACACTCCATGGAGTATGGGCTGGAGGACCACACAGCCGGGTCTGTGCCTGTGTCCATGTAACCCCTGACCTGCCCCCGACCTGGACTCCGTGCAGACATCGACAAGGTCATGATCAACCTCAAAACAGAGGAGTTCGTCCTGGACATGAACACGCTGCAGGCCCTGCAGCAGCTCCTGCAGTGGGTGGGCGACTTCGTGCTCTACCTACTGGCCAGCCTGCCCAACCAGGTGTGCGCCTGCCGCAGAGCCCCGCCCCTTCCTCCCTCCGCGAAGCCCCGCCCTCCTATCCCAGAGCCCCGCCCCGCCCTCTGCGGAGCCCCGCCCTCCTCATGGCCCGGCCCCGCCCTCAGGACAGCATGCAGGGGAGTCCTGAGCCCTGGGCAGCGTCCCTGGCCCTGCCCTCTGGATAGGCGCTGCACACCAAAGAGCCCCAAGCCCCTGGCCACCTGGAGCCCACAGCCACCTGCGCTGCTTTCTAACCCCCTCTCCCCGGCAGGGCGCCCCGCTGCGACCCGGCCACAGCTTCCTGCGGGACGGCGCCTCCCTGGGCATGCTGCGGGAGCTCATGGTCGTCACCCGCATCTGGGGCCTGCTGAAGCCCAGCTGCTTGCCCGTGTACGCGGCCACCTCGGACACCCAGGACAGCATGTCGCTGCTCTTCCGCCTGCTCACCAAGCTCTGGATCTGCTGTGAGCCGCCCCGCCTCCCCACAGCAGCCCCGCTCGGTCCCACCCCAGGTCTGGGCAGTATCTGCGTTCTGGCCGGCTTGGCATCCTTGCCCTGCCGCCCGGCGCTCGCTGAAGGGGCCGACATGAGCGAGCGGGGCTTGTGCGCGGCAGGTCTATGAGGCCAGGGAGGGGGAGGTCACTCCGGATTCCCAGCTGGGCAGGGGAGAGCGGCGGCCTGGCGCTCCTGGGCCGCGAGCGGCTGAGCAGCACGACCCTCCGCAGGCCGCGACGACGGCCCCACCAGCGAGCCGGACGAGGCGCTGGTGGACGAGTGCTGCCTGCTGCCCAGCCAACTGCTCGTGCCCACGCTGGACTGGCTGCCCGCCAGCGACGGCTTGGTCAGCCGCCTGCAGCCCAAGCAGCCCCTGCGCCTGTGCTTCGGCAGGGCGCCCCCCCTGCAGCTCGACGGCCTGGCCCGGTGCGTGCCCCCGCCTGCCGCTCCCGTGGGGTGCTTCCACCTGACCCCTCCTTCCTGCTGCTCCTCCCGGGACGTTCCCCGACACCCCCGTTCTCCCAGGGTGTCCCTCCAACACCCCCTCCCCACCGCTCCTCCTGGGACATTCCCTGACACCCCCGTTCTCCCAGGGTGTCCCCCCAACACCCCCTTCCCACCGCTCCTCCTGGGACGTTCCCCGACACCCCCGTTCTCCCAGGGTGTCCCCCCCAACACCCCCTCCCCACCGCTCCTCCCGGGACGTTCCCTGACACCCCCGTTCTCCCAGGGTGTCCCCCCAACACCTCCTCCCCACCGCTCCTCCTGGGACATTCCCCGACACACA
>NW_006209805.1:449056-451188 GCF_000334495.1 Tupaia belangeri chinensis | reverse complement strand
CCCCCCCAACCCCCCCTCCCCACTGCTCCTCCTGGGACGTTCCCCGACACCCCCGTTCTCCCAGGGTGTCCCCCCCAACACCCCCTCCCCACCGCTCCTCCCGGGACGTTCCCTGACACCCCCGTTCTCCCAGGGTGTCCCCCCAACACCCCCTCCCCACTGCTCCTCCCGGGTGCTCTCTACTGATACAGTTCTCAGGCAGGAGGTTCTGAGCACATGGCTTAAGGCCCAGGTCTGGGTCCGGACAACGTGAGCCTGCTGACGAATGTGATAGGGTGGGCTTTGTCTCTTTTTTTTTTCTAGAGAGACATTTAAAAGGCAAAAAATATATATATTTATTTAATTCTGTTTGTTACTATTATTTTTGATCTGACCTGATAGAAACGGGAGAGAGAGGAAGGGAAAGTGAGAAAGCAAGCCGCTGGCCACATGGGAATCCAGCGCCCCAAGCACCACACCGCCAGCCGGTCCCCCCCTTTGTTTTTGATTTTTGCTATAGAGCACATGCGCTCACCAGAGACACAGAGACAGAGAGACAGAAAGCGAGAAATCACCCGCGCCGGGGGCGGGGACACACGGCGGCTCTTTCTGCATTCGCTTCTCGGCACCTTGAGCTGGTATGCCCGGCACGAGTTCTAAGCCAGAGTCCAGACTCAGGCCACAGGCCACCACATGGGAGCCCATCTGCTGTCACCCTGATTTACTGGTGAGGAGACAGCCTCAGGAAGGTGCGGCTACATGTCCAGGTCACACGGCAGGAAGTGGCTGGAGGTACAGTGCCACGCGCTCCGCCCCTCGGCCTTGCCTCTCCTGCCAGGGTGGGCGCTGGTGTGGGCCTCGGAGACCCCATGGTCAGGCTGCGTGCAGGTGTCCGGCTTGGCGTTGGGAAGCGTCAGACGTGCTTGGTGACAGTGACCAACTGGCCACCCGGCTCTGGCACCTCCCAGCCCAATCATGCCTGTTGGTGGGGCCGACACACACACGTACACACGCTGCACACTGCAGACCCCGTCCTGGTCGGCACGCGTGCGGCCCCAGCCCCGCGGGTACGGGCGTGCCCCCTCCCAGCAGAGCTGCTGTCTCAGGGCCCAGGGCCTCGGGCCCACCGCGGGGAGCCCCAGGGCCGAGGTGCATGTCTGCCGTGTGCACCTTCCTTAAAAGTCGGCCCTGTGGGCGGCAGGGGTGTGGTGGTCGGGACGCTGGACTCCCACATGGCCAGGTGCGGTTTGAGTCCTGGGCCTGGTGGCTTGCTTTCTCACTTTCCTTTTCTCGCTCTCCATGTCTCTCTCTGATCAAAATTAAATACCAATAAATAAATATTTTAAAAGGCAGGCCAGGCCCCTCCCAGCCCGGACGGCCGCTAGATAGCTGTGCTGCTTCACAGAGAGCCGCTGCCTTCTGAGAGTCCAGGGGAGAGCAGGGGGGCTTTTCCCCTTTTTAACAACTGAGTGGGAGCGGGGACGGGAGCACACTGCAGGGTCCCCGCTCCAGAGTGCCGCCGCCGCGACCATCCCGCCACCACCCCGCTCTCAGGTCCTGGGCGCCCGCACTGACAGGCTGCCCCAAGTCTCTGGCTGTGCAGCTGAGTCTGCCCAGGAAGAGCCCAGCTGGGCGGCCGTGAACCCCCATCCTCGGAGTGTTCCCATCGACCCCACTGTCCACATTCAAGTGTTTGGCGTCCAGATGCAGGGGGCCAGGGTCCCCTGGGGGACACAGCTGCCCAGCTGCTCTGACGCCAGCCTCTGTCCCCAGGACACCAGGCCAGCCCAAGATCGACCACCTGCGCAGGCTGCACCTGGGGGCCCACCCCACAGAGGAGTGCAAGTCCTGCACCAGGTAATCCGCCACCCCTGGCCCACGGGTCCCCATCAGGGTGCTGGCACGGGTGGCCACGGAGCCACGTGCGGACGCAGAGTTGCACCCCAGCGGGGTGCCAGCGCCCTCAGCCCAAAGGCTGCAGCCGTGGCTGTGTCCAGTTTCCCTCCAGGGTCCAGGCCCAGCTGGTGCACAGGACCCGGTGCCCTGGTCTGGAGGGGGTGGAGGGGCTCGTGCAGGGGCTGATGGCACGCAGGGGGCATGTCCTGGGGGGTGGTGTTCTGGGGAGAGTGGTGGGGGTGTGGAGAGCAGCGGCC
>NW_006209805.1:444726-448530 GCF_000334495.1 Tupaia belangeri chinensis | reverse complement strand
GCCAGCCCTGACCCCGCCCCCTGCCAGGACTGACCCCGCCCCTGGCCAGCCCTGACTGCCCGCCAGCCCCGCCCCTGGCCACCCATGACCCTGTTCCCCGGGGCCACCTGATAGACGTCATCACGTGTCACCAGACCCGTCCTCGCAGCTGCTCTAGTGCCCGGGCAGACCATAGTCGGAGCCTCTATGGGTGGGCTCTGAGACGCCGTGGGTGGCACCTGGTGAGGGCCCCCGGCAAGCCTGGGCTCTCCGTTGCGGGGCCTGTCCATGCACTGCCCTCCAGAACCCCAGTCCTCAGGGCTGACCAGCTCTGGCTGAGGTGGCCCGGGGGTCCTCGGTCTGCAGCGTCCCAGGCTGTACCATCAGCGTCCTGGGGCACACTGCCGGCCACCATCTCGGGCTCCTGCCTTGCTCCCCACGGGGGAAGGTGGTTGTCACCCAACACCACTGTCCCCACCCTCAGGAACGCCACGGCCCCTGGGAGCACAGGGGACGTCCCACTGTGCCCCAGCCTTGCATTCACCCCACCCTGTCCGCCAGCACCGAGATCTTGGTCAGCTGGGGTCCCCTGTGCACCAGGCCCAGGGTGCCCACAGGGAGCTCAGGGGACATGGGTGCCTGGCCGGCCTGCGCTCAGGTCTGGCATCTCCCGGCTCTGAGCCTCCAGCCCTTCCCTGGCACAGCCCAGCAGTCAGCCCTGTGGGACCTGGGACCCGGTCCGGTCCTCGCGCCCAGGGGCCCACCTGTCACCAAGCGCTTGCTATGCCAGCGCCCCGCCCCCGCCAGCAGGGCTGCGAGTGTGGCCCTTACTGGAGGGGCCTGTTTAAAGCTGCCTGCCAAGGCCTTGGGTTCCTGTCAGCAGGGAGGTGGCCTGGGCAGGGTCGGCCCGGCTGGGTGCCGGCCAGTGGTTGGCTCTGAAGGGACGCTGCGTCTGGACCGCCCGCAGCCGAGCTCAGGGCCTGGGTGAGGGTGTGGTTTGGGGGCTTCAGGGTTTGCACTGTGACCCTGGGAGGCTGAGGGTGCAGGCTGGCCCTTGAGGACCAGGACGCCCTGCCCCGCAGGTCACACAGAAGGCTCCAGGCTGGAGACCCCCGAGTACATCCGGGGTGCCCTCTGCCCATGGAAAGAAAGTGGTGTTAAACTTATAAACATGCATCTTTTTAAAATGATAGACTTTCCTTTCTGGTCCTCGCAAGTTTACTCCCTCTTGTGATCTTCCAAAACCATGTAATTGTTTACTGTTCCGTTTCCTGTAAGGCATGTGCACTCACCAGAGCGAGCAAGCGCCAGGTCCAGGCCTGGAGCCGGGGCTGCCCATGTCTGTGCAGCTTAGCCACTGTGCCACCTGCCACCCTTATACTCATGCCTTTTAAAGACAGCCCGCCTTTCGGCCGGCCGGAAGCCCCGCCCCACGCTAACCGCGCACCTGCTCCTGCTCACCACGCTGGCCTTCCGTCAGCTCCGGGTCCCGTTCCTCCTGGTGGCTTTGCAACTTGGCACCTGCTGGAGTGGGCTCTGCAGCCCCTCCCCTGGGGCTACGTGGTGGGTGACCTTGGCCCCTGGGCCCCTCTGCAAGGGCGAGGCCTGAGCCACGTCGCGGGGACCCGAGGGACCCGAGCACGTGAGGTGGTGCGAGTGGGCACTCACCATAGCCCTGCTGCCCCACCTGGACTGACCAGAGTGGCCCTGGTGTGTTGGCCCCGGGGACCTGGGGTTATGCAGCAGCCTGGGTCACATGCCTGCAGGGCTGCAAAGCCAGCTACAGGGCGCAGGGGAGGAGCTCCTGGAGGGTGTGGGACTCACCTGGGGTGGGTTTGCACACCTCCAGGGGCTGGGGACACCTGGGCCCTGGGCAAGGCCAGGACAGCCACAGCTGCCCAGACGGGGACTCGTGTCTGACTGAGGCTGGTGCATGTGGCTTGTGCAGAGCTGCGCCCGTGTGCTCCCCTCCCACGGCCACAGGACGGACAGCTGGCGGGTGTTCCCGGGGCTGACCCGCCCCTTGGGGACGGAGCCAGAAGCAGGGCTCAGGCCGCCCAGCTATGCCCCCAACCTTTGCCTGCCTGTGGGTGAGTGGAGTGGGGTCACGGTGGGAGACACGGGCGGGGCCGGCCCACGCCCCACACTGCCCATTCCTGCCCTGGGGGCTGGCAGCCCCTCCCACACATTGCCGACCTGGCACCGAGAGCCGGTCAGGAAAGGGCTGGAAGCAGGACAAGGGCTCCCTGGCATGTCCCAGCTGGGGTTTTCTTTTTCTTTTTTCTTTTTTTTGGAGAGGTTTTTGCTACAGGGAGTGTGCACTCACCAGAAAGACAGACAGACAGAAAGCAAGTAATCAAAATCACCCCCCGGGGGGATAGCCACACCTCAGTCCCTTCTCTCGGGATCTTGGGCAGGCATGCACACGCGCCCTGTGTGAGTTTAAGCCACCGAGTCCGGGACTCAAACCAGGGTTGGCCACATGGGAGTCCAGCGACATAACCATTACGGCAACGGCTCAAGTGCTGGTCCCCCGAGCTGGGGTTTTCAGGCAAGCCTGGCTGCATCAGGACCCCTGCCTGAGCCCCTGAGCCCCCATAGCCGGGGCCACAGGTGCAGCTGCCCCACCTTGCCCAGCTCTTTGGGGGATGTTCTGTTTTAGTTTGCTATGGGACATGTGTGCTCACGGAGAGAGAGATCCCCGGGCGTGGCCACGCAGTCCCTTCTCCGCTCTCCTGGGATTCACCACACACATGTGCTCGGTGTCCTCAAGCCATCTGGTCTGGGACTTGAACCGCGCAGTTGGCCACCTTCGCCACGCCCCTGGCTGACCCTGCCATTCCACTCCGTGAGCTTGTTTCTCCCAAGACAGGCAGTGGCCTTGGCCAGCCTGGAGCAGGGGCACGTGCCAGCCCGGTGTATCTGCCTGCCGGAGTGCACTGACAGAGGCCTCCCACGGGACCGACGGGCGGACCCAGGGCCAGCCCGCACCCTGGCTAGGGCGGCCGAGTCCTAACCACGCTGGCCTCTGCGTGCCCCAACTCCCGAGAGGAGAAACAGACGGCGTGGGCGAGCCAGGCCCTTGGGGTGAGGCAAGTGAATGGAGGAAGGCAGCCGGACCTCCTCCCCGCAGACCCTCCTGCTCTCTTCTGTTGGGGAGACCCACAGGCCCCCATCAGGCCCTGCTCTGACCCTCCAGGCTGCAGTCCCCGGTCCCCCAGCACCATGGCCGTCCAGGTCTACGTGGCTCGCCATGCTGCCAGAAAGCCGCAGCCCCCCAGGGACACCTGACTCCGGGGTCCTGGATAGCACCCGAGCTGGCCTGTCCTCTGTCTGGGTGTCTGTCTGTCACCCAGAATCCCCGCTTGCCTACGGAATCTGGGAACCCTGCCCGCCCCGCACTGGAGCACCTTGGGCGTCACCACTCAGGAAATGCCTGAGGATGAATCGCGCTGAGGGCTTTTCCAGCCCAGTTCCCAGAGGCCCTCGGAGCAGGGCGGCGTCCCCCTGGCCCCAGGGCAGGCTGGAGGCCCTAGCAGGTGCTGGTGTCGCCTCTGGTCTTTGTCGGCGCGGGGAGACCACGAACTCCATCTGGCCCAGCCGGGACAACGGGCACCTGTCACCCCTGCCCCGTCATTGCCTTTAAGGTAACCTGGGGTCCAGGGGTCGGTGTAGCCCAGACACCCGAAAGTGTGGCTCCCCTGAAGCCCCTGGCAGCACCCGGGTCACCAGCGTGGCCCTGGAGTCTAATCTGGCTTTGTCTTGGAGCTCGCGTGCGGCCTGGGGGGATCGCGTGGCCGCTCCGCCCTCGGTTTCCCCCGCGGG
>NW_006209805.1:444168-444589 GCF_000334495.1 Tupaia belangeri chinensis | reverse complement strand
CCCCGCCGCCCCCGGTCCCCCCGCCCCCCCCCCGGCGGAGCCGCTGGTGCGCTTCAGTGCGCGGACCGCGCCTCCCCGGCCGGCTCGCCTCCGCCGTGTTCGAGACTGACCGACTGCAAGGTGGAATCACTTTATTGCAAGCCCCCCGGCCCAAAGCGTGGCGGCCGACCAGGTGGTCCTCAGTTCCCCACGACGTCGGCCAGGGTGCTTTGGATCCAATCCACGTAGCTCGCCACGCGCGTGTAGATCCCGGGCTTCTTGCGGTTGCCGCAGACACGCGAGCCCGAGGTGACCACGCCCTCGATCACGCCCCCGCACACCAGCGGGCCACCGGAGTCACCCTGCGGGGCGGGCAGTGAGCACCCACGGCCTCCACCGCGCCCCGCACTGCGCGGCTCCCGGGAACACTGCTGGGCCCGGG
>NW_006209805.1:441348-443416 GCF_000334495.1 Tupaia belangeri chinensis | reverse complement strand
GCCCGCCGCCCGCCACTCACGCGTCCTCCAGGCAGTGCGCGGCGCTCAGCACCCACTGCTCCGTCACCAGGGCGCCGCCGCACACGTGCGTGCCGTTCACCTGGACCGACGCCATGTAGGGGCGCGCGTGGGCGCCGGCCTCGCGGCCACCCAGGATCCGACCACGGGGCTGCGCCGCTGTAGGGGAGCAGCCGGGGTGAGGACCGCGGGGTCTGCAGCGCCCAAGGGCCCCTCCACCCTGCTCAGGCCGGAAGTCCCCGCTGGCCTCCTCTAGGGCAGACAACAGGGAGTGGTGGGGCCTGCGGCACAGCCTGCTGACGAGGGAAACGGGAAACGGGGCTGACCAAAGCCAGCGCACCGCGCGGCCCAGCGGCTGCCGCAGACATGGTTGGGGTCCCACTACACCAGCTCGCCGGGCCGGCCATTTCTACAGTCCCTTGGTGTAACAGCTCGCCCTGGGTGGGGCCTCTACCCTGTCTGTCCTGGCTCCCCAGGCTCATGCCCACTCACCGCACAGGGCCGCTCCTAAGAGGGCCAGAGCTGCCGAGCCCAGGGCACCATGCATGGTGCTCGCGTGGTGGCCGCCACTCTGCCCCGGGCTGGCGCCGGGTGCTCTTATAGGGCAGGAGGGGGGTGGGGGTGGGGGCCCCAAACCCCATGTGCCCTTGGGCAGTGGCCCAGTTAGCCCTGGAGCCGGGGACTACTGGGGTCCTCATGCTGGGAGGCGCGGCCTTCAGGAAGGACCTGCCCACCCAGCCCGATACAGTCCCTGAGACCCCAATGTCCTCCCACCTCAAGTTTCACAATCTCAGCTGGAGGCCCAGTTTGTAAACAACCCACTTCCTCACTCAGCTCCCAGCCCCCTCCTTTTCTTCCTCCTCCAACTTGGAGAGGTCAGGTGGGGGTGGGGGGTTACATGACACCCTTGTCCCATCCCTGTGGCCTGGGGCCTGGCAGCCTACACCATGGACAATGAAGGGGGGGCAGGAAGTGGAAGCACATCGCAGCACACCACGTGTCAGGGCAGCTGGAAGACCACTGGACACAAAAGAGAAAAAACAGGGCAAACAGGGCGAGCCTTCAACAGGGGTGCTACAAGGGAAGCTTGGGAGATGGCCTTCAGGAGTGGCTTGATCCAGGCACCTGAAAGCATCAGCCATCAGCCTCTGCTTTCTCCTTTCCTCCTCGGTGGTTTCTCTCCTCTTCAGGCTCCCTATTGAGACCCAGATGTGTCCCAGTGGCTCAGCGGGCCCCTCTTAAAATTGTCTGTCATTCCAGCCAAAATCTCAGGGCTACCTCTGATTGGCCAGGCCTTGGTCACGTGCTCCCTTGGAAACCACTCTCTGTGGAGAGGTCCCGATTAGTAGAATCTGGGTCATGTGACCTCCACAAGGTGAGGAAAGGACTCAGTGTCTCACATGTTCAGGGAGGTGGGTGCTGGGACCAGAGGGACGGTGGTTGAGTGAACAGGGCCTCGGAGGACGGAGCATGGGGCTTTGTATGTCCACTGGGCATTCCTCGCCCCCGTGGAAAGTTTAATACCGACAGAGAATAGGCTGGGTCCTAATTAACCTTAGAGACGTGGGAACAGAGCCCAGGAGTCCTAATTAACCTTAGAGACGTGGGAACTTCTCATAGGCTGGGTCCTTATTAACCTTAGAGATGAGGGGACAGAGCCTAGGGGTCCATATTAACCTTAGAGACGAGGGGACAGAGCCTGGGTCCTTATTAACCTCAGAGATGAGGGGACAGAGCCTAGGGGTCCTTATTAACCTTAGAGATGAGGGGACACAGCCTGGGTCCTTATTAACCTCAGAGACGAGGAGACACAGCCCGGGGGTCCTTATTAACCTTAGAGATGAGGGGACACAGCCCGGGGGTCCTTATTAACCTTAGAGATGAGGGGACAGAGCCTGGGTCCTTATTAACCTTAGAGATGAGGGGACAGAGCCGGGGGGGGGTCCTTATTAACCTTTAGAGACGAGGGGACACACCCGGGGGGGGGTCCTTATTAACCTTAGAGACGAGGGGACAGAGCCCGGGGGGCCTTACTAACCTTAGAGACTAG
>NW_006209805.1:438782-441195 GCF_000334495.1 Tupaia belangeri chinensis | reverse complement strand
GTCCTTTTTAACCCTAGAGATGAGGGGACGGAGCCGGGGGGGGGGTCCTTATTAACCTTAGAGACGAGGGGACAGAGCCCGGGGGTCCTTACTAACCTTAGAGACTAGGAGACACAGCCCGGGGGGTCCTTATTAACCTTAGAGATGAGGGGACACAGCCTGGGTCCTTATTAACCTCAGAGATGAGGGGACAGAGCCTGGGGGTCTTTATTAACCTCAGAGACGAGGGGAAAAAACCCCGGGGGTCTTGATTAACCTTAGAGATGAGGGGACAGAGCCTGAGTCCTTGTTAACCTTAGAGACGAGGGGACACAGCCCAGCCCGGGGGTCCTTATTAACCTTAGAGATGAGGGGACACAGCCTGGGGGTCCTTATTAACCTTAGAGACGAGGAGACAGAGCCTGGGGTTCCTTATTAACCTTAGAGAGGAGGGGACAGAGCCTGAGTCCTTGTTAACCTTAGAGACGAGGGGACTGACCCCGGCCTTTAGTAACCTTAGAGACAGGGAACAGAGCCTGGGCCCTATTAACCTTTGCTAAGAAGGAACTGACCCCGGCCTTTAGTAACCTTAGAGAAGAGGAAACCGAGCCCGGGTCCTTATTAACGTTAGAGACGGAGCCAAAGGCTGTTAGGTTACCCGGATTGTGTAAGATGGCTCAGAATTGCAGCACATTCTGGAAGGAGCCCAGGGCTAGCAGGAAGAGGCAGTTGAATACACAGCCCTGGACTCCCCCAGATGCTGTGGAGACATGCACAGGTGTGGGGGGACCTGGAGTGGCAGTGTCAGGGCCGGGTCACCTCTCTCAGGAGCTGGCCTTTGGGGAGCACAGTCTGGGGCAGGAAGGGGTGGTCCGGCAGGGCCCCACCGTAACGGCGAGTCCAGGGCAGGCTCTGGGGCAAGCAGCAAAGTGTCGGAGACGTGTCCCCCGAGCCTGCGGCGGTGATGGGGCTGCCTCACTTGGCCGGACCCCCATCTGACCCCCGACCCCACGCTGTGGGACAGGGACCACAGTGAGTCCTGGTACCCGGCCCCGATCGGCCCTCATGGGACGCTGAGGCACCAAAGCCCGAGCTCGGGCTTGAACCCAGGTGGGGGCACCCCACACCCAGGCTCCTGCCAGGGCTACATGCCTCTCTGCCTCTCTCTCCTTTTTTTTTTTTGGAGAGGTTTTCGCTGTAGGGCACGTGCGCTCGCCAGACAGACAGAGAGAGACAGAGAGACAGAAAGCGAGAAATCACCCCTAGGGGGGATGGTCATGCCGCAATCCCTTCTCCTCCATTCTCCTCTCAGGATCTTGGGCACGCACGCACACGCGCCCAGTGTGAGTTTAAGCCACCGGGTCCGGGACATGAACTGCAGTTGACTACGTGGGAGTCCAGTGACATAGCCATTACGCTAAGTGCTGGTCCCCCAAAGTGGGTTTTAAAGCAGGCGAGTCAGTTTGACTCGTTTTTTTTTTTTTTTTTTTTTTCTCTCTTTGGGTTTTTGCCATAGGGCGAGGGTACTCGAGAGAGAGAGAGAGAGACAGAGATAGAGAGGTGGAAAGTGAGAACACAAGCCTGGGGGCTGGCCACACCACGGCCCCCCCCATTCCCCTGCGATCTGGGGCACTCACATCCTGTGTGTTTCCCCAGTTGTCAGGTCCAGGACTTGAACTGTGGCCATCCGTGTGGGAGCCCAGTGCCCTGAGCCCATGCCAACTGCTGTCCCTGGACCGGTCTCCGTCCCTAGAGCCCACCTAAGGGCTGACTTCAAAGAACTCCCCAGATGCGCAGCATGTTCTTGGGTGACGCCCTGGCACCCGCCGGCTGGTGGTCAGGGCACTGGATTCCTGCAAGCCGGCACAGCGCAAACCCTGGACCTAACCAGCTTGCTTTCCCTCTCTCTCTGGTCAAATTTAAAACGAGAAAGAATAACAACAATGGGATAAAATAAGTAATTCTTTTTTTTTTTAAAAAAAAGAGTTTATTCATCTTCCACCGTATGAGAGGCGTCCCAGCAGGCCCGCGGGCTGGGCACGCCGCCACACTCCGCCGGTGGGAGCCTTCCCCAGGGGAGGCTCTGCAAAGCCGGAGTTACTGGACAGGGCGGCCCCTCCTAGCGGGCCCTGCCAGCCGGGTCCCTGGGGTGCGGCGGATGATGGATTCGATCCAGTTCGCGAACTGCGCCACCGGCGCAAAAGCGTCTGGGTAGACCCCGGAGCCGCAGCTTCCCCGGATGAAGGAGTCGAACCCCTGGACCAGCCCGTTGCAGACCAGGGGGCCCCCGGAGTCGCCCTGCGGAGGCACACAGGTCAGGCGGCCCTCGAGCCTCCCGCCCCGCGCCGCCCGCTGGGGGCCCCGCCAGGAGCGGGGCGCGGGGCGGCACGTACGAAGCAGATGCCCGCGCGCCGGCGCCGCCCGCACGTGCACA
>NW_006209805.1:438155-438408 GCF_000334495.1 Tupaia belangeri chinensis | reverse complement strand
GGCTCCCCCTCTGACAGGGCGGAGGCCCGGGAAGGGCTGCCTGGCCTGTCCTGGGCTGCACCTGGAGGATCACAATGTCGTTCGCCAAGCTCGTGGGGTCAAAGCCGTTTTCGAAGATGCGCCGGACCCCGAAGGTCTGCCGAGTGTTCTCCCGCTGCCGTAGGTCGTGTGCGCCCAGCACCACCTGCACGGACTGGAAGTTTCTGCGGGGGACAGGGCAGGGGTGCGGCGGGGGAGGCGGGGCGGCGCCTGC
>NW_006209805.1:436441-438100 GCF_000334495.1 Tupaia belangeri chinensis | reverse complement strand
GGAGGCCAGGCCTGCCCCGCTCTGGCTCCCACCAGCTGCTCTGCTGCGGACAAGGACGCGCGGGCAGGGGGAAGGAGCCGGGCCACTCACAGGCCGTTCACGCAGTGCGCCGCCGACATGACGAAGTTGGGAGCGATCAGGGAGGCGCCGCAGAAGTGGCCCCCCCGCCGCTGCAGGGACACCATGAAGGGCCACGCATGAGGCCGGGCCTCCCGGCCACCCACGATCTCCGAGGCCAGCGCGGGTCCTGCAGACACAGTGGGGCAGTGAGTGCTGGGGCAGGCAGTGGCCTGAGGGAGCTGGCAGGGGAGAAGGGCTGCGGGTGCACCGCAGGTTCCAGCCCTCGAGCTGGCAGGGGAGAAGGGCTGCGGGTGCACGGCTGGTTCCAGCCCCTAGAGGCCCATGGCCCTGGCCCGGTGTTCAAACCCTGCTCCTGGCTCCTAGTGGAGCCCTGCCACCAGGAATCCTGGTCTCCTGGACTCGCCCTGGCTGCCCCTCCGTGTGAGGAGTGGGACCCAGGGACACTCACCCCCCAGCAGCAGGGCCAGCAGGAGGCGGGCGAGCACCCGGGAGGATGGGCAGCTGCGGGTCATGGTGTGGCCAGACTCTGGGGTCTCTGCCCAGCCCACCTGCCCCTCTTATAGCCCGGTAAGGCCGTTGCAGTTTTCCCACTTCCCCTTCCTGGGAAGGGGGCGCAGGGGAGGGGCGTGCAGCGGCAGGTGGTCAGAACGGTGCGAGGCAGACCCACCAGTCGCACTGCCCCAGGGCCCTGCCCACCCTTCCCAGGAGAGGAACCGGGCACAGCGGGAGGCCTGGGTGGACACTGGAGGCCAGCTCAGGGCGGCCCTCCAGCCTCCCTCACTGTGGAGTCACTGCTTGGCCCACCGTCCCTGGACCAGCAGAGGTTCTGGGGAGATTCCCTCACCCCGCACCCCTTTCTGCCGCTGGAGGGGTGGCAGCGGGCAACTGCCCCGGTCTCTTCCTCCTCCAGACCACCAGCCCCATCCATGTCCTCTGCAGCCTCCCCAGGATGCTCCAGCTGCAGCGACCACAGGACTGTCGCAAGTGCCAACGTCCTCCTGGCTCCGGTCAGCCTCGGAGGGGGACAGGCGGGGCCGGGTCACTTGGGGACACCAGAGCATGGGACTGTCTGGGGCCCCGATGAGGGCTGTGGGACGCAAACCCCCATGTCTGCCGAGTGGACAGCAGCCCTGTGGGGACATTGCAGGGGTCCCTGGCTCCGTTGGACACGCTGCCCGGCTTGGCTGGCTGGCAGCACTTACAGGCCCCCTGCTGGGTACCCGCCGCACACGGGGCCAGTGTGGGCAGGGCTGTGCGGAACACCCTGGCCGCAGTGTCCGCTCGGCCTGCCCCCCCCCACTGTGTGCCCCTTGACCACGGTCACTGCTTAGTCCCTGCGATTCGGTCCCATCCCCGTGGGGAGGCTGCTGGGCTTGGCGTTTCCTCCGGCCCTTTCTTACAGGAAGGCTCTGCTGTCCCTGAGGGACGGAGGGAGGGCAGGGGAGAGTGAGACTCGCCCCCAGGGACACGACCACCGGCTGCCCCTTCTGCACGCCCCTCCAGGGATTCGGACACACACACAGGCACCTGGTCATTTCTCAAGCCGCTGGGTCCAGGACCGACCGGCGCAGGCCGCCC
>NW_006209805.1:424422-431815 GCF_000334495.1 Tupaia belangeri chinensis | reverse complement strand
GACACACACACAGGCACCTGGTCACATCTCAAGCCGCTGGGTCCAGGACCGACCGGCGCAGCCGGCCCCGTGGGATCCAGCCACCTTAGGCTGAGCTGCCTGCCGTCCTGCCACGGTCCCTATAGGGCACGTGTGCTTGCCAGAGAGAGAGCGAGAAACCACCCCGGGGGACGGCCACTCCGCAGACCCTTCTTGTTCACATTTCACACCTGCAACCAGCCAGGGCCAGGACGCGGCCCGCGTGGCCCACTCCGTGGGAGCTCAGCGGCGTAATCATTATGCCATCTGCTGGACCTGGTCTGGCACTTTTTTTAAAACAGAATTATTTTTTAAATTTAACTTTTTTTATCTATTTTTTTTTTACCACAGAGGGACAGATTGTGGGGGGGGTCGGGTAAGAAAGCAAGCTACCAGGTCCGGGACTCAAACCACAGTCAGCCATGTGGGAGTCCAAGCACCCTTAACCACACCCCTGCTGGCCCCCTGGGCTGCCACTTTTTTTCTTTTCTTTTTCCTTCTTTTCTTTCTTTTTTTTTTGGGGGGGAGAAGTTTTTGCTATAGGGCACGTGCGCTCGCCAGACAGACAGAGAGAGACAGAAAGCGAGAAATCACCCCCCAAGGGGGATGGCCACCACACAATCCCTTCTCCTCCATTCTCCTCTCGGGATCTTGGGCACGCACGCACACACACCCGGCATAAGTTTAAGCCACCGGGTCTGGGACTCGAACTGTGGTCGACTACATGGGAGTCCAGCGACATAGCCATTACACTAACTGCTGGTCCTGGGCTGGCACTTTTTAAAGACAGGGTTTCTGTGTCACCACCCTCCGACCGCCATTCCTCGCAGCTGGCTCTCAGTGCAGGCCAGTGTCTGTCCCCGCCTCCCAGAGCCCCCCACCACAGCTGGGCCGGGTGGGCTGCTCATCATGTGCTCTCCCAGTGACTGCCGTGGGGACAGGCCGCGTGGGGCGTGCCGAGGGGGGACATGGAGGTGTCAGGGAGCTAGTGGGCTACAGGTAAGCCCCTTGCCCATAGTGGATCCTTATGCAGTTAGAAAATAAAGCTGATTGCCTCCCCCCGTGGGAGGCCAGGCGCCTTGAGCTGTTCCCCCCCCCACCGCTGTGCTGTTGTCTGGGGAGTTTCCTGTTTACTGTCCCGCATGGCTCATTCCCGCTGTGGACAACCGCAGCTGGCCAGAAGGCCAGCCCAGATCCCTGGACTCCCAGCTCTTAACTCTCCCTCCCAGAACCTTCGCTGCCCAAGCCATAGAAAAGGAGTTGGGGGTGTCTGTCCCAGGTGATGGGCCCCCCAGAAGGTTCTGGGCCAGTTACTGGAATCACAGGGCCCTAGCAAGCGGGCACGCACAGGCACTGTTCCCAGAATCAGCCACGCTGCCACGTGGGCTTGCCCCTGCTGCCGTGGCTTTTGCCATAGGGAGCATGCACTCATGAGAGACAGAGGGGAAGTGAGAAATCACCCCCGGGGGATGGCCACGCCACATCCCCTCTCTATTCTGCGATTCTGGGCGTGCACGCACACGTGCCTGGCGTGATTTTGAAGCTACCAGGTTCAGGACTGGGACCGCAGTCGGCCATGTGGGAGTCCAGCATCTTAACCAGCATGCCACCTGCTGTTCCTGGCGTTTTGCTTTCTAATTTTTTTGTATTTTGGCAGAGAGGACGCCCCATAATTTCCCTCCAGTCGCCCCCCCTGGCAGGGTCTGGGCACGCGGCATGTCTTCTAAGCTCCCGGCAAGCCTTGAACCCAGGCTGCTGTGCTGACCGGCCTGGGCGTTCGTGCCCTCGCTTAGATCGGTATGCGGCCACCAGGGGGCGGCAGAGCGAACAAGTGAGGGGGGAGCCCGCCCAGGACGGAGAGTCCGGGGCCGTTCCCGCCCGGGCTGCGGCCGCCCTCCCACCCCAGCCTCCCCTCGGGCCCAGCCCGCCTCATCGCCCACGCTGCCCCAGGTCCCCTTGCCCCGCCGACCCCTCCCACGACAGGCAGACCCGGCCGGCCTCAGCCCTGCTCTCCTCCCAGCCCTGGCCTGCCCCAGGGCCTGCACTCTGCTCCTCCTACTGGCAGCCCTCCTCTCCCGCATCTCCTCACACTGGCCACCTCCTCCAGAAAGCCCCCCGCCCCGGATTGGATCAGGATCCCCGCAGGCCCAGTCCTCACCACCCTGTGAGCCCAGACCCAGGAGTTGGAACCTGGGGGTGACTGCATTTTCCCCATGAGAAGCGGGAGCCCCGGTGCGGCCTTGGCGAGCCTCTGGGCCTCCCAGGCCTCTGCTCCCTCCCCACCCCCGCATCCTGAGCCCCCGCCGGTCCCCACCTCCCTAGTGGGAAGGACAGACAGGAGCCAGACGGGGTTTCAGCTTTTATTGGCACCATCCGGCAGTGCGGGGCCTGACTGGGAGGGGGGGGGTCCCGCGGCAGGGGCGGGGTCAGGCCGGGGCTCAGCAAAGGCGCTTTCCAGAAAGGCTTGCCACGGGGGTCCCAGGGCTGCTCAGGGGCTGCGGGCCGTCCGCCCGCGCAGCACCGACTGGATCCAGTCCACGTAGAGCGAGACGCGGGCGAAGAAGTCGGGGAACTGGCGCGTGGCGCACTCCCGGATCACGAAGGAGTCCACGCCCTGCAGGACGCCGTCGCACACCAAGGGGCCCCCGGAGTCACCCTGCAAGGCGACCGCTGGTCAGTCCCCAGGCGCCGTGCTGCTGAGGGTCACGCGCTTGGTCCGCGTTTAAACACGACCCAGCAGCCTCCAGCTGCGCCCCTGAGCCGGGCTCGGGGAGACCCCAGACAGGGTGGCGCAGAGAGGGCGGGGCAAGCGCCCGGAGGGAGCAGGGGCGGAGCCCTCCGGGGAGCGGGTGTGCGTATTCCAGGCGGGGCCCAGGAGCAGCGTGCGGCGCGCAGGGAGAGGGCGTTCGACCCCGGCCCAGGCGGTACGTACGAAGCAGATGCCTGCGCTGCGCCGCGGCACGAGCGTGCACACGTTGTGAGGCCGGCACAGGAAGGTGACCACTGTGACGTTGAGCTCTTGCAGCACCCGCGGCTGAGGCGCGCTGGTGCCCAGGCGGCCCCAGCCCATGGCCAGGCACTGGGTGCCCTGGGTCAGCTGCTGGTTCTGCCGCGGCAGCTGGGCCACCGCGACCTCGGGGCTCAGGGTGGCTGGGCGGTCCAGCTGGGCAGAAAGCGGAAGTGGTGAGACGCGGCCTGGCCATGCCTCCCGAGACCCCCCTTTTTGGCACCTGTGGTCCCGCTGTCTGGCCCCGCCCCTTCCCAGCCCCCTGACTGCGCCTTGACACCCGCTGTCCCCATGCCAGCCCGTCCCTTGTGACGACTGTCACTCCTGCGGCCACTGATCTCAAAGCTCTTAGTGAGCACCGACCGTGTGCCCAGTCCGTGACCAACACAGACTCTACCCTCCGGAGGGGCCCGAAGGACCATGCGAGCGTGTCGGCTTCAAAAAGTTCACAGAAAATGGGATCGAAGTAGGACTTTGTGAGCCAACCCTGTAGTCTAGTGGCTAAGGGAGCCAGCGCCCACGTGGCCAGCTACAGTTCGAATCCCAGTCCTGCAGCTCGAAAACACGCTGGACACGTGGGCGCCCGCAGCCAAGATCCCAGCGGGAGGGAGAGGTGGAGTGGAAGGGATTGCGGCGTGGGCGGTGCTGTCGCTCTCTCTGACAAGCACAGCTGCCCTCGACCAAAAAAAAAAACAAAAAAAATTTTTTTAAGCCTATTTTGGTACAGAAACAAGAGAAGAGCAGCCGAGGGCCGTGTGTTCCTAAGAGCTGTCATGTGGGCTGGGAGACCCCTGTGTGAAAAGGAGCCTGGGCAGGAAGGATCGCCAGGGCTGGAGGGGCCTGGGCGCAGGGGCAGGGTGCGAGGCAGACGGCAGGGCCGGGGACGCAGCTGTGCTGGAAAAGTCGGCTCCAGCCCACCTGCAGGAGCAGGACGTCGTTGAGAAACTCCTCGGGGTTGTAGTCGTTGCTGAAGACGCGGGTGATGCGAAACTTCTGCTGGCTGGGCTCGTCGCTCCGCAGGTCGTGCGCCCCCAGCACCACCCTCACCAGGTTGGAGGAGCTGCAGAATGGAAGCTCAACGCCGGGCTTCCGGCCACGCCCACCGGCACCTGCAAGCCTTCCCCAGCCTCGCCCACCGGTGCCCGGCCCGTCCCCAACACACCCACCAGTGTCCGGGCGCCCCTGGCCACGCCCACTCTGCCCTCCCAGCCCTCCCCGGCCACGCCCACCGACGCTCCCGGCCACGCCCACGCAGTCCTCCCAGCCTTCCCTGGCCACGCCCACTCAGTCATCCTGGCCCTCCCCAGCGATGCCCATTCGGTCCTCCCGGTCCTCCCTGGCCACGCCCAGCGGTGCCCTCGGCACTCGCTGGCCACACCCACCAATGCCTTCGGGCCCTCCCCCACAGGCCGCCCAGGAGGCCCCCAGGCCAGGCCTGTGCAGGGGTGCATTCAGCGTTGGGCCCACCCCGCCGCAGCAGCACTCACATGTCGGCCAGGCAGTGGGCCGCCGTCAGCACGAAGCTCGGATGGATCAAGGTGCCTCCGCAGAAGTGGCTGCCCGCGGCCTGCTGCAACTGCAGCGAGACCATGTAGGGCCTGGAGTGCGGCTGCGCCTCCCGACCGCCCACGATGCGCGCCGCCTGGCCTGCACCTGTACGACCCGAGTCAAGGTGCCGTCCTGAGCCTCCCTCCCTCCTGCACCGTGGAGGCCCCGTGGCCCAGTGCGGAGCTGGTGGAAAGGGGGTTCAGCCGGGAATCGACTCCCGGTCCTGAAGGTTAGGGAGGTACACCTGTAGAGGGAAAGTGAGAAACCGCTCCCAGGGGATGGCAACCCCCTCTTCATTCTCTTCCCGGGACTTTGGGCATGTGCGCACACGTGCCTGGCATGGTTTTCAAGCCGCGGAATCCGGGACCCAAACCTTGGTGGGCCATGTGGGAGTCCAGTGCCTTAACCACCACCACCCACTGGCCCCAGGGTCAGGAAAGATCTTAAGGAGCAGAAGAAAACAGTGTCTGATGGAACCCATTTCGTAGGTTGATAAACTGAGGCAGGGTGAGGCCCAGAGGCCCTGGCTCCCCTGTCCCTTCCCTGACACACGTGACCGAGGGCCTGCTGTGTGCTGGGCACCTCCTGGCACTGCCCCAGTGGTTGCCCTGAGTCCCCTCAGCCCAGGGCTCCTCCCCACCCCACCCAGGCTTGCCTCTGCTTCCAGGCAGCACGTGGGTCCCCCCTGGGTCCTGCCTGAGTGCCCCGAGCTCGCCTGAGGCTGACAGATGGACACTCACCGCCCAGGAGCAGGGCCAGCAGGATGGAGGCCAGGACAAGGTGGGCGGGCCAGTGGCTGCGGGGCATGGTGAGGCTGCCTGCCCCGAGGCCAGTCTCCTCTTATAGCCCTGCGGGAGGCCGTTGAGATTACCCCACTTCCTCCTCCTGGGGGTACCTCGCTGGGACAGGCAGGGGCTTCGGCTCAGGGTCCTGCTCCCCTGGAGGCTGGCTGCCACCCACCCCAGGCCACAGGTCCCCGCACAGCCCTTAGAGCCACTGAGCTGTAGGAGTGCCTTCCCCACGGGGTTCTGGGGCTCTGGCAAGGGAGGTGGGCCAGGTGACCCTGAAGCCCCCGTGAGCAGCACTTAGCTGGGACCGGGCGAAGTTAGGGCACAGGGCTGGTGGCCCTGACTCCCCACAGGGACCACAGTCTGTCCAGCTGTTGTCCTGGGATCAGTTCTTTACCTCTAAGACAGGGGCTCTCAGCCCAAGGTGACTCTACCTCAGGGGACACTGGGTGGGGTCTTGTCACAACTGGGTGCGGTGGCACAGAGGTGGGGCGGTGGGGACACTGCTCAGTACCCGTGGAGCTCAGGACACCGCAGAGGCTGCCCGGTGCCACGCGCCTGGGGCAGGGAGCCTGTGGTGACCGTTTAGAAAATGACCGAGTGGCCCCTGCCACAGACACAGGCTCAGGCTGGGGGAAACGTCACCGGGGGCCCCCTGCCACAGACACAGGCTCAGTCTGGTGGGCCGACAGTGGAAGCCGGGCACCCCAGCTTCTGGGATCACTCCCCTCGGGATGTGGATGTAAGTGTGTGCAGCCAGGCCAGCCCGTGGCACGGAGGTTAAGGGTTCCACGTGGCCAACCCAGCGGATTGAAAACTGCCCACAACCCCGAGAGGAGACTGGGAGGGGACTGTGGCCTGGCCAGGCCCCCGGGGGTGTTTTCTCACTTGCCCCTGTCACTCTCTCCAGCAAACACAGTTTCCCGTAGACTCTGCCTCCCCAAGGGACACTGCGTCCCCATGGGAGGTCTGTGGGATCCCTTCTGGGGGACCATGGCGTGGAGTGGGTGGAGCCAGGGACAGTGCTCAGCTCCTGCCAGGACGAGAACCAGCTGGCCACCCGGCTGGTCCAGGGAGGGAGAAGCCGCAGAGCAGACGCCCCTGGGGAGCCGACGCCTGCAGAGGCAGAGAGGACCCCTGACCTGGGGCAACAAGACGTTTCTAACGTTGCGTTTTGAAATGTCTCACGCTCAGAAGGCCGGTGCGTTCCTGGCCCCGGCCCCCCGGCCCCCCAGCCCCAACGCCGTCTTCCTGGTCTTGCACAACCACAGTGATGGGCACAGCGGGCGTTGCTCGGGCTTGCCCCACTCCAGCCTCTGGATTTCGGAGGCAAGCTCTCCGGCCCAGGAGTCACATTGCGACAGTCCCCGTGCTCGCCCTGGGCTGAGTGGACCGGCCGAGGTTCCAGGGCACGTCCCCCAGCACATCAGACCTGGGCCTGGCGCTGGGTGCCCCTGGGGGAACGTGTCACCCTGGAGGCTCGAGGGCCACATCCACTGGGACAGCTCGTTGGGACTTGTCAGGGCCCTCCACTGTCGGGACCCTGAAGCCCCTGGCTGGGGAGCACCCTGCCTCCCGACCTTCTGACCAGGGCCGGGCAGTGGTGCCGCTTCCCCTGGACCTTGGGATCCAGTGCTGGGGGACTACGGTGCAGCTGCTGCCCGGCCTTAGGTTGGACCCGGCATCGAACCTGCGCCTCCCACGTGGTCCCGGCCTGCCTGAGAACGCCTTTATTTTTAATATGCCGGGGGCACGTGACGTCCCGGAGCGAGGCCGAAGGAGATGGGGACGGTCACACGACTATCCCGTCCCTCTCGTCTCCTCCTCAGGACTTCGGGATGCCAGCTCACAGCCGGCGTGTCTGGGACGTGAACCTCCGTCGGCCATATGGGTCCCCTGGCCCGGGGTCTACTCCTGGAACCACTGGGCTAGGGGCTCTCCGTGCCAAGCTCCATTCCCGGCTGTTTCTCACACGTCCTGGCCGGCTCGGGGGGAGCCCCCGGGGGGGGGGCGGAGGCTCCGGGCCCGTGCC
>NW_006209805.1:421654-424327 GCF_000334495.1 Tupaia belangeri chinensis | reverse complement strand
GGCGTGCCCTGGCCCCCGCCCCCCACGTCCCCTCCGGATCGCCCGCTGGCCCACGCCTCCATGGCCCACGCCTCCATGGCCCACGCCTCCATGGCCCACCGCCCAGTGAGGGTGAGGAGAGCAGCCCCCGCACGAACCACCCAGCGGAGGAAGACGCTGTAGACGGGGTGCCCACCAGCTGTGCGGTCTACCACGAGGCCGGCCACGAGGCCGGCCAGTGAGCATGACGGCTGAACACAGTGCAGAGGCCCGACAGGCCCGGGGGCCACCAGGACACCTTCTCCGGGAGCCACGCAGAGCGAGGCCACGTGGGGGCCGATAGGTGAACTGCCCAGAACAGGGCCCAGGGCAGGGGAGGGGCTCGTGGGTGAGTGTCTGTGCAGATGGAAGGTTCTGGACCCAGGCGACGCTGCCCTGGGGCCGACTGCAGCAGGGCCTGGGGTGTGGGGCGTGGCTCTGGGTGAGCTGTCGGCAGAGGCCAGGCGGGAAGGGCAGCCGGCTCACAGGGACCTCGGTGTGGGCTGCTTGGCTGGCCCACGGGGATCTGCCTCATCCACGCTGACCTGTGTGTGAGGAGCCCAGGGTGGGGGCTGCCGGGGAGTGGGGGTCTGTGGATCCCTGCCGAGGGCCGCCGGGGAGGGGAAGTGGGGCTGCAGCTGCCAGCCCCTTCCTGCGCCAACTTCCAGCTGGTGGTGCAACAGGCAACGGCCGGGCTGGCGGGGTGGGCGCCGGGGCCGGCGTTCTGGGACGCCCCCACCTCCCTCCGCGCACTAGCACGGCCCCTAGGCCTATCTCCCAGTCTGTAACACAGGGGTACCCCGACGTGGGAGGCCCCAGTCCTGGCTGCAGCTGAGTCAGGATGGAGCATTTTCCACACGAGGGAGCGTGACCCACCCAAGGACAGGGAGGAGGCCCCCACACAGGCCATGACGGGGCCACACCTCGGACACGTGGTGCTCAGGAGGGACCACCTTACGTGAGATGTCCAGAACGCCAGGGAGTTCGTAGGTGCAGGGCCCACTGTAGGGCAGTCACAGGAGGGCAGGCTGCACAATTTGGTGAACACACTGACAAGCACTGAACTGTACGCCTTATTTATTCATTTTTAAAGGATTATTTAATTTTATTTATTCATTCACTCATTTTAATTTGACCAGAGAGAGGGAAAGTGAGAAAGCAAGCCACCAGGTCCAGGACTTGAACCATGGTTAGCCGTGTGGGAGGTTCCAGCGCCTGTCACCAGGCCACTTGCTGGTCCCCACTTGATTTATTTTAAACATTTATCTGTTTATTGGTTGTGATTTTTGGGCCACTAGCTCCAGGACTCGAACTGCAGTTGGCCATGTGGGAGTCCAGCACCTCAGCACCCATGCCACCTGCCAGGCCCCTGAACTGTATACTTTGTTTAAGAGAGGTTTTTGCTACAGGGCGTGTGCTCACCAGAAAGTCAGAGAGACAGAAAGAGAGAAATCGGGGCAGGCAGGTGGCAGTGGTTAAGGGCGCTGGAACATGGCCGACTGTGGTCTGAGTCCTGGACCTGGCAGCTTGCTTCCTCACTTTTCTCTCTCTGCCCCTCTCTGGTCAAATTAAAAATGAATAAGTAAATAAAGTTAAAAAAAAAAAAGAGAGAGAGAGAGACAGAAAACAAGAATCACCCCCTGGGGGGATGGCCACACCGCAATCCCTTCTCCCCCATTCTTCCCTCAGGACCTTGGGCACACACGCGCCTGGCGTGAGTTTAGGCCACCAGGTCCGGGACTTGAACTATGGTCGGCTACGTGGGAGTCCAGTGACGTAGCCATTACGCCAACTGCTGGCCCCCCAATTGTATACTTTTTAAATGGCTGATTTTAAGGCCAGCTGGTGGCATTCTGGGGCTAGATCCCACGTGGCCGACTGCGTGGTTCAAGCCCTGGACCTGACAGCACCCCGGGTGTCCCAAATCCCGAGAATGGGAAAGGAAAAGGGGACTGCACCTGCCCTCGCTCCGGGGCGTGATTCTCTGTCTCTGGCAAGGATGTGCACACTGCACCAAAGCTTAGGAGAGGTTGGGGCCGGCAGGCGGTGGTGGCAAAGGGCGCTGGACTCTCACATGGCCAACCACAGTTCAAGTCCCAGACCTGGCAACTTGCTTTCTCACGTTCCCTCTCTCCCTCTCTCTGTCCCTCTCTGGTCAAATTTAAAAATAAATAAAGTTAAATAAAATGATTCTTTTTTAAAAAAAATCAACCCCACATAAAAAAAACATGAGGTGAACTTTGCCCATTTGTAAAAGGGCCCATTTCCAAGGTGAGGCTGAGCGGTCTGGGTCTCAGGGTGGTCCTCACACTCAGGGTCACAGTTTGTGGGGCCTGTGGGGGCTGATTGAGGCGGCCCACCCCTGCCAAAGGGTGGGTCGGGGTGGTGCTTGGGTCTCTGCTCAGCCCCAATGCTGTGGCCGGGAACGGAGGCCTGGGCCTGTTTCCCTGTGTGTACAGTGAGGGTGTGAGTGCACCTGGCCTCACACAGCTCTGCTGACTGAGTTCACAGAGTTCTGAGCCGGCGGCCATGCCTAACCCTCTCCCCTGCTCTGAAGTCTGCCGTGGCTCCCTAGCGCTCTGACCCCACCAGCCCCAGCTAATGGGCCGCTGTGCCAGGCCTGCCCCGCTACACCCCTGGGGATCTGATGCAAAG
>NW_006209805.1:416492-419173 GCF_000334495.1 Tupaia belangeri chinensis | reverse complement strand
CCTTCCTGCGCCACCTCCCAGCTGGTGGTGCAACAGGCAACGGCCGGGCTGGCGGGGTGGGCGCCGGGGCCGGCGTTCTGGGACGCCCCCACCTCCCTCCGCGCACTAGCACGGCCCCTAGGCCTATCTCCCAGTCTGTAACACAGGGGTACCCCGACGTGGGAGGCCCCAGTCCTGGCTGCAGCTGAGTCAGGATGGAGCATTTTCCACACGAGGGAGCGTGACCCACCCAAGGACAGGGAGGAGGCCCCCACACAGGCCATGACGGGGCCACACCTCGGACACGTGGTGCTCAGGAGGGACCACCTTACGTGAGATGTCCAGAACGCCAGGGAGTTCGTAGGTGCAGGGCCCACTGTAGGGCAGTCACAGGAGGGCAGGCTGCACAATTTGGTGAACACACTGACAAGCACTGAACTGTACGCCTTATTTATTCATTTTTAAAGGATTATTTAATTTTATTTATTCATTCACTCATTTTAATTTGACCAGAGAGAGGGAAAGTGAGAAAGCAAGCCACCAGGTCCAGGACTTGAACCATGGTTAGCCGTGTGGGAGGTTCCAGCGCCTGTCACCAGGCCACTTGCTGGTCCCCACTTGATTTATTTTAAACATTTATCTGTTTATTGGTTGTGATTTTTGGGCCACTAGCTCCAGGACTCGAACTGCAGTTGGCCATGTGGGAGTCCAGCACCTCAGCACCCATGCCACCTGCCAGGCCCCTGAACTGTATACTTTGTTTAAGAGAGGTTTTTGCTACAGGGCGTGTGCTCACCAGAAAGTCAGAGAGACAGAAAGAGAGAAATCGGGGCAGGCAGGTGGCAGTGGTTAAGGGCGCTGGAACATAGCCGACTGTGGTCTGAGTCCTGGTGTGGTCTGAGTCCTGGACCTGGCAGCTTGCTTCCTCACTTTTCTCTCTCTGCCCCTCTCTGGTCAAATTAAAAATGAATAAGTAAATAAAGTTAAAAAAAAAAAAGAGAGAGAGAGAGACAGAAAACAAGAATCACCCCCTGGGGGGATGGCCACACCGCAATCCCTTCTCCCCCATTCTTCCCTCAGGACCTTGGGCACACACGCGCCTGGCGTGAGTTTAGGCCACCAGGTCCGGGACTTGAACTATGGTCGGCTACGTGGGAGTCCAGTGACGTAGCCATTACGCCAACTGCTGGCCCCCCAATTGTATACTTTTTAAATGGCTGATTTTAAGGCCAGCTGGTGGCATTCTGGGGCTAGATCCCACGTGGCCGACTGCGTGGTTCAAGCCCTGGACCTGACAGCACCCCGGGTGTCCCAAATCCCGAGAATGGGAAAGGAAAAGGGGACTGCACCTGCCCTCGCTCCGGGGCGTGATTCTCTGTCTCTGGCAAGGATGTGCACACTGCACCAAAGCTTAGGAGAGGTTGGGGCCGGCAGGCGGTGGTGGCAAAGGGCGCTGGACTCTCACATGGCCAACCACAGTTCAAGTCCCAGACCTGGCAACTTGCTTTCTCACGTTCCCTCTCTCCCTCTCTCTGTCCCTCTCTGGTCAAATTTAAAAATAAATAAAGTTAAATAAAATGATTCTTTTTTAAAAAAAATCAACCCCACATAAAAAAAACATGAGGTGAACTTTGCCCATTTGTAAAAGGGCCCATTTCCAAGGTGAGGCTGAGCGGTCTGGGTCTCAGGGTGGTCCTCACACTCAGGGTCACAGTTTGTGGGGCCTGTGGGGGCTGATTGAGGCGGCCCACCCCTGCCAAAGGGTGGGTCGGGGTGGTGCTTGGGTCTCTGCTCAGCCCCAATGCTGTGGCCGGGAACGGAGGCCTGGGCCTGTTTCCCTGTGTGTACAGTGAGGGTGTGAGTGCACCTGGCCTCACACAGCTCTGCTGACTGAGTTCACAGAGTTCTGAGCCGGCGGCCATGCCTAACCCTCTCCCCTGCTCTGAAGTCTGCCGTGGCTCCCTAGCGCTCTGACCCCACCAGCCCCAGCTAATGGGCCGCTGTGCCAGGCCTGCCCCGCTACACCCCTGGGGATCTGATGCAAAGGTACCCCAGGGCCTCCCTGAGCTGTCGGGAGGGGCCCCGGGACGCCCAGTACTGTCCCTGCTGCCCAGGAGGCACTGGGGGGGGGGCTGTCCCTCTCCCTGGCTGTCTATGGTCATCTTTCAACACCAGGATTCCCAGGGCCACCCAGACTCCACCCCTCCCTGGTGGGGGATCAGGCCCCAGCCAGGTGGGGAAGGAGCACAGCCCTGCTCCATAGAGGTGCTGAGAGGGTCCCCATCTACAACGCCCCCACGGCGTGGGCAGGAACAGGGCACCCACAGGCCCGGAGCACGGAGGAAAAGAGGGTCCCCACACCCAGCCACCCACGCAGGCTGGCCTCGAACCGGCCTCCTGCCTCGGGTGTGGTCCATTAAGGAGACTAGGCAGAGGATCCCCCGTGGACAACGGGACAGCGGCTGGACCCCTGGCCAGTGCTGGGCAGGTGTGCGCCCACGTCCCGGGGTGCTCCCCTGGGCCCAACCTGTCCTCTGGTAAATTCAACACAAAACCCAGCCGCCAGCCCCCAGCTGTCCCCGGAGCTGGGTCTGCTGGGGAGATGGCGAGGCGCGCAGGGAGCCCTCCCGGGTGGGTCCCTCTGGGTCGGGTCCTGCCCACCGCCCCCGTTTCCGGCCCCCGGCCCTGGGAGCTCGCCATGG